>NW_022170878.1:16342226-16434266 GCF_008802855.1 Photinus pyralis
ACGTGCGATGGATTACGAATAAACCAACGCACATACGAATATTTGTCGCGTACCAATTTTAGTTTTAGGATATGTATTGGTCTCTGAAGGGTGGGAGAAACTTAAAAACGTTCTTATTCCTGGTCTTGATCCATACGCCGTTCGCCCGATCCGTTAGTCGACGAATTACTGTCGCCGTTACGTATTGACATGGTGCGCGATGAGGAGAAACAGAGCTTCATTATGAAGGGAAACTTGGTACCTGCAATAAATTTTTTTTTATGTTTACGTTCTGAGTGCTCTGCAGTTTAGTAGTTAGGGGGAAGTATTAAGCAGGAATATCCGAGCCATGCAGCAATCCCTTAAAAAGTAAGCTAATAAAGTATCGATCATCGACCAAAGAAAGGCATGTACATTACAACAATCGTTTGCGACACCTCTGGTGGTAACACTATCAAGTTACAGCCAATGATGGGAATAATGGTACCCCTTTATCCACCAGCCATAAAATAAAAAGCAATCGACATACTTTGAATACATTTTCTAACTTGAATTTTTAGATTACAAACATGATGCGCTGCACCACTAAACGACCCTGAGATGTGGTCATGATCTCGCACCGTTACCATATTGTTACGTACTGTAATGTGGAGACGGGATCAGTTTACCGGTGAAGTTTAGAGTTCGGAGGAAATCGAAATGACAATTCGTCAAATAATGGGAAATATGTCAGTTAGTGCATGCGAAGACGAAGTTAAATCCATTGCTCCAGAGCCTTCCAGGTCAGGATTGCGCTTAGATACCCCAATTTTTATGGGAGACGTACAAGCAGTTGCAAAAGCAAATAACTGGACGACACGAAAACAGGTTTTGGCGTTAGTGACTTGGGATCTGCACTAAACATGAAAAATGACCAAAAGGAGAATTTTTGTCTGATAACGAAGAAATGGATATTCAGTTTGGGTCGACACATAAAGGGCCATCGGGTATAACTAAAAGCTCGGGTACAAAGATCCAATGGGTCTTTGCAAGATTATGAGGCGAAAGACGAAAGTCCCGATGCATCCCAGAGTGTGCCGGAACAAATTTCCACCAAACAATTCGTTGCTGGAATCCGAAAGGCAGTGAGATGCTCTCCTCCAAAGTCAATGGTGGAAGCTTTGACCGTAACACTAGAAATTGAAGCCACGAAACCATCAATGCACCAATCACACGCCAAAGTCCGGAAGAAATCGATTTCCAGGCCACAATTAAAGAGATTGAAGCAGATAGAAAATCTCGAAAAATGTGAAACAAGCCGCCCTTGACGTTGGGACTGCGAGGGAGTGGAGCACTTGAAGAGTGTATGCAACCTATCCGTCAACCACTTGGAAGATTGCCGTTGACTAAGAGGGAGGAGTCTGAGAAGATTGTCCAAGATATGAAGAAGGAAAATGTGATTGAGGAATCAAATAGTCCTACGCTGAAACTAAACTCCCAATTAAATTTGTCGGTGAAAATGGCAAAAAGACAGCTATCCGTTACCAAAAATTGACGACATATTAGATTCGCATTCGTATCGTATGGGTGGCACTTCCTAGGTACGTTTTCAGATCGCATCAACAGCCGTCTGCGTGAACTAACGACAGTCGTGGTATGACTGCCTAGATCGCCAGCTTTACTCTTACTGGTATTAGCTCCAGAAGATAAGGAAAATACTGCCTTTACCTTTGAATCCACATTATGGTGCATTACCGTAATAGAAGACCCATGGCCACATCCATGATGGCGAATAGAGCGAGAGAAGCAGATAGACAGGCGGTCCAAAATGGCGGATTTAGTAACTAAAAAAATGGCGACCAATTCAAGATGGCACCCAACAAAATGGCTGATGTAGAAACTAATAAAATGGCGACCGATCCAAGATGGTGGATCTAGTGACTAATAAAATGGCGCTCAACAAAATAACGGGATTAGAGACTAATAAAATGGCGCCTAACAAAATGGCAGATTTAATAACTAATAAAATGGCGATCGATTCAAGATGGCTGATTTAGTGACTAATAAAATGGCGACCGATCCAAGATGGCGGAATTAGAAACTAATAAAATGGCGACCAATACAAGGTGGCGGATTTGGTGACTAATAAAATGGCGGATTTGGTGACTAATAAAATGGCGCTCGATCCAAAATGGCGCCCAACAAAATGGCGAACCACATCGCTCATTGGCTGTGACACCACAGGGGGCGGCCTCTAAAGGTCACGCCTACCGTATCCCATTGGCCAAGGGGAGGGGCAGAGGGGGCGTGCTTGTCTCTGATTGGCCGTGACGTCACGAGCTCGTCTCTGATTGGTGTGACGTCACTTCCTGATCCAGAACATACATAGGTCTTCTATTTACCGTCATGCCATTCGGATTGTGAAATGCGCCAGCCACTTTTGAGCGACTAGTGGACTCGGTTCTTCAGCGATTATTCTGAAACACTTGCCTGGCTTACATTAAGAACCTTGAAGATGTATTCCAGCGACTCGGAGAGGCAGAGTCCCAAAAAGTGCAATTTCTCTTGAGTATGCGACTTTTGATCTACTTACCAACGTTATCCCCATGGGAAGCTAGAGATTCGAACTGGGTATTGAAGCATTTTCAATGGCCTCCTCCAGGGGGAATCAGCAACGTTGGATTCGAAATTAACCAGTCTGTCAAGGCTACTACATACACCTTTAACTATCTTCAAAAGTAATGGTCAACAAAAACAAACGAGTTTAGAAACTAATAAAATGGCGACCGATCCAAGATGGTGGATCTAGTGACTAATAAAATGGCGCTCAACAAAATGGCAGATTTAATAACTAATAAAATGGCGACCGATTCAAGATGGCGGACTTAGTGACTAATAAAATTGCGACCGATCCAAGATGGCGACCAATACAAGGTGGCGGATTTGGTGACTAATAAAATGGCGCTCGATCCAAAATGGCGCCCAAAAAAATGGCGAACCACACCGCTCATTGGCTGTGACGCCACAGGGGGCGGCCTCTAAAGGTCACGCCTACCGTATCCCATTGGCCAAGGGGAGGGGCATAGGGGGGCGTGCTTGTCTCTGATTGGTGTGACGTCACTTCCTGATCCAGAACATACATAGGTCTACATTAAGAACCTTGAAGATGTATTCCACCGACTCGGAGAGGCCCAAAGTCCCAAAAAGTGCAATTTCTCTTGAGTATGCGACTTTTGATCTACTTACCAACGTTATCCCTATGGGAAGCTCGAGTTTCGAACTGGGTATTGAAGTATTTTCAATGGCCTCCTCCAGGGGGAATCAGCAACGTCATCCATTCAGGTGAAAGAAACCTGTCAAATGAATCGTTAGGGATTTTCCAAGGTTACCGCCGAGACATCCAGTGACCTTCCAAGACTACAAGGTAACTAACACGGTGTAATCTATCTGGATGTTAAGCGAATTTCGAAAATTACCCCCTGGCCAGCGAGTGAACCTTTTATACCTACCAAGGCTACCACCATGAGAAGCAAGCATCCTATCTACATTACTATCAAGCTACTTTTCAAGGTCACCATCGTTGCTTGCCAGGATGACCATCTGGAAATAAACATACCTAAACCCGCCGACGCAAAACTCTTTTTGTTGACCGAGTCCTTAATTATCGGTCCACTGCGACCGAACGCATAAATGGCAGTACTCGGCACCAATAGGCCACGGAAACTCGGACTGGTATCAAGGGTTTACAGAATCAACTAACAGAATAATAATCTCTTTATTATAATAGGCGTAGTTCAGCCTAGGTCTGCTTCTTACAGTACTAAAATTTAAGGCCTTACCGTCAGCCCCAATAAACATTTTTTTTGACCGCAAAGTTCACACTCATACATGGCACAGGCATAGAAAAAAAGTTTCTTCTCGGAGTTTTAAGGTAGGAGATGATTTGAAGCGGTGGCATGCAGATAAAGAAAGAATTGTACATACCTGGACTGTCAATGGCGGCATGATTGCAAGCCATAACGGCCGCCACCGCCTCGCTGGTGTTATCGAACTCTAATAATCCGGAACTAGAACGCTCGGATTTCATTGGGAATAATTTAACAGCTTTAGGAGGGATCACATCGTAGTCTTTGAACACTTGTATTAATTCGTTTTCCGTCACTTGCGGGGGAGTGTTAAAAAAGTGCAAAATCTGCAAACGGCAAAATGTTTTGAGTTGTCTCCTTTAGGGAGAGGGACTCACCTTGCTCGGCGGCTGGATGCGATTTTTACTCGCCATCGTGGGGTTCATAAACCGGTTGTTTTTGTTGGTTATGTACTCTTTGTAGGAGGGGGATTTGTCGGGTAGGGGGTAAGGGTTGGTGACCTCGCTGAGGAAGGGTTGCTTGCTAAACGCCAATTGGAGTTTGTGCTCTGCGCAGTTGTTGTTTCGGTTCTCCTCCTCCTTTAGAATGGGGGCGGCGCCTGTTAAGCCCACAATGACGTTGTTCAAATTTTGAACGCATCTTTCGACGGCGACACCATCGCCCAGTTGCACCATGGCCGTTCCTTCCTTCGACTTTAGAAACTTTATCTGCAAGACGATTGTTAGTCGAGCGGGGGGCGTCTGGAGGGTCCACTTACCCGTGCTACATTTCCGTAGAGACACATGAGGTTGAAGAGCTTATCGGCGTTTGTACGTAACGGGTCCAACCCGTAAACCATCAACACGGATCCGGGTTGTTGAAAGGTGGTGTTTCGTTGTTCTCGATACTCCGCGATCGGCGGCGGTGCGCCCTTTCTGTAATTATCCGGTCCGAAGGACTCGCCGTAACCTTGCATCTCCTCGTAACGCTGCGGCTCGTGCGAATAAGCATCTGCAACGATTAAATTACATTAACCGGGACCGTGGACAAGTACCAAGAATAACGTGGAAGAAATTTTAATTCTGTACCGCTAGCAAAACCTTCGTCCTCACTTTATATAAATAATTACGAGCTTTGTAGAACGTTCGCAAAAGAGAAAATCCAATTAAGCGCTTCAATTAATGTTTCAAAGTGTAACTATGAACAATTAACGAGTTGTGGAAGTTTTAAATAAACTATACGCTCTAGAGAAATCTATTAAATTATGGTCATTTATCGCAATCGACATAAAAGCGAGACGGTTCGTTAATTAAACTACAAAAATACGATAATTGTGAGGACGTTAATACATTTTCTCGCACCGATTAATTTGGAAATACTCAAAGCAGTTCAAGTCATTTTTTCCCCTTTATCTCAACTGCATAAAACCCTTCTCTATTTTCTTCTCTTCTTCATACATTTTGGTTATTCTCATTATCATGGTCCCTTATCAAAACGGGTCTGGAGAACCACCGAGAGGTCTGAGGGCTTCTCGGTTATGCATTATCCACTGAAAACAAGGACAGTTTTCAGTACTTGTCATCATCATTTTTCATGGAGAACCATAAAAATTTCTTCGACTGGGCACCTCGAGATGTGTATCCCCTTCCGCACATTCACATTCCTCGAGATATGTTATAATTTTTTGAAGGAAAAGGTCTGGGGGGTCTGGAATACTCCCGGGAACAAAAGAAGTTCGATGGCTTCTCGGATATGCATTCTCCCCTCAAAACATTGACAGTCTTCAGTAGTTGCCTTCATCATTTTCCAGGGAGAAACATAAAAACTTGGTTGACTGAGAGGTGTTGACTTTCTTATTTTCATGGGGGTTATTCCATACCCCCCAGAGATGTGTATCCCCTACCACACATTCACATTCTTCGAGATATGTTATAATTTTTTGAAGGAAAAGGTCTGGGGGGTCTACAATACTCCCAGGAATAAAAGAAGTCCGATGGCTTCTCGGATATGCATTCTCCCCTCAAAACATTGACAGTCTTCAGTAGTTGCCTTCATCATTTTCCAGGGAGAAACATAAAAACTTGGTTGACTGAGAGGTATTAACTTTCTTTTTTTCATGGGGGGTATTCCATACCCCCCAGAGATGTGTATTCCCTTCCACACATTCACATTCCTCGAGATATGTTATAATTTTTTGAAGGAAAAGGTCTGGGGGGTCTGGAATACCCCCAGGAATAAAAGAAGTTCGATGGCTTCTCGGATATGCATTCTCCCCTCAAAACATTGACAGTCTTCAGTACTTGCCTTCATCATTTTCCAGGGAGAAACATAAAAACTTGGTTGACTGAGAGGTATTAACTTTCTTTTTTTCATGGGGGGTATTCCATACCCCCCAGAGATGTGTATCCCCTTCCACACATTCACATTCCTCGAGATATGTTATAATTTTTTGAAGGAAAAGGTCTGGGGGTCTGGAATACCCCCAGAAATAAAAGAGAAATTAAAATTATACCCACCTTCTCATTTCATTTGGGCGCAACACGAAAATTAGCTTTCGACTGGCACGTGGGGGTTACATAAAGGAATAACTGAAAAGGTTTTTTGCACAATAGAGGGGCGAGAGTGGATCGCTTTGGCCACCTTTGCGAAATTGGCGAGACGAGTAGGATTTCGTATTCAATTTCCGTGAAGGATTTCGCTCATGGATGTCATCAAAGGGAAGCGATACGATTTATGAGGGATCTCCGCTCGGAAAATCACGTTTCAGTTTCGTCCGAAACTTTTGGGAGAAATTCGGCGCGGCCACTGGAGTGGCATTAAATTGGAACAGGTTTCCTGGAAAAGCTTGCAATCGAAATTGGTTGTTGCAAAAATTCACCCCATTTGCATTAAAAAAAGAAAGTTGCGAGACTTTCATTACAGATGGCGCTATACCGCATAGGATTCTCTGCAAATGCAAAGTCAAAGAGAATTATTAAGCTCGTTTTTTCAATGCGCACAAAGCGATCGCGAAAACTTCAAAGTAGAAACATTTAATATTGAAAAATAAGTTGGACGCGCGCTTAATTTAGAATGCATTAAAGAAGGCCCTCTTTCGAGCGCAAAGTGTATTAAACTGCGGAAATTTTTAGTAGAATTTCTCACATTTCGCATAATTTATGAGGAAACTTATTTCCATTCGTTCTTCTCGTCCAATTACAACGTACCGGAGCACCGTCTAGTTTGTATTGATGAATTCGTAATTAACCGCTCGGTAAATTTTCGTATATGACTGTTACGACCATGTATATCTCTCGTTACGCGTTTAAACATTAATGTTGATATTTAACGTAATGAGTGGAGATTTAATAGAATTACGAGCGAGCGGTGTCTTTAAAAAGATTTACTGCACGAACAAACATGCTTTCGGTGCATTTGCGTTGAACGCTGGCCAATTTTATTCTGCATATACCTCAAGAGAGTATTTTATTGCACTTTAATGGCGGCACATTTAGTATTGGATTATTTATTGCCGTTTGTCCATTCCATGCGAAATGATTACTTGTTCAATATTTACTTTTGCTCCCAATAGCGTCATTTATATCCCTATTATTTGATTATGTGAAGAGACTTTCATGTGTCTCGTAGAATGGCGCGTTTCTCATCCCAAAAGGTATACGGCGCGGTTTGCCTCAAGAGAGGAAGAGTTTCGATGACTTCCCCGGCTATGGAACTTTTTTCGAGGGGGAACCATTTAAGCTTTTTTGACCGGGGGCTATTCATAACCCCCCCTCTCTCCAGACCACTTGTTATACACTTTCACATTCATCGTGCCACCGGGGAGTATGGAATACCCCCCAAGAGAGATAAGAAGAGTTTCGAGGACTTCCCGGCTATGAATCTTTTTCTAGAAGGAACCATCGAAGGTTTTTTTGACCGGGGGCCATTCATAACCCCCACGTCACCCCGGTGATACACTTTCCTTTTGAAATGTTCACATTCATTGTGCCACCGGGGGGTTTGGGGAGTATGGAATACCCCCCAAGAGAGAAAAGAAGAGTTTCGATAACTTCCCGGCTATGAATCTTTTTCTAGAGGGAACCATCGAAGCTTTTTTTGACCGGGGGCCATTCATAACCCCCCGTCACCCCGGTGATACATTTTCCTTTCGAAATGTTCACATTCATCGTGCCACCGGGGGGTTTGGGGGGTATGGAATACCCCCCAAGAGAGAGAAGAAGAGTTTCGATGACTTCCCGGCTATGGATCATTTTCGAGGGAGAACCATCGAAGCTTTTTTTGACCGGGGGCCATTCATAATCCCCCGTCACCCCGGTGATACACTTTTCTTTCCAAATGTTTACATTCATCGTGCCACCGGGGGGTATTCCATACCCCCCAAGAGAGAGAAGAAGAGTTTCGATGACTTCCCGGCTATGAATCTTTTTCTAGAGGGAACCATCGAAGCTTTTTTTGGCCGGGGGCCATTCATAACCCCCCCGTCACCCCGGTGATACACTTTCCTTTTGAAATGTTCACATTCATCGTGCCACCGGGGGGTTTGGGGGGTATGGAATACCTCCCAAGAGAGAGAAGAAGAGTTTCGATGACTTCCCGGCTATGAATCTTTTTCTAGGGGGAACCATCGAAGCTTTTTTTGACCGGGGGCCATTCATAACCCCCCGTGATACACTTTCCTTTCGAAATGTTCACATTCATCGTGCCACCGGGGGGTTTGGGGGGGTATGGAATACCCCCCAAGAGAGAGAAGAAGAGTTTCGATGACTTCCCGGCTATGAATCTTTTTCTAGAGGGAACCATCGAAGCTTTTTTTGACCGGGGGCCATTCATAACCCCCCCGTCACCCCGGTGATACACTTTCATTTTGAAATGTTCACATTCATCGTGCCACCGGGGGGTTTGGGGGGTATGGAATACCCCCCAAGAGAGAGAAGAAGAGTTTCGATAACTTCCCGGCTATGAATCTTTTTCTAGAGGGAACCATCGAAGCTTTTTTTGACCGGGGGCCATTCATAACCCCCCGTCGCCCCGGTGATACACTTTCCTTTCGAAATGTTCACATTCATCGTGCCACCGGGGGGTTTGGGGGGTATGGAATACCCCCTAAGAGAGAGAAGAAGAGTTTTTCGTATGACTTCCCGGCTATGAATCTTTTCTAGAAGGGAACCATCGAAGGTTTTTTTTGACCGGGGGCCATTCAATAACCCCCCGTCACCCGGTGATACACTTCCTTTCGAAATGTTCAGCATTCATCGTGCCCGGGGTTTGGGGGGGGTAAATGAATACCCCAAGAGAGAGAAGAAGAGTTTCGAATGACTTCCGGCTATGAATCCTTTTTCTAGAGGGAACCATCGAAGCTTTTTTTGACCGGGGGCCATTTCATAACCCCCCCCCCCCGTCACCCCGGTGATACGCTTTCCTTTCGAAATGTTCACATTCATCGTGCCACCGGGGGGTTTGGGGGGTATGGAATACCCCCCAAGAGAGAGAAGAGTTTCGATGACGGCTATGGATCATTTTCGAGGGAGAACCATCGAAGCTTTTTTTGACCGGGGGCCATTCATAACCCCCCCGTCACCTCGGTGATACACTTTCATTTTTAAATGTTCACATTCATCGTGCCACTGGGGGGTTTGGGGGGTATGGAATACCCCCCAAGAGAGAGAAGATGAGTTTCGGCGACTTCCCGGCTATGGATCTTTTTCTAGGAGGAACCATCGAAGCTTTTTTTGACTGGGGGCTATTCATAACCCCCCCGTCACCCCGGTGATACGCATTCCTTTCGAAATGTTCACATTCATCGTGCCACCGGGGGGTTTGGGGGGTATCCAAGAGAGAGAAGAGTTTCGATGACTTCCCGGCTATGAATCTGTTTCTAGGGGGAACCATCGTAGGTTTTTTTGACCGGGGGCCATTCATAACCCCCCCGTCGCCCCGGTGATACACTTTCCTTTTGAAATGTTCACATTCATCGTGCCACCGGGGGGTTTGGGGGGTATGGAATACCCCCCAAGAGAGAGAAGAAGAGTTTCGATGACTTCCCGGCAATGAATCTTTTTCTAGGGGGAAGCATCGAAGGTTTTTTTGACCGGGGGCCATTCATAACCCCCCCGTCTCACCGGTGATACACTTTCCTTTCGAAATGTTCACATTCATCGTGCCACCGGGGGGTCTGGGGGGTATGGAATACGAACGGAGAAAAGAAAAGATAGAAAAGATGAAAAGGAATTGATGGAGAAGAATCAGGAAGCAAACCCGGAAGGAAACGATTTAATGGTAGAAATCTAGTAGGCAGAATTTACAGAATTTCGACTCAATCTCTACAGGACAAGATCTCTGCAGAATATTCACATTTCTACCAAGTCTACCCAGATTCTCTATGGGATCTCTATAAAATCGTTACCTATACTCTGCACCCTCAGTACCCAAGTCTGACGTCATGACTTGTTATTAAAAAAACTTAACTCAGCATTTCCACCCCCTAAACAGTCAATTTATGTGTTTATGATAGATTGCTAATCCATTAACGTAATGTTATTTAGTTCTCAATTAGCAATTTCACTAACAGAAACGCGGCTTTTTGTTGACGCATTCAGCTGGAAAATCAAATATTTTGTTTTGCTTGCATTTGCAAACATTTCGCGAAATTGAATATAAATCGTATTTCATAATTAAAGCGGAGAAACTGGCCCCGTGCTTTTTTCGATTAATTTTCTCCTTTTCGAGGGTAATACGTCGTGTAATTGCCTCTTTACTGTTGCATATAATCGCGTGGAAAACGTATTCGATAAAAGAAAGATTTAGTGAATTCCCCCCCCCCCCCGCCCCTCCAAATAAATCAAAGGGCGCGTAATATTTTTATCAATTTTTCGTCGGATTTTAAGAGTTTTCGGGCATAAATTTGAAAATTAATTGGCTCACGAGGTCGTTTGCGTATATTTAGGGCGTCACGTGCCTCCTTCGCTTCGCTAATCGAGCTTCTGAATGCCCTTATCAGTATCTCGCGCGCCCCCTACGTGCCGGGATGGCGAACGACTTCATTTGCTCGACTCCGATAGGACGCGCGACTAATTCATTTCGACTATTTTCATTATAAACTTGTAACAGGTCTAAGCTTTATTACGACGTTAAAATTTCATTACCGGTTTCAGTCGTAATTGAATTGAGTAAATTTGGTCCTTCGCTTTGCCGAATAGGAGATCTCGCCGTATACCTGTAGGTAATTTTAGTTACCTATGCTTTGTCCACTTTTCGTATTACAAATTAATGTTAGTGAAGGCACACGATCCAACTTTTACCCAGACGCTAATGAATCACCTTTGAAGTCCGGAAACAAAGTCTGTCAGATTTATCGTTATTATAGTTTTCCAGACATCATTGCCGTCGACGCTCCTTTCCCTGTCGGGCATTCCATACTAAAAGCCCAGGAAGGGTTTATTTGGCTTTTATTGATAAGTGCTGAGAAATGGGAATGTTTTGAAGGGAGTACACAGCACCGGGGAGTCCAATCTTGGAACTGTTTGAAATTATGGATTCTACGGGCCACATTCTATAAGAAAATGTTTTTTCTCGGTCGATCTAAGACATTTTTTTTTGTGGCCTCAAAAAAGGCAGTGTATATCCTTTTTTACCAAAAATCGACTGCACCAAAATTTTCGGGAAACACTTTTTCTTATTAATTTTGGTGCGTAGAATCCAAAACAATTCGTACTTTTTCGATCAGACTTCTCAATCAAAAGTTATAGACTAGAAACCAATTTCGAAAAAAAATTCAAGGGCTGTAACTTTTGAATAGTCAGCCCAATCTTGGAACTGTTTTGAAATTATGGATTCTACAGGCCACATTCTATAAGAAAATTTTGTTTCCGGGTCGATCTGAGACAATTTTTTTTTCGGGGCGCAAAAAAAGGCAGTGTATAACCTTCCTTTTTTACCAAAAATCGACTGCACCAAAATTTCTCGGGAAAACACTTTTTCTTATTAATTTTGGTGCGTAGAATCCAAAACAATTCGTCCTTTTTCGATTAGACTTCTCAATCAAAAGTTATAGACTAGAAACCAATTTCGAAAAAAAATTCAAAGGGCTGTAACTTTTGATCTAGTACCCAGGATCTCCCGGTGGTACAGCCTTTCAAAACGTGCACGACCATCAATACTTGGCTTGATCATTTTTGAGGAAAAGCCATCGGAAGGGTAAGTCTAAAGGACTTTTTGAAACCCTTTAAGAAACTTTAAGAACTTCTAAAAGGTTTTATAAAGTATTTAAGAGTCTTCATAGATCACAAAATATTTTCTCTCAAAAGTAAAGTTTATTACAGTCCTTGAGGGCATTTAATGATCTTCAAAAGTACTTAATACCTAAACGTTAAAGAGCCTTTAAAATCCGTTTTGCTTCAAGAGTATCCAAGACACTAACTAAATAATCTTTAAAAGCATCTCCAACAGCTTCTCTGTACCAGTGTAATAGGGTTTTCTATTCAATTTTCCTCTCAGAATTAAGACCGCGGGCGCGAATTTCGTAACACCTTGTATATTGTTTAAATAAGAAATGTATCGGATTTATTGAAATGAAATGGACATATTGAGTTGTATCCACGAAAAAGCTATTATAAAGCTGCCATCAAGTAATAATATTAGACAATCTGTTTCTAATAGGAACAGTCTGTTATTAGTCTTTGAATTTACTAAAAAATAAGTCACGAACACAGTTTATTATAATATAAATTGAGAAATAATATCAGGAAAAGAGCTTATTAATGAACTGGAATGATAAACCTAATATGAATACTTTTAATTGTATTATATTTGAAACGGAATTTTATAATGAAAATATAAATGTAAGGGATCATGATCATATCAGTGGAAAATATAGGGGTACAACAAGCAATAGATGTAATTTGATTTTATTCCAATAATTCACAATTTAAAATATGATCCAAGGCTGTGAAGCTTGACTCTCCTATTGGCGGTTTTAGAATTATAGTTTTCTCAAAACGACCGCCAATAATCTCGAGCGCCGCCGTTTCCTTTGGCCCACTTTCGCAAATTACCCGTCGCCTTATCAAACGATTACGGATAGCCCCCTAGCGATTATCGAAACTCATTTAGTTAACCTAATTAATCCCGACACTCGGGCATCTGTAAACTTTCCCAATTTTCCACGCGTATCGATCGCGGGAGAGTTTTAATAACGACAGCCGCTAAATATAGAAATGTGTTTTTTTTCGGCGATCGATGGAACACATCCGATATGAATTTCAATTACGTGATAACTGAAATTAAATAATTGCGCTTTTACTTGAACGATTCTGTAATTTTCGGTCGCATAGTAGAGCTCTTTCTGGTCGGGTTTAAATTAAAGTGTCAATTTGTTGATTCGTCGTCGAGCCCGTCTCTGCTACTTTATCATCATCAATCGACGTCCCATTCGAAGTGTCACCAGGACCCAATGAATGGATAAATCAAATGGCCATTACGCTCCATTAACGAAAATAAAAGGACTCCTTTACGGTCAAATCACGAAAAACATTAAATTCTTGGATTAGAAAATATCGATGGGCGAAAAGAACACTTTTTACACACCCTGTATTCAGTTTTCTTTAATCCAAATAGTCGTTCCTAGACCTCTAGACCAGAGGGTAATTCAAGGACACATCCTTAGGGGGAAAAATACGAAAAATCTAAGGCCACGCAATTTATAACAGCGCAAATTATTTATTACTTCGGCATTGAAGTTGGAACTCTCTCAAACGCAATTCGATTTGTTTATATAGCAAACGCCCCTTTTTCTCGAAAGTTCTCGAACGCTCCCGAGTATTTTAGAATGTTCTCGAACAAACACGTCGCATTTCCCGAAAAAATTGCGTCACATTCGCCTTCGTTCTTTATCGCCGATGACTAATATTTCACGGCGACTTGAGTGCTCTGGAACATTCGCTACGTATCAAACCCCATCAAATCCCAGTCTATTGGAATTTTCTTTTAACTAAAAGCAAATTAAATCACAATCCTGAAGGTATCAAATATACACGTCCCATCGGACATTCACAGATTGGCAAATTTGTACTAACAATTTCCAACAGTCATACATCAATTAAGGGGCGCTTTTAGACGATAAACTTACTTCTCCACGTTTCCGGCTCGGAAGGTCCATAAATCCGAAATATCGCACTTCTTTCTTAAACGTATAAATTACGCCACTCCATTTTGAACGTGTCTTACATGTCTTATTATCATGATAACGTACTGGCGGGAATTGTCTCGATAAATAACGGGAGAATGGCAACCCATTAGCCTTTCAACGTGGGGAGAGAGCAACCGAATCGACTCCTAATCTCGAAACAGTAATTTCCTGAACAAAATGAAAATTTGCTTCGCTCGATTTTTACGCGGGCCCCAATATAATGGCGTCGTTAATTATGAGGGGCTGTAACTTTCCGTTGTTATGTTATTAAACACGGCTTTGCGTACCTAATAGGTGAATTTTTGATGGAGAGCGGCCGACGCTTACATTTTAAAATGCCAAATGGATTTTCGGGACCAATTGCTTCATATTCATGAGGCGTGTGGTAGTCACGTTTCCGTACAGCACACGAAAGCTGGGGAGAGAGAGAAGGATGCTTCATGGTTTATTAATAAAACGATATACGGATGCTGTATTTACAAAATACAAATTACAATACTGGCAGAACGCGACCGAACGACTTTTATCTCTCCGCTCGGCCTCTATCGTTTTAAGAGGATGCCTTTTGCACTTCGAAATGCGCCCGCTACATTGAGATTTCGCTTAAAAATTGATAACTGTTATCAGTCGTCGGATCCATTTTCTAGAAATTCAATGTCTGTGTAATTGCATTACTTCTGGCGATTAACCGGATTTGGTGTGGATCGGGATACACTTTTCTCTAAACTGGAGGCTATAATTTGAATTTATTTGGATACGTAAGTTGTCATTTTGAAGATTGCACCGATTTCTGAAACGTTTCTTCGGATTCCTGCCTGAAATTATTCTGGAAAGCGACTCTCACCATTGCAAACACTATAATTTTATTCGGGAAAAAGGGTTGACGCAATTCCAAAAAAAAAAACATTTCCAGAGAATGAGTGTAAATAAAGTTCGAACAAATATCTCCACAAAGAAACACGAGGCGGTGGCGTTTCCAAGTTACGTTTAACAAAAGGATAAATTCAGTCTTCTAATTTCCATTTACTCAAACGGTAGTATTTCCATTTAAGAGACGTAATGGGATCGGAAGTTTCCTCTCGGTACGATTGCTCGCGTCAATCATATCACCTATTTTTTTTCGGGTACTAAAAAGAGTTACGTCAATACGTGACGGAGGTACGGGGGTGGAAAATTTAATCAATTTTCGTTTCACACTCGGCTTTCAAACGATTCTTTAAGGTCTCCGACGCCATTAAATATTTAAAAAGGAAACCTGGGGCACGCGCGCGCCTCGGGCGAGTAAATAAACTATCGACGGACCGAAAACGTAACCGAAGCGTTTTAATTGGCTTGATAACTGTATACGATTGACCCTAATTAATATTTAAATTATTTCATATACGCCTGGATTGCTAAACGTGCTGGACCACGCCGGTGGTGCGAAGCGTGAATCCCGTTAATGAAAGCGAAACTTATAATTTATTTATAATCTCGGGGAATTGTTTCCCGTTCAGGCAAGTTCTTACTATAAACATCGAATGTTTTCGCAAGTTTGTGTTGAAGTTCTGCGGTAATGTGGCAGCCCTTCCGACCGACGCCGACGGTGCTACCACAAGCAGGGGAAAACTTTTGTATAGAAATTTCGATCCTAAGAAATTGTTTTTCTACTTACTCGGTCTTACTTCTGGTCCAATTCCGCTTCTGATTGCTTCAGCATCTAAAACAAAAGAGAAAAATGTAGTATAATATTGAATCGTTAAGATCTAGCACCAAACCGTAGATTTGTTGATAGAAAAATTTTTGTAATTTTCAAAATTTCTCGCTCGCTCAATGGCTTCATGGCCATCGATTTAAAAGAGAACGGATGGACCGAAAAAATAAATAATGCCCTTTTGATATCTTTGTTCGTTATGAACCGAATTGCATGAAATTCAAACTGGGCATAGCCAGTACCAAATCAAATGTAATGTCACCGCTTTGGCACTTTTGATTTAGTATCGTCAGAGCTTAAGAACAAGTCCCGCGAGGGTGCGGGCTTCCGCTAACAACTAACTAAGATGCCGCGGATGGCATCAATTGAACCTTCGATTCTCAAGATGTCTGCAAAAGTCCAGGCTGAATATACTGAATTTTTTCCGAATCCCGAAAATTTTTGAATCTCCCAGACCTTTCACATATCATTCCCGAATTGGCCTTCCAAAAGTTCTAATGAATTTCCGAATCTTCCCAAAGGCTTATCTGAAACATTCAAAACCCTTTTGCGCCCTTCTTCTTAAATATACTTGAATCGATCCAAAACCGATCTAAAACATTGTCTTTGAATCCTTCATAAATCCCCCTTAAATCGTTCTTAATTCTGAATGGAATCCGTTTTCGCATATATCGTAAAATTTTCTGGACGCTGCCCAGACCCCCCGGTGCTACTTTCACTCACGAAACGTTCAGCAATAGACTCTTTCCAAAAATTATGCTATAAGTGCTTAACTTCTTATGGAAGAATGAAGAATCTGGAGGTCTGGGGAGTGGGGCATACCCCCCAGAAACAAAAAAAAGGTCTATGTTAATTTTCTTGCACATATCGTAAAATTTCTGGACGCTGGGGGGTATTCCATACCCCCCGGTGCTACTTTCACTCACGAAACGTTCAGCAATAGACTCTTTCCAAAACTTTTGCTATAAGTGCTTAACTTCTTATGGAAGCATGAAGAATCGGGGGGTCTGGGGGTGGGGCATACCCCCCAGGAACAAAAAAAAGGTCTATGTTAATTTCCTTGCACATATCGTAAAATTTCTGGACGCTGGGGGGTATTCCATACCCCCCCAGAGTGCTACTTTCACTCACGAAACGTTCAGCAATAGACTCTTTCCAAAACTTTTGCTATAAGTGCTTAACTTCTTATGGAAGAATGAAGAATCGGGAGGTCTGGGGAGTGGGGCATACCCCCCAGAAACAAAAAAAAGGTCTATGTTAATTTCCTTGCACATATCGTAAAATTTTCTGGGCGCTGGGGGGTATTCCATACCCCCCAGAGCTACTTTCACTCACGAAACGTTCAGCTATAGACTCTTTCCAAAAATTATGCTATAAGTGCTTAACTTCTTATGGAAGAATGAAGAATCGGGAAGAATGAAGAATCGGGAGGTCTGGGGGGGGGGGGGCATACCCCTCAGGAACGAAAAAAAGGTCTATGTTAATTTCCTTGCACATATCGTAAAATTTTCTGGGCGCTGGGGGGTATTCCATGGAAGAATGAAGAATCGGGAGGTCTGGGGGTTTGGCATACCCCCCAAGAACAAAAAAAAGAGTCTATGTTCATTTTCTAGCACATATCGTAAAATTTTCAGGACGCTGGGGGGTATTCCATGGAAGAATGAAGAATAGGGAGGTCTGAGGGGTTTGGCATACCCCTCAGGAACAAAAAAAAGAGTCTATGTTCCTTTTCTTGCACATATCGTAAACTTTTCTGGGCGCTGGAGGGTTTTCCATGGAAGAATGAAGAATCGGGAGGTCTGGGGGGTTTGGCATACCCCTCAGGAACAAGAAAAAGAGTCTATGTTCATTTCCTTGCACATATCGCAAAATTTTCTGGACGCTGGGGTATTCCATGGAAGAATGAAGAATCGGGAGGGTAGGGGGGTTTGGCATACCCCCCCCAGGAGCAAAAAAAGTCTTATGTTCATTTCCTTGCATATATCGTAAAATTTTCTGGACGCTGGGGGGTATTCCATGGAAAAATGAAGAATCAGGAGGTCTGGGGGGTTTGGCATACCCCCCAGGAACAAAACAAAGAGTCTATGTTCATTTCCTTGCACATATCGCAAAATTTTCTGGACGCTGGGGGTATTCCATGGAAGAATGAAGAATCGAAAGGCCTGGGGGGTTTGGCATACCCCCCAGGAGCAAAAAAAAGAGTATGTTCATTTACTTGCACATATCGTCAAATCTTCTGGACGCTACCCCCCAGACCCCCCGGGTGCTACGTTAACGCACGCAAACGTTCAGCTATATATCGGCAACGTTATTAAAGAGTCATTCATTTGCATAGGTAACTCGATTCGCGCCTTCCTTGAAACCTCGACTTGATCGCATCGCATCTTCACATAATCGTCTCTGGCCAATTCCAGGTCGTTAAGCGTAATTGCGACGACACTGTTGCAAGTTTCGAACAAGACAAGATCAAATGGCCTGTAATTATGTCAATTGTACGACGACCAGATCGACCGAAAAGCGATCATCTCGCCGCGACTAATCCCTTATAGCTACCTTGTCATCAGAGACGGAGATCGACTTCCAAATTAATTAGAAGAGGGCGCTTCGATTTTTGCACGTAACAATGGCGGGAATTTATATAATCGCCGCGAGACCCATTTAGCCGCACTTCTGTTACGAACTTGGATATTCGACGCTATTAATAGTTCTTGTAATGATTGTTCTACTGCCAAGTTGCGCTATCTCTTCACATTGCAGTGGTTTAGGACCATGTAGTTACATTAGACTGTTTTTATGACTAGAGCGTTGGAAGGAAGTCGATTTGCGAAAGGGAAAATGCCATCAAAATTGTAAAAATCAAGTTCTACAGTTCAGTAAATGCAACGGTTTGAATTTGAACATGAGGGTTGAACTGATGCCACAAGGGTCGCGTTATTAGTTTTTTTTTAAATAAATTTAGTGATTAGCTGTCCTCCGATCGTATTCCGAAGGAAAGATTTGCAATCTTTAGCATTAGACCATGTTAGAAAGTATTTCCGGTTGACGAAGAAATTATAGACCACCGCATATGACACAATTTAATTATTATTTATCTCAGAAACTTCCTCAGTCATTATCGAATCGTATTAATTAACCTCTTAAGGGCTTGAGTACTTCTTGTCGCTGGGTCACTGAGTTTTTTTTCCGAATTCTTTAAAACTGTTTTCTAAATCACTTCCAAATCTTTATTGAATCTTAAAGATTGACTTGAGGCTACTTTCTTACAATTCAAAGATTTCGAAAACAATAAAGTCATTAATAAGTTGGATATTGATTTGTTGAGATTGAATTTGCATATTGGAAACATGACAAAACCTCCCTGGCCCCATCGCTCTACACTTTATCAAAATAGAACGTCAATAGTCTTCAAACAGCGCATATAAAGACCCTTCCGAATACGATAAATTACGGCCTTAAATCCAACCTGCCAAGTCGAAACTGTGTCCCCTACGTCGCTGATTTCATAAAATATGTAACGGACCCCCTGGTGGTCAATATCCTAACTTTCAGACGAGGATGTCGCCCTCGCTCGCGAAGGTACAAATCATTCTCAGGCCCATTATAAATCATAAAGCAAATTCGCCCGTAATCAATACGTTATTCAGCCGACGGAAGCATGGAAATTAAACTTCGCCACGAGTCGGGGAAGTTTTATTTGTATTTAAGCGACGGCGGACTTATCTTCTCCACACAGGATTAACGCTTTATTAGATTTTCCATCAAAACTTCGAACAAAGAAGCTGCACTCTCGTGAATAATTTACGGTTTAAGTTTTGGGATCGAGTGGTCCAACCTGTTGGCCATCTCGTGCTGCACGTTGGAGAACAGTCGCTGAGTTCTGGGCCATCATCAATCTCTTTGCTCTAGATTTCCAGCAAACACGTGCATGTCTAATGCCCCCCCCCCTCCCCCGCCGCCTGAGATTGTGCATTATTCAATAAAACGTTAGCATTTTTAGTGAATCCTTAGACCTGAGTTTTACGGAGAAAGTAGCACCAGGGGATCTGAAACACCCCTCAGCATACGAAAATTTTAAGCTCTAGGGAAATGAACATTGAATCTTTAATTCCTGGGGGAGGAGATTGGGGGTACTATGAATCTAGAAAGAGAACTTAACACCAGGCAGTGTGGGGATATGTAATTACCCCCAAGAAACAAAGTTCTTATGATAGTTGGTAGGGAAATGAACATTAAATCTTTAACTTCTTGGAGAAGCGGGGAAGGGGGAGGGGGTATAGCTGAATCTTGAGAGAGAACATAACACCAGGCAGTGTGGGGATATGTAATTACCCCCAAGGAACAAAGTTCTTATGATAGTGGTAGGGAAATGAACATTAAATCTTTAATTTCTTGGAGAAGCGGGGAAGGGGGAGGGGGTATAGCTGAATCTTGAGAGAGAACATAACACCAGGCAGTGTGGGGATATGTAATTACCCCCAAGGAACAAAGTTCTTATGATAGTTGTAGGGAAATGAACATTAAATCTTTAATTTCTTGGAGAAGCGGGGAGGAGGGGGGGGGTATAGCTGAATCTTGAGAGAGAACATAACACCAGGCAGTGTGGGGATATGTAATTACCCCCAAGGAACAAAGTTCTTATGATAGTTGTAGGGAAATGAACATTAAATCTTTAATTTCTTGGAGAAGCGAGGAAGGGGGAGGGGGTATAGCTGAATCTTGAGAGAGAACAAACACCAGGCAGTGTGGGGATATGTAATTACCCCCAAGAAACAAAGTTCTTATGATAGTGGTAGGGAAATGAACATTAAATCTTTAACTTCTTGGAGAAGCGGGGAAGGGGGAGGGGGTATAGCTGAATCTTGAGAGAGAACATAACACCAGGCAGTGTGGGGATATGTAATTACCCCCAAGAAACAAAGTTCTTATGATAGTGGTAGGGAAATGAACATTAAATCTTTAACTTCTTGGAGAAGCGAGGAAGGGGGGGGGGTATAGCTGAATCTTGAGAGAGAACATAACACCAGGCAGTGTGGGGATATGTAATTACCCCCAAGAAACAAAGTTCTTATGATAGTGGTAGGGAAATGAACATTAACTGTTTAATTTCTTGGGGAAGCGGGGAGGGGGAGGGGGATAGCATGAATCTTGAAAGAGACCACCAGGCAGTGTGGGGATATGTAATTACACCCAAGGAACAAAGTTCTTATGATAGTTGTAGGGAAATGAACATTAAATGTTTAATTTCTTGGGGAAGCGGGGGGGGGGGGGGCATGAATGAAGAGAGAACGTAGCGCAAGGCAGTTGGGGGTTATGTAATTACCCCCAGGGAAAGAAGACCTTACGATAGTTGTAGGGAAATAAATATTAAATCTTTCATTGCTTGCTGGGGGAGAATGGTGGGGGGGGGGGTCTGGAATACCCTCAGCATACTAACATTCTATGATACTTCTAGGAAATGAACATTACAACTTAATCCCTTATTGGAGGGGGGGGGATCAACATTAAATCTTCAATTGATGGTACCTCCAGGCTCTCCGATTCTGCATTCTTCCTTAGATGGCATGCGGCCCTTGGTACTTAAAACAACATTTTTAGAAAGTCCTTGGGCCTCAGTTTTGTGGGAGAACATAACACCGGGGGGTCTGGGAAGTATGGAAAACTCCCCAGAGAACGAAGATCTTATGATAGTTGTAGGGAAATGAATATTAAGTCTTTCATTGTTTGCTGGAGGGGGGGGGGGATCATAACACCGGCCCTGCATTCTTCCTTAAAACGGATACTGCCGTTCGCACTTCCAACATTTTTGAATGTCCTTAAGGCTCAGAATACGGACATGTTATGATACCTTCAGGGAAATGAGCATTGAATATTTCAATCCTTTGGAGGGGGGAGGGTTATACTAAGAAGCTCGATAGAGAACGTAGAACTAGGCAGTTTGGGAGTACCCCCAGGGAACGAAGATGTTGTAAAGAAATGAAAATTAAATCTACCATTGTTGGTACCCCCCCCTCCCCCTCCCAAACTCCCCCGTTGTGAATTCCTCCTGAAAACGGATACGGCCCTTCGCACTTACGTCCATAGACCTCGGTTTTGAGGCAGAACGTATATAGCATCGGGGGGTCAAGAATACCCCTCAGCACACGAACATTTTATGATAGATCTAGGGAAATTAACATTGAATCTTACATGCCTTGGGGGGGGTCAACATTAAAGCTTCCATTGGTGGTACCCCCAGACTCCCCGGTTCTGCATTCTTGCGCCCTAGATCGCATGCGGCTCTTGGCACTGAGTTTTGTGGGAGAACATAGCACCGGGGGGTCTGGGGAGTATGGAAAAATTGCGGTGGGGTATTATAACCCCCAGGTACGGAATACCCCAGCGTCACCTTGACCTACTTCTCAAGGTCGCCACCAAGTGGCGAGCTACCTTGAAGTGGTCCAGGAACCCCCCTGAATAACTACTAGAATAAGTGCTCTCCTTTAACCTCCAAAACATAATTCGCTTACAAAGAAAACTCATCGATAACAATATTCAACATAGGGCTTGGCCCCCAGGGGACTTCGTCTCCCCCACTCCACCGAGATCGGTTGGTGATTTTCAGTATACTATTGTTCCACTTGAAGTTTTATGTTCAACAGATAGATGTCCTTCTTGTACATTACGCCGATCCTCCTTCGTTCATTCTTTCGACGCACGCAATGTACCAAACCTTCCTAGGGCGATTATTCCGGTGGCGAATGTGGGGAGTTAAATTTACCGAGAACTAATAAGAAATTGCGGCATTTGCGGTAAATTTATTTCTAATTCGCGAGTGTTTTTCTCTTAGCGAAATTGCACTTTTCTGAATATAATTTTCCAATTTCCAGTAATAAAACTAAAGCAATTAAGTCAAAACATCTGATAAAACAGCGTCTCTCATCGGCGAAACTTTTCCTCCATTACTAATTAGAAGTTAATTGGACAAACTTTCTAAGTGCGGCCTCGAATGTAAAGAATTAATCTAATTAAAGCAAAGCGGACCGTTTATTCGGGAAAAGGAGGGCGCCGCTTTACCTTATCTTTATTTAGAAAGTTGAATGGGCCAGATATTAATTTTACTTACTGTACGGCTGCGGCCTGGAACCGTAATGAGGTTCTTGTAAGAGTGGCTGCGGTCGACCGTTCACGTTCTCCTTTGCTGAAACAAGAGGCGCCAATTAGAAATTTGGCAACACTGAAAACTACCGCCAACTTACACATTTAAATTTCGAACACGCAATTTATCGCGACTTAGAAAATCTGTACGGATGTACCATGATTTTACTTTTTTCACCTCGACGTTTTAATTTATTTACATACGAGTACATTAAAAATCGTTGTTGCATTACTTAGACCTTTTATGGACCACGCCATGGACGAGAAAAATTAGAAAATCAAATGAATTGATGGTTCGTCTATCTTTACCGAGTAATCCGACAGAAAATCGACACAAAAAGCCCTTGAGCGTTTACACAGCACGCTAAAAAATAATGCCACGAAACAGACCAGATGCGATAAGCGACTTGAAGTGTCCTTTTAAGGGTCATTAAGCTCAAATCGTAGTTGACGCGGATAAAGGAATGCGTTTAACGGGAGAGAAAAAAAATACCAAACAAAAGAAAATCGATCATCCCGGCGATTCCCGCTTCGTTTACTAAAATGAAAAGAAAATGTTTCCTTTGACGCAAAATCGCCGCCGGCGGCGTAAAACAAAAACAAAGAAGTGGGGGGGAGACGGCATTGTTGCGGAATTCCGGTCGAAAATAATTGAAGTAAAAGCGGATTGCCTCTCAATCTCATCAGATACAATCGACTTATACAAGACAGCCGGTATCGATCGCCCAACTTTTGAGGGAAAAAAAAATCCCCCTCGGTTTTATTAAGTGACTGTTTGTATCTTTACAGATTCAGATATGCAAGCATTTTCGAGGCTTTATCCCGAAATTGAGGTCTGGTATTTTGCCTAAGGCGAGCTTTTCAATGAAAAAAGAGCAAAACGTCAAGCTAGATAAATTGCGTGTAGCTCGATTTCATAAATCCTTACGGATGTACTATGATTTTGACTGTATTTAACATCTCGCTTCTTAGTTGTCCCAAAAAAACATATTAAAGTTTCCAATTGACAAATTTCATTTCGAGTAGTACTAAAAGCCCAAATCGATTTAGAAAAAAAAAGTTTCCAGTTTCCTGTTCTCTTTTGTCTCCTTTTCTGCGAAGAACTCTATTCAATTATAGTGAACGAGTTCATTTAATACATCTTGTATCTCTATAATTCCGCCCTTAAACTCGCTGTTTTTATCGCGCCGCAAACATGCCACCCACAAATGACAACCGTCGCGCAATTTCGCATAAAAAATGAAAATTTACATTTGTCTCTTTTACCTTGATCTAAATTTATGGCGCACATAAAACGTTCAAGGGGGTTTAATTTAGAGAAAAGTTCCGCTTAAATAATAAGGCTCTTCATTTTTCTAGAATATCCGAGGTGCGAGTCTCATTTGAATCGAGGGATCAAAGTTTTGTCACCGAGATCAATTTGTTTTTTTACTGCCATTGTTTACAAGATTAAATGATCTTTTATATTGCAAATGTTCGAGACTGGCGAGACTAAATTTGTTCAACAATTTTAGTATAGACATCGGATGGATTCAGGAAAAATCTACGAATTTTTCGAATCAAGTTCAATTCTGGCCCTTAAAATCCCCCCGATTGGAGTTCCACGTGTTACAAGAGAAATTAACCACCGCTGGTGGGTGGAAATCTAATGAAACGTTTTCATAAACGTGTCTGAATCTCCCAAGTTTAATTAGAAACGGGCATTCTGTCTTACAGCTGATATGCGAATAATATGAAAGGATCACGTCAATTCGGACAGCATCTCATCTGCTGTAGGCGAGATGATGAAACGGAACGGAAAAGCTTAAGTAGCAAAAGATTTATTTGCGAGAGTAATGAAACGGGAGAATGATCGAACGCGTGTTTTGTTACCATCATCCCCCGACGAGGCGAAATTAACGCGTTTTGGTAACTTGAGTACAAATTTTAATTAAACTGACATCACGTACATCTCACCTATACGAAATTAGTACATTCAGCACATTTTCAATTTACGGCCGAAAGTCGAAACGCAATCCCTCGCTCGAGTTCTTTAATTAAACACCGCGCGGAAACGCCGCAAATTCAAAGGGATTCATTGTAATCCACATGAGAGTTTCAATAAATCGGATACACTCGAGTATTGATATAGAAAAGTTCGATTCCGGCCACTAAACATTTTAGTTTGTTGTGATGAAAGAAATCTCCCTAGCAAAATGGCGCCCGAGCAAGTTTCTAGGTCGCCCAAAAATGGCACTTACGCGTACATAATTAATTGGGCTAGACGAATCAGATTGGTTTATGATTAAAGATGGCTAATTAAACTAATTAACCCCATTTGGGGGGTGTGTCGAAAATTAAAAAGTGAGTAGGGACTACGTAAGAAAAACGATTCGGTTGGTGCTCAAGAGAGCGTAACATTTTTCGTGTGTTTCGTCGCGAAGGCACCAAGTTTAAAATGTCCCAAACGAGTGAAACCATCAATCGCCCTTAAAACAATAGAAAGTGTTAGTGAGTACAAGATCTTGTGCGGAAAGTTTTACATTTAATAGATTTAATAAACAGTTTGCGCAAACGCGCACTGAGGGTCATGTCAATTTACTCAATTGCAATCAATACGCATTTAAATATTCGTCACTTTCGAACGGGTCAAATACCCACGACAACCTAGTCGCAATTTGTCAGAAACCTCTACTTAGCAGTTCCCATGCTGATAACGACCCGAATCTGACTCATCCGGACGGTCACGTACATCCCATTAATTTTGTTTTATCGCGCGACAAGCTGACACGTCTAATTTTTTCATACGGAAATACGTAAACCGAAAATGTATCAAAAAATCCCGTTAGTCTCAGGCGCTCGACAAAGTCTCCTGTTCACAGTTCAAGCGTCCACTAGCGGACAGAAGAAAGGTCTAAGACGCTGTTAGAAGGGACATATTTCAGGTAGAGCTCGTTTAACAATAAAGGTGAATTTACGAAATGAAAATAGCGGGCATAGAAAACTTCAAGGTTTATCAAATATATAGAGAAATGATAAAAAAAGAAGAAATCGTTTAAAATTTCAAATACAACTCCTAGCCTTCACGTTCGAATAAGGGTAAATAAAAAATTAGGGACATGGCGCCCGAGCAGGGACAAAGCAAGCTTCTAGGTCGTGCAAAAAAGATCCGAGAAAGATAAGAGCAGTGCGTCTAGGAAAGACTCCTGGAGGGTCAGCTAAGATTCAAGGATTTCGAAGTTAATGAGACAACATTCGTAACATATTCCGAAAAGGTCCGGGAATATTAGAAATTCACTAAGATTTGAGGAGACCCTTCAAAAGAATTCAATCGAAACTCAAAGTTGAGGAATGGCTCGAGAATCATTCGAGATTTGGGGCCCCACAGAAATTTTGAGGGGTTTAAGATCATCCATAAAAGATTCTAGGGGATCCTCGAATTATTCAGAGTCCAGGAAACAATCGGGAATGATTAGGAAAAGATTCAGGAGTGATTTTGGGAAAGACTCGGAGCACATTCCAAAAGTGTTCGGCGAGGAATTCTTTCTTTAAAACTAAATTGATAAAAAAATTGGGTTTCAAGGGTGATCCACGAGTGACTCAATAAAGACTTAAGATACAAGCACGAGGCTTCAGAGTGGAATTCAAGCAAGCTTAAGAGAGATTAAAGGATGAGTCAAGTGAGTAATAGTCTTGGTGCAAGATTCTTGATTACAAGGGGTTTTTTCGAGGAGGTACGGTTTCCTTAGAGGGCTGTCAATTGCTGGGGTCAGTCTGACGGGCGGTAATACAATCGTAATGTGCTTTACGTGACAAAATCCGGTCGTAGTGATTACTAAGTTCTATTTCAGATAAATATTCAGTCAACCGAGGCTATTACCCCTAAAGGCACCGTAATCAGTTGAACATACAAATACTTATTTACTTTATTAACGATGAAAATCTCTAGCCATACGACTCGATTACGGGCTGTACTTCGAAAAGGTTGTCGAACCACAAGAAATCAATGGGTGGAAACTCATGTACTTCTTAAAGGAAATTTCAAGAGATTGCTCAATGTACGTGAAAAAATAAAAAATAGGATTTATTTCAAGCTGCATAATGACGACCCGGACCTGACTCAGTTAGACGGTCACCTACAACCCATTAGTTTTGTCTTATCGCGATACAAGCGGGCGCATCTATTTTTTTAACACCCAATCAAATTTAAGACCCCAATCCACAAACAATCCTTCAGTAACTCGACAAGAGATTGTACTTACAATCGCGAAAGAGAACAAACCTCCTGAAACCTAGCATTGAAGATAAATAAACTGTTCCTTTATTGGGATTTGGGTAAATTTACAAAATGATAATAGAGGGCATAGAAAACTCGAATGTTTAATAAATATCAAGGGAAATGACAACAAAAGCGAAAATAAATAAATAAAACCTCAAATACAACCCCTAGCCTTCACGTTCGAATAAGGGCGTATAAAAAATTAGGGACAATAAGGGAATGTTTAATAAATGAAGAGATTTCGACTGTGGTGTACTTATACATAATTTATGGCAAGTCTTCTTTTATCTGCCGCCTTTAAACGCATTAATTATTACGACGTTATTGTGCTAGTTTAAAAGGGCCGGTAAATCTGAAATATAACCGCAAGTTCGTGAGGAATTTACTAAATTGTTTTGTGCTAATTATACGGCGTGATTTTGTAAAAGTATTTATACCTAATCGCTTCCGGAAGTCCCATTAGTATGAATCAAAAATGAAAAATGACATCGCATGCCAGTTCGTGGCCATTATTCAATTACGTTAAAAACAAAATTATAACCACAAATCCGAGACACGAATTCGCGTGCCTAATCCGCTTTCAGCTTAAACGATTCAAGTTTTTCGGAAGCGGGAGCGCCATCTTTCGCATTGTCTCGTCTATGCAAATCTCGTATATTAAGGGCAACGTAGATAAAAACTTGTACGAGTTCAAAGTTTATGAATAAGTTTGACATTTTCTGTTCCCTGCACGTCGCGCCACTTTAGCCCCCTGCACGGGCGCCACTTTCTGTCAAAGATTGCTTTGATCACAACGGGCGGATGGTTTAGTGGCGGGAATCGAACCTTTTTATATCAATAATGTATAGATGCATTCTCCAACTCGAAGTGTGCTCAATTTGTGGAAACTCTTGCTTGAATTAGAGCTATTTCCGCACACACAGTCAGGTGATTTAACCACTGCAATCCGCTTGAAATATCGGATTTATTTTTCTCTAAAAAACTCTAATTAAAGAGTACAAAACTAATATGAATATACAGAGTGGGAATTGTATCTGAATCTCTTTATGGCATTAAAAATTATAAAAAGTTTGATATCAATCTACATACTTTAAAATTGTGGTCAGTGGCGCACGTCTGCGGAGTCAAGGGGGGCATAGACATTTATGGTTAACAAAGAAATGTTAAAATTTGAGTCGACAATCAAAATACGTAATAATATACAGGATGTTCCGTTTAAAAAAAATTAGCTATAAATTTCCACAACTTTGTGGGCGACCTTGTATATTTCAAATTATCCCGGATGTGTACATTTTTAAGAGCCCTAAAACTTCTATATAAGAAACTTTTGATTAGCCCTGTATATTTTGAAATAATCGACGGTTCTGGTAATTTTTCCTAACCCTGTATGTATGGTCGACGGGAAACCACACTCTACCACCGTGCTAACTACTACGGTGCCAGTGCCTCATGGACCGTACGATCTTAATAGAATTCTTGGTCCTACCAAACGACAAAAACCGCACCCTTCTCCGGGTTCCTATGTAAACAAGTATAAATTGTTTGTTTTGACATCACCAATAGACATATTTCTTGCAGACGTCTCAATCGCCCTTTGTGACTACCCTCTTCCGACAATCCGTTCTTGAGGTATAAGGGAATATACCCGATCACGATAAGAGGTCGAGGAGGAGGGGTATGGTTAGTAGAAATTAATTCCTTTCGTTGAGACGTTTCATTAGAGTACCATGAAGGCTAAAACTAGTTCCATCCCCCCCCCCCCTGTACTTGATAAGAGGACAAAAAGAAGGGCAGTAGTTGGTAGAAAACGGCTCCTTTCGTTGAGACCTTTAATTATAATTAGAATACAATGAGAGATAAAATTAATTTTTAACCCCCCCCCCTCAGGCCCCGTCGCTCACTGATCTCGAAAGTTATAGTTTGTACAAACCCATGTGCCCCCCCCCCTCAATTTCCTAAAGTTTAACTTGGCACCAATTGGTTGTCGTGTGTAAAAGTTATGCAAGTTTTACTTTCAAAAACAGCATATCAAGAAATAATACGTGGGGGGGGGGCTTTTAGACAGCCAAGACTCTAGGATCATTCCCCTAGAAGTAGGCAGAAGTGGGTCCGGACGGACGGACAGGCAAAACGCAAGCAATCGCACATTTTTTTTAATTCTTAAAAAATGCGCTAAAAATTGCACGGACCGCCAACGCAACAAGGCTTCAAGTCAGCATCCAGCAGTGTTACGCCGTACGCAATCGGCCACCCCGGTGTCCCATTCCCCATCCAATCCTGTAGACAGGAAGAATAGGGAGCCGCCGATAGAATTGGCAATCCTGGTAACCATTCCCACTGGTCCAGTCACTTGGGGGAGGTAAAAAAGTTGATAAGGTCCCCAGAACAAAACGAGTGGAATCAGCAAGAAAAACAACGGGCGTAGCGAAGGAAGTAAAAAACTAAACAAAGAGAACGTCATGGAAGGAGACAAGGAGAGGAAATAACTAAATAACAAAACGATGGAGGGCTTGAAGCAAGCACCATACGGGATAAAGGACAGATAGATTAAAACGGAGATGATGGGTGTAAGAAAGGAAAAAGGGCTAAGAACAATTGAAAAAGAGAGTGAACCATAACCCGTACTTAACATGGGAAAAGGAAACAGAAATTGCGAGGTGTAAGGGAAAGCAACATTCACATGAATCACGAGCTAATGTTTGAGAAAAGGGAAGTACACCAAAAATTACGGACGTGGCAAAAAGCAAAGAGAAGGGGGAAAGGTGAAATGACCAGAAAATTAATGGTGGGAGACAAGAACAAAGAAGCAAGGATTAAGTGTAGAAGAAGGAGTGGACTTTAGAGGAGGAAAAGAATAGAAGAAGAAAACGGGAAAAGGAAGGAGACGGAAAAGGGGGTTCGAGAAAAACAAAAAGAGGTTAATAAGAAGAGCACGAGAGGTAAAGAATGAAACAAAGAAGGGAAATTCCTATTCGATCTTATAGGAAAGGGGGCATGTAGAGGAACAAGAGGGTGATACAAAAGTCTCAATGGGGGGGGGGGGGACAGTGTGACATAGGTTGATGGGAAAGGTACTAAAACAAAGAGGAAAAAATGTGATGGACTTCTTCAGTAATTTAACGTATTAAAAGGAAACCTTTGGCAAATGAAAGAGAAAGGAAAGTAGACAAGAAAATCTGCTGAGCGACGGGGGGTGGGGTGGGAGGGGGGTGTTAAAAATTAATTTTATCTCTCATTGTATTCTAACTAAAGGTCTCAACGAAAGGAACCGTTTTGTACCAAGTACTGCCCTTGTTTCTGTCCTCTTATCAAAGTACGGGGTGGAGGAGGAGAGGGGGGGGGGGGGGGGAACTAATTTCATCCTTCATGGTACTCTAATGAAAGGTCTCAACGAAAGGAATTAATTTCTACCAACCATAGTCCTCCTCGGACTGTCGGAAGGTACTCACAAAGGGTCAAAACAAAAGCTATTTCGGTTTAAAAAAAATGCGCTTTATCTATAAGAGTTGGAATTGAAAAGATAGCCCAGAAGGACTAGAAAAAGAACAAATTCAAAATTTAATTTGAAAAAATAATGAGGGGGGGGGGATGTATCCAAAGTAGACTTAGTCACTCCATAATAAATTTAAGACTTCTAGTGATTTAAACGAGCTCTAAATTTTGTGCTTGCGACATGAAAAACTAAATAACTCATAAATTGGATACAATTCTTAAATTGATTCACCATAGTGGGGGGGGGGGGTCCAAGTTGGCTTGGAAAATTCTGAAGACAATGGTATGTCAATAAACTACGAGACCTGAAAGTTTTCAAGTAAGACTCTGCTGCATGCAGCCGGAAATTGAAGCACAATAGCACTGATTTAAATTGGTTTTTATTAAGGCTTCCGTTTGGTTTGGTTTGCGGAAAATAATTGGGCCGTTTGGCGGGATTTAATCGATTGCTATTTCATCATCTGTGTAGACGACGATGTAAACACGATTACTAATTGATCGCTAAACAAACTTTGAAGTATGATTTTCGCACATTTGCCGCACAGTAAAAATAAACCTAAAAGCTTTCGCGTCTCCTTCCTCGCATTTTCACCAAAAAGCGAATGATCGACGTTTCTTTCGTCGCCTGCTAAATTTTTAAATCCCCCAAAACTTTTTTTGTTAAAGCTTAAACTTCGAAAACTCCCCAAACTGTTTACGTCTAGCTCGATTACAAAGTGCGAAAGTCTGACATGTTTTAATTACACACGCCGGATTTAGATGGATTATCGAAGTGCGAGGAACACGAAATGTTTTACAAACGCCCGCTGATCGGCGGCAAGTAATTTTCCTTTCATTACAAACGAAACAAATCCCAAGATATCGAATTGATGTTCGAGGAACGTGGCTAACTTCCAATTTTGTAGAGTTTTTCTTTTGTAATTTCGAATATAAATAGCTCTTAAAATAACAGCAAGTGTAACGATTATTTGTTTTCAACGTAGTAGCGATGTTTATTTAGAGCTTGACGGGCGTTTCTGTGTCAAATGTCCATTGAGTAAAACAAAAAAATGGAGACAAGACAGATGGGCTCTTCTCGTTCGTCAATTGATGTCAGGTCGCCTCGATTCGTGCCAATTGGTCCCAATTCTTTGAAATAATTGCATACTGAACTTTCCTCAATTGGTTTGGTATAAGATAAACAAGCTTCCGATCTTGGGTTCTTTTAGAGATTCGGCCATGAGTCTACATACTGACTGTACAGGGTTTGTAAAGAGGCCGTTGGAATTGTGCACATATTTTGCCAGATATTATACAGACCGTATTTGAAGAGTAATCTTTTACTCAATTTGATGATTCTTTAGATACGTGCAGTGTAAATATTTAGTATTAAGTTGTAAATATTCAGTGGATTAGGCCTACAGGGGATACCAAGTTAAAAAAAACGCGCCATTAACTTTACCTCCACGGTGGTGTGGAAATGGGTATACTTTGAATTGTAACTTTCGATTGTGCTTGTCACGTTTTTGTTCATTTGTTTCTGTATGTTATATATTTGATAATTAAAATTTATTTTGTTAAATTAATTTCAAAATTCTATTTTAAAATAGTGAAGTGAGAAAAGATAGACGCAATGAGTTAGAGATTGATAGAGCGCAAGTGAATGACGTCACATAATATTTTAAATTACATGTCCCATTTTTTAAATTTCTCTTCTTCTTGCCTGTGTGTAATTAATTATTTGTTCTATTGTACCGCGAATTAAATTAATCGAACCGCCAAATTAAATTAATTCATACGCGAATTAAATTAATGAACCGAGAATCAAATTTATTTTCGCGAAATCAAACCGCTAATTAAATTAATTGACCCGCGAAATAATTTAATTAGATTGTAATTAATTTAACTGATGACACCTACAACCAGACATTAGTTTCGGAATATACATTTTTTAACTTCCATTTATGTAATATTCTGTGCTTATTTGTGCTAATTATAGCGCCTAATTAGAGGTCTCGGCATCAATTTTTTAATTTTAATTATTTTGTAATTTTGTGCTAATTATTACCGCCAATATCGATAGAAAATTTAAGTTTGTCTGAATTTTGTGGTAATTTTTTGGTCCTAATTTGAAGTATTGTGCTAATTACTTACATTGATTTAAAATTTAAATTTGTCTGATAACAGTACGACCAGACGCCAGTGTCAGCACCAATTTTTTAACTATCATTGTTTTGCCATTTTGTGCTAATTAATCACTTTCTAATTGTGTGCTAATTATTGCTCTGACACTACCACTCGACACTAGTGTCAACATCAATTTTTTAACTTTAATTATTTTGTAATTTTGTGCTAATTATTACAGCTAATATCGATAGAAAATTTAAGTTTGTCTGAATTTTGTGTTAATTTTTTGCTCTTAATTTGAAATATTGTGCTAATTACTTACATTGATTTAAAATTTAAACTTGTCTGATAACAGTGCGACCAGACGCTAGTGTCAGCATCAATTTTTTAACTTTAATTATTTTGTGCAAATTATTACTCCTAATTTTAAATCTTGTGCTAATCACATTGATAACAAATTCAAGTGTGTCTGAATTTTGTGCTAATTATTGCACCTAATTTGAAATATGGTGCTAATTACTTACATTAATTCAAAATTTAAATTGATCTAATTACACTACAATCAGACACTAGTATCAGTATATTATTATTTTTATTAACTATCATTTTCCTATAATTTTGTGCTAATTATGTTGACAAAAAGTGTGTCTGATAACACACAACCAGGCACAAGTGTCGGCATATAAATTCTTTAATTTTATTTTTTGTAATTATGTGATCCTAATTTCAAATTGGGGTAATTACATTAATAAAACATTCAAATTTGTCTAACTAAACCACAACCCGACACTAGTATGAAATCCATTTTTTTAATTTTCATTTGTTATTTGTAATTATATGCTAATTATTGCCTCTAATTTGAAATTTTGTGCTAAATACGTTGGTTTAAAATTCAAATTTGTCTGATGACACTACAATCCGACACTAGTGTCAACAACAATTTTTTAGTTTTAATTTTTTCTTAATTTTATGCGTAAAATCGGTGGACACCATCTAGGGAGTTAAACAGTTCTTACAAGATGTCCATTAACCTAGCAGAGCAAGGTCAGCAGAACACAATCAAACATATTGCATAATTAGGTGCTAATTCGGTGCTAATTAAGTGCCCTTATCCTCGAATTAAATGCTCCTTTTTTTAAATTATTACATGTTCTGCCAGGTTCAAATGAACTCAGCAGAACACTTCCTTTAAAACCCAAGAAAATGAAAAGTGAACTAACTATAATTAGGTGCTAATTAAGTGTCCTATCCCCGAATTAAATGCTCCTTTTTTTTTAAATTATGACATGTTCTGCCAGGTTCAAATGAACTCAGCAGAACACTTCCTTAAAAACCCAAGAAAATGAAAAGTGAACTAACTATAATTAGGTGCTAATTAAGTGTTAATTAAGTGTCCTATTCCCGAATTAAATGCTCCTTTTTTTTTAAATTATGAACCTGGCAGAACATGTAATAATTTTAAAAAAAGGAGCACTTAATTCAGGAATAGGGCACTTAATTAGCACCTAATTATGGTTAGTTCACTTTTCATTTTTTTGGTTTTTTGAGGTAGTGTTCTGCTTTTATATGAACCTGGCAAAACATGTAATAATTTAAAAAAAAGAGCATTTAATTTAGGAATAGGGCACTTAATTAGCACCTAATTATGCAATATGTTATGTTAAAAATTAATTTTACCTCTCTGTATTCTAATTAAAGGTCTCAACGAAAGGAACCGTTTTTTACCAATTACTGCCCTTCCTTCTGTCCTCTTATCAAGGTACGGGGTGGAGGGGGGGGGGGGAACTAGTTTTATCCTTCATGGTACTCTAATGAAAGGACTCAAAGAAAGGAATTAATTTCTATCAACCATAGCCCTCCTCCTCGACCTCTTATGGTGATCGGGTATATTCACTTATACCTCAAGAACGGATTGTCGGAAGAGGGTACTCACAAAGGGCGATTGAGACGTTTGCAAGAAATGCTATTTATTCATATTTTGAACACACTGTATAAAAATGTATTTTTCAAAAACATCCAAGAAACTGAAATGACTTTTCTAATAATTATTTCTGATCCTTATATGCCTATAGTTACGAAACCTTAGACGAGCTATTTTTAATTCGTTTACGTAACGAGAAATTTTGAAACGATCAGATTTACGTTCGAATTTCGAAAGGAAGCGACGCACGAATGATTGATTTTCGAAACGGGCAGTTAATGAATCTGTCACACACTTTACACTAAAAAGAAAGTATTTATAGATGGATATTTTCCTTTCTCTCTAATGCGCACTCGTAAATTTTACGAAGTGTGGTCACACAAACGAATACCAATTTTTTTTATTGCTACTCAAAAATTCAATTAAATTCAAGAGCGAAATCTACAGAAATAGAAACGCCATAAAACGTAATTAGCCTCGCTGTCGCGACGGAGGAGGAAGAAAAATGTGTTCGATTTCTCATCGCGCGCGTTTGGTCCCTTATGGCGTCTTCGTTCAATTTACATAAAGATTTCCGTGTACGGGGTGAGTCAAGAGAACCGCTAATTAACCCGATCTCGGGAGAAATAAATATAGTAACATCACAACTTCTTCAGAAGCTATCCTCGGTGAAAGCATTTCTCACGACTTCGGAATTTTTGAACTTGGTACATTGGGGGGGGGGGGGGGGGGGGGGGGGGGGATGCAATTGGCGAATTTCCGAAAAATGATCATCGGCCTCACCAGATGCGTGCGTTTTTCAACGGAAGCGAGTATCGATCGGGCGGGCTCGACCAATTTAACTTTCGTAATAATCACCAGCTGGAAAAAAAAGCAACACATTCACCGAATTAGAATATGGCACTAACGGCGGTGTTAGGAGTCATTTACAGACTCTATCTCGGAACATTTTCGCTTAACCGCTACGAAATTTCCGTCGGAAAATATTAACGACGGCGATTTCGTTTTATTTCAACCGAAAAATCGATAGTTTTCGCTCGCACTATAACGGGAATGGGATTTCGAGACCGTTCCGGAGGATTTGGAAAACGATCGCACTGTAATTCGAGAGAACTCCATTAAAACTCTCTCTGCTAGACGAAACCCTAGCAATTTCAAGTGTCTTTGTTTTCAAAGAGACATGTGAGTGGATTAAGAAAAGAATTTCAACCGCAAAATTAATTTCGGACTTCACAAATCGACGACGCGGTTCGCCGAGTGTTTTCCAACGCATGGTCGCATGGCAAATTCGAACGCTTCGTTCTCGAGATATTCGCATTTGAACCCGCAAACAGATTCCGCTTAAGACACTCCGCCCTCAAGATACGAAGGAATAGATCCCGCTGGGAGGTTGGGAGTTGATCGAAAACAATTGGTTTCATCGAAACCTACCTTTAAGAGTATTATGCAGGATATAAAAAATTAAGGGCGTTTGTTAGCCCAAACGGCATGCGCTTAAAATGATAATTTCTGTGGAAAACAGTAAATTCCTCCACAGGAAATCGCCAATAGGCAGATTTTATGTTTTGGTAACTCGATTTAGGGCCCTTATATCCGCACAAAAACAATATTCTTATTCCCTACTAAGGTACCTTCAAGAAAATTTTCCTATGCCTATCTAAAATTGCGGTGACATATGGTAGTGGATATGCGTCTTTTTTTGGTAACTCTGTTTAGCGCCCTAAAATCCACGCAAAAACGATGCTCTTTACCTCATGATTTTGGAACTAATAAAACTGGGACGACCAAGCACTTTTTGAAGGTTCAATCACTCCATGTTAAGCATCTGTGTTACTTCCGCATCGATGATCTTTTGTTTAAATGGCGAAACAGGGTAGTACGGCCGTTTAATTGACTTAATATCAGGAAACCTTCATGTTCAACGTTCTCCCATTACTTTAAATATATATAATATAATATAATATAATAATATAATAAAATATAATGTAATATTATAATATAATAATAAAGGGCTCTAAATCAACTCCAATGGCTTGGTATATTAAACTTTGCCAGCAAGAAAGGGAATTTGTTAGCCCAAATGGCATGCGTTTAAAAAGATAAAGCCCTCTGCCGGTGAAACTAATGCCATCTATTCCCTACAAGATGCCTTCACGGGAATTTGCCAATAGACAGATTTATGTCCATCGTGCTCAAAAATTTTGGACCGCGAAGATTATCTAAAATTGTCTTGACATGTGGTAGTGGGTAAACGTCTTTTCTAGTCACCCGGTTTAGGGCTCTAAAATCCATACAAAAACGACTGAATTTGGGATTAATAACACGGAGAATGAGCAAGCACTTTTTGAAACGCCCATGTTAAACATCTTCTTTACCTACGCATCGATGATCTCTTGCTTAAATGGCGAAACGGGGTAGTACAGCTGTTTAATTGGACTAGTATCAGACAACAAAATGATTTCATGTTCCACCTTCTCCGATTGCTTTAAACTTGACCTCAAGTAAACCTTCCAACCGAGACTTTGATCTATTGTTAAAGCCTCCTAACTGCCCTTGGTCTTTGCCAACAAGTAGAGGCGTTTGTTAGCCCAAATGGCATGCGTTTAAAATGATATAGTCCTCCGCCGGGACAGTCAATGCCGAATATTCCCTACCTTCGCGGGAATATGCCAATAGTCAGATTTTATGTCCATTGTGTTCAAAAATGTTACTCCGCGAAGTTAATCCAAAATTGCGGTAACGTACGGTAGTGGGTACGCGTCTTTTTCGATAGCTCTAAATCGACTCCAATGACTTGGTATATTAATCTTTTCCAAACAAGCAGGGGCGTTTGTTAGCCCAAACGGCATTCTTCTAAAATAATAATGCCCTCTGCGGGAAACAGTAATTGCCGTATATTCCCTACGATACTTCCACAAAAAGTTGCCAATAGGCAGATGTTCGTGCTCAACAATTTTGCACCGCGAAGACTATCTAAAATTGCGGTGACATACGGTAGTGGGTACGCGTCTTTTTCGATAGCTCTCAATCGACTCCAATGACTTGGTATATTAATCTTTTCCAAACAAGCAGGGGCGTTTATTAACCCAAACGGCATTCTTCTAAAATAATAATGCCCTCTGCGGGAAACAGTAATTGCCGTATATTCCCTACGATACTTCCACAAACAGTTGCCAATAGGCAGATTTTGTGTCTTTCGCGCTCAACAATTTTGCACCGCGAAGACTATCTAGAATTGCGGTGACGTGTGGTAGTGGATAAGCGTCTTATTTTGGTAACTCGGTTTGGGACCCAAAAATCCGCACAATCGACGAACGGGCCGAGGAAGTGGTAGCCATTTTCTTCGCGTTAACGTGGAAGAACTAAGAATTATGCAAATATTTTTATAAAATTATAACGCTATATCGCACAGTCCCTCGCCAAGAACATGCAATTCGGAGGCGAGCTCTGCCTAGTAGAATATTCAGCGGAGAAGATTGCGTGTACATAATGCAACGCCGTAAACACATTCCGAGCGGGTGATTCTAAAGCCCGCAGCTTCGGAATTATGCATGGACAGGCGCGAGCGGTTGTTCTCGTTCGCAAACGACGACGTGCATTAAAAATTTTTGCTCTTCACCTAAGGGGCGTGCTTTTGGATCAAAGGGAAACGTTACGCCGTACTCGTCGGGTGAAAATTAAACGGGACTGGATTGCCAATTTAATTCGCGTATGTAGACGTTCAGAATCTACACGTGCCCCACTATGCTACGTTGAAAAACATTGCCGATCCGTACACGTTTGTTACATCTAAGTATTTACGTGGCCCGCACAAAATCACGGTGCAAGCAAATCTATTGATTAGCAAAATCCAGAATAGCTTCGAGCTTTACGGGCCAGGTCGTATACGATTAAGAATAAGATGGAAAACTGCAAGCAAACACTGTCATCTTGAACGAATTTCATCAAACACGATTCGAGCTTTAAGCTCTCGAGCGTAAAGCTCCCGGTGGAAATTTAAGCGATGTATAGCCAACTAGTATTTATATTTAACGGCGCTCCCATTTCAAAAAAAAAAAACTAGGCATCGGTGAAGTTATTTAACGTTCGAGGCTTAAATCCGACTTCGGTATCGTAAACTGATTTATCCATTTTTATGTGGCGGCGGAGGATATCTTAAGCCCGCTCGACAAGTCCCGGTGATTTATTTTATGGACGCATCCTCGGACGTTTTTTTTGCCGTAATGAAAAAGAACGCCGCTTTTTTGCACGGCATTACGGGGACGAGGGGGTTATATGTTTGGAATTGAGATTTGCAGCGGAGACAAGGTTTAAATTGAACATTGTCGCGATATCTCTCTCGTTCGACGGGATAACTAACGATCTGCATAGTCTGAGCTCGGGTGCCATGTTGTAGGTAGAGCAAACTTAGTCTATAGTCGATACGGCGGCAAAGGCAAAAGAACAATTAATAAAAAACCAGGATGCCGTTCGGGCTAACAAATGCTCCCGAACCTTTGGCTACATGGGAATTGGTGTCAGGTGTTCAAAGTCATACGTAAAACGATCAATTATTCTACTAATGCCTAATTTCGCCAACAACCCTCGTCAATACAAACACCTCTTGACTTATATATGAATCGATTCTGCTTGCTGGTGGAACCGCACTTGTATTTGCAGAACAAATCGCACGTTAATAAATTATTAACGTACGTTAGGAGAGTTACTAGCGATTCCTTTGTGCTAACGCAATTAAAATTTTCAAAATTCGACCGTTCGTTGCGGTTGCGGCCAGCTGACGGCGGATTGTATTTCGAGTGCGATGGTTCGGCGACTCGCTTCGTAATAATCCTCGGTTTCGTGATTAATGGAGCGCGCGGAAGGACCAAAAAAACAAATTAAAGATGAGTTTTGCACGGTCGGTGTAAAAATCGAGAAAGAAGGCGAGATTTGAAAGTACAAATGAACTCATTAGGGCGCAATGCATTTGCATTGTCTGCTCGTTGTTCGTTCGAAGCTCAGATTAATTAGCTAAAAAGAATTGGAGCAGAATAACAACATGTAACGACAGACTTCTCTTAAATCCAAAATCAATTCCATATCTACCAAAAAATTCGCCTCAGAAATATTGATCCCTCGCAAGATCGCCTTTCTAAAACCACCTCCAGAAGAGTCCTCTCATAAATGTATTACCTGATAAATCGCTTTCTAAGATTCCCCTCTGGAATATACTCCAGGATTCACACAAGGAGTTTCCAGTATATTCGTCTGGGAATATTTTTGAATCCTAGACTCAAACCTATCCCTTCCAAGGTTCTTCTCTAGAATATAACCCAAAATGGAATGGAATATTTACTTCCCCATAAGGAATATTCCTCGCTGGGATACGAGCCTTTCGAAAAACTATCAAATATTTTTGAATTATACAAAAATATTTGTAAATTACATAAAAAACATAAACAATTGGTAATTTTACACGTAATATTTCGCACTTAAAAAAACGTGTAATTTAAAATCACTAGTTTCTAATCTATAACTTTTGATTGAGAAGTTTGATCGAAAAAGTATGAATTGATTTGGATTCTACGCACCCAAATTAATAAGAAAAAGTGTTTTCCCGATAAATTTTGGTGTAGTCGATTTTTGGTAAAAAAGGAAGGTTATACACTGCCTTTTTTTGAGGGCCGCAAAAAAAATTGTCTCAGATCGACCCGGAAAAAAATTTTCTTATAGAATGTGGCCTGTAGAATCCATAATTTCAAACAGTTTCAAGATTGGGCTACTAGTTCAAAAGTTACAGCCCTTTGAATTTTCTTTCGAAATTGGTTTCTAGTCTATAACTTTTGATTGAGAAGTCTGATCGAAAAAATACGAATTGTTTTGGATTCTACGCACCAAAATTAATAAGAAAAAGTGTTTTCCCGAGAAATTTTGGTGTAGTCGAATTTTGGTAAAAAAGGAAGGTTATACACTGCCTTTTTTTGAGCCCCGAAAGAAAAATTAACTCAGATCGATCCGGAAAATAATTTTTCTTATAGAATGTGGCCTGTAGAATCCATAATTTCAAACAGTTCCAAGATTGGGCCACTAGTTCAAAAGTTACAGCCCTTTGAATTTTTTCGAAATTGGTTTCTACTACGGCGCCGAATATTTCGAGTAGTACCCAAGTGAATTTAATTTACTTCACCACGATGAATTAAAATTGAATTTGCTCAACGGTGTCTCACGGACCCGATTTGAACAGAAGACCCAACTTGATTTACCCCTTCTCTTGAGCCGGTTTGAACTTAAAGATTCAATTTGAAGCGCGGAATTGAGTTGACCGACCCCTACGGTTGCCTAGATTCACACATCACACACCCAATTTTTTAAATCAGATTCAATTTTACTCGCCCCCTCCGATCCGATTTGACGTACAGAACTTATCCTGTAGAAAACTGACTCCCGGACGGGTTCGAACTGACTTATCTACTAGACTCGCGGATATATGACTTCTTGATCCTAATTGAAAAACGTGCTGGACACGCCGAGTCATTTTCATTCAAAGATGCAACTTGATTCGCGGATCCGATTCGAGTTACAGATTGGGCTTATCGCGAAGGCTCAAAGTGAGCTGCGGATTCAGATATGAACAGGAGATACTCAACACAAACATCGAACCTGACTTGAACAATGGACTGGAGTTGACCCATCGACTAATTTTGACCCGCAGATTCAGCATGGATCTTAAAACTCGAGTTGTGTCGCGGATCCGTTATGACTCTTGGATCCTAATTGAACAAAGGACTCGACTTGCTCCACTGGGCCTTTCTGGTCCGCACATGACACTTGACTCGCGGATCCGATTTAAATTACGGACTGAGTTTATCTCGAATTCAAACTGACTCGCACACCGTGTTTGAATCGCGGATCTTACTTGATCAGTAAAACAAATTTGACTCGCGAATTTGACTTGAACAAAAGACTGAGTTTGACCCCCAGATCCACTTGAGTTGATCCAGCAGATTCAATTCGGATCGTGGGTCCGATATGACTCGTGCAACACCAAACTCGACTTGACGCATTCGGTCATTTTAGTCCACAGATACTACTTGACTCGCGAATTCGATTTAAACTCACTCGCACGCCATGTTTGAATCGAGGATTTCATTTTATACCCGGTTTGGCGAATTCGCCCGATATGACTTGAACAACGGACTCGAGTTGATTCAGGCGCTAATTTTGACCCGAAGATCCGATAGAATCGCATATTGACTTGTGGATTCGAATTGAATAACAGAACCGGATTTGACCCACCACTTATTTTGAACCGTTCACTGGCGGATCCAATTTGATCTACACGCTCGAATTGACTCGCCGATCCGACTTCAAAGGATCTGATTGCACGCACCAAACTTGATTCGCGAACGTCAATCACAAATGCGATCTAAAAATTCGCCTTTGCGGCAGGCTCACCTTAACTCACGGACTCATAACTCGAATCTGACTTGAAAAACGGATTCGCGCTGACCCATCTACTAGTATGACTCGCGGAACTGATATTTCTCCTCCTAATTGAAAAACGTACTCGACACACCCACGGAGTCATTTTGATTCAAAGATGGAACCTGACTTGCAGATCCGACTTGACTTATAGATTGGATTCGACCTGATAGATTCAACTTTACTCAACATAAATCGCAACACAACCGATCTGAGTTGGATAATGGACTCGAGTTGACCCGCGAGAACGATGACACGGACAACGGACTCAACTTGTGTTTTTATTCACAGATGCAACTTGACTCACGGATCCGATTTGATTGACACACTCGACTTAGACTTGCGGCCCCGTGTGACTCATTTACTCGAGTTGACTCACCGACCTCATTGACCTGCAGATCCAACTTGATCAACAAATTTAATATGATTGGACTTGGATCGTGGGTCCGATATGACTCGTCCATCCTCGAACTCGACATGACCCAGTGAGTCATTTTGGTCTACACATGCTACGTGACTCGCGGATTTGATTTAAATTATACACTGAACTTGCCTTGAAAATTCAAACTGACTCGCGGCCTCGGTTTGAACCGTTCACTCGATATGACTCACGGATCTGACTAGAACAACGAACTCGAGTTGATCCTCTAAGTAGTTTTGACACGAAGATCAGATATGACCACACATTGATTCATTGTACAACATAACCGGATTTGACCAACTCCTTGACTCGTGGATCCCATGTGACTTACAGACTCGGATTAGGCGGGAGACTCAAATTGACTCGTGGACCCGACTTCAATCGCGGATCTGATTGCGATGACTCGTGAAAACTATTAGATCCACCGACCCGACGTGAATCACAGATTCGATTTGACGTGGGTCAGATCCCGTGACCAACTCACACGACACTTAACTCGCAACTTGTATATTGACTTGGTCCCGACTAATGCAGGTGGATCAGGTCACTGAGTCGAATCTTCGGGTCATAACTATTGCCCGATCGGCTTATTGACTGGTCTTAAAATAGTGACACGTAGCTCATTACCGTTCCCATACTTCTTCTTCTGAACGAGGCGAGGCGGCGCAGTAGCGCGACCGATGACATCCTTTAAAACGCCAAAAAACGAAGCCAGTCGTGGGAAACGCGTGAGCCATACGATTATTGGTCCTTCGAGCCGAACAAAACTGTCAACTATCAACGCGTTTCGAATTATGAAGAAAGCATCATACAAACGCATGCGCAGCGATCGCAAATAAATAACTTTAAATGCACTTACCACTGAGACAGGATCATTGCTGTCGGTCGGGCAAGGCAAAACGGAAGGGTCCAAAAGACGTTCGTATAGTCCGGCTCCATTAATTGTTTCGTGGTAGAGTTCATAACGTCACTACCCTCTGCGGCAACCTGCACACAGACAAAATAGCCATCATCATCGATAGCCCTCTTGGACTGGGTGAACTCTTGTATTTGTAGTAGTTGGTGATGTACAATGTTTTTTGTCTGTATGCAGGTCGCGCAGAGTTTTTGTGAGAATGGTTAGTTGGCAAAGGAGAAAAAAAAAACTATTGAGATGTGTTTGTGTCTTTCACGCTTCCACGATTTGTATTATCCATTTTATTTAGTTAGTGTAAAGGTATCATCTAGTTTTTTTAGTTTTTGTGTTTTAGTTATCTCTTACATTGTTAGTATGTGTGCCAATTGCTCGACGTCGGAAACAATAGGGCAGAGAGTGACTCATTTCCGAAGTTAATCGTTTCGTTTCACTTCGGCCGAACAAAACAAAACGCAACAAAGCACTAAACTACAATGAACAGACACTATTTTCTAAATAAGAAATTATCGAATATCATGCAAAAGTGTTTGTTTTCTGTAAGGCCCCTTGTCCTACATTTTCGAATTCATGAATAAATCTACATTTGTTTTATCATGTACAAACTTGTGGCCGAGAGCGTAATATTTTCGGATGATCGATGCCCCCTCTTACATTTTTCAGGAAATACATACATCGAGCAATCCATTTCTAAAGACAAGTGAGTTGCGGTAAGCTGTTTGGCAGCGATACATTATTCAAACATATTTCGACCCTAATTCCTTAGAGGAGAAAAACATTTCGTCAAAATTACCTTCCATTACTTACTGTACCCGCAAAGTGTCATTATATCACGTCTATTCCACATTCTTATTACGTAATATAAAAGTGTTAACAATACCCTTCCCTCATGGAACTTTCGTCAATGTGTTTTTCCGCATAAAACCGTCACCAGAAAGTAAACGAAAGGAGCCACGAGGACACCGAATCACGATGAAATGGGTGTCACAATGGTCTAGTGGCTGGGACACTACGCTCGCACCCGGGCGGATCGGGTTCGATTCTTTGGTGCGGATAATTTTTTTTCACAAAAATACGGAAGCATATAAAAATGTGTCAGACATGCGCAGTGTGCCGTACGGAGGAGCCCATTTAGACGATCGTCAATAGAAGATTAGCAGTTGAGGGTGACATAAATTTCGAGACTCGAGGTGCTTAAAAATGGGAAACATCTAGTACCTTCCGCGTTTGAATTAGCAAGCCCGGGCGCTGCAACTCGTGTCAAGTGCTGCTTCCGATGCGCGGAGTACGCAATATTTTATGTGCCGCGCTATTCACTACCCCCGACCGAAGTTAAAAGGTAATTTTTTGTCAAGACCAGAACAAGGATCTCTTAGTCTACCTTATCTCCCGCCTTTTAGTAAGTATTCTCTCCTCTCTCTCCATATCCGTAACTAGTAAGGGTTGCGGACGCCCCCCCCCCCCCCCCCCCCCCGGTTGCCGTAAGAATTTCAAAAACCGTATAGGGTTACGATTAAGTTCCTCGTTTGGCGCCGCCTCTAAAGATTAGGTGCAAGGCTACTGGCGAACCGTCGGGGGACGTAGTAGAGGGAAGGAGAAAGTACAAGATACGTTTCTAAGGCACTTTTTCAAAGTTGGGAGGGGGAACTTCTCTTTCTAAAAAAATTCACCGCAAGAGCGTAGGGAGTGCCAAAATTGCTATTGCGGATGAGTGGTCAGGTGCCCCGTCAAAGGGTCACCTGGCCGCTTCGTCCGCTAAGGGAACACGGCACATTCGCAACCTGAAGACTGACGAATGTCCCGAGCGCACCCCTCCCCCCGTCCGTCCCGACAAGGTTATATAGATATGGTTCACCGTTTGATACCGCTTCCAAAGCGTTCGGTGCGACTTTAGTCATGAGCGGGCGGGGGACGTGAAAAGAACGAGAAAACGGGTCCGTTAACTTGGCCCCCCCACTGAGAGATTTGATAGTCGTATTATTTTGAAATGAATGCGCTTGTTATGCGCTCATATGCGCCACCGATAATAACTCTTGCGCCATTATCGTTTTTTAGAAATCCGAAAAAACATTTGGGGGGGGGGCCAAGTGAACGTAGCCCCCCCAGTACGTATTTTGTCCCTTGTAACTAGGTCACCTGATACATTTGGTTATGCGCTCAATTGCGCCACTTGAATTAAAGCTAGCGCCATTACGGTTAAGCCATAAAAAAATTTAAAAAAGGGGGGGGCTAACTTAACGTTTTCAAAAGTTACGTTTTTTAACATGGTTTTTCTACTATATCGTACCTTTCATCATGCGCTAAAATGCGCCGTGAACAAAAATCTCGGCGCCATTATAGTGTTTCAGAAACACTATACAGGGTGTTTTTTGGGAGCTTTAGTTAAACGATTCTGAGAAAGTAAAATAGGTAGGTTTTTAAAAATTTGTATTTAGGAGTTACTCCGAAGGCCGAATCGATGTAAAATATTTTCAAAATGGACGCACTTCCGGAAATAACTTTTGAAAACGCCAAGTTACACCCTCCACTTTTTAAAAATTTTTTATGGCTTAACCGTAATGGCGCTAGCTTTAATTCAAGTGGGGCAATTGAGCTCATAACCAGATATATCAAGTGGCACAAATACCGGTAGCAAAATGCGTTATGGGGGATTCCGTTCACTCCCCCCCCCCCCCAATATATTTAAGGCTAACCAAAAAACAATAATGGCGCAAAGATATCTTTTTACGGCGCATTTCAGCGCATACCTGAGAGTACAATTTCGTGTGAAAAGATGTTAAAAAAAGTAACTTTTAAAAACGTTAAGTTGGCCCCCCCCCCTTTTTGAAAATTTGTCACGGCTTAACCGTAATGGCGCTAGCTTTAATTCAAGTGGCGCAATTGAGCGCATAACCAAATGTATCAGGTGACCTAGTTACAAGGGACAAAATACGTACTGGGGGGGCTACGTTCACTTGGCCCCCCCCCCAAATGTTTTTTCGGATTTCTAAAAAACGATAATGGCGCAAGAGTTATTATCGGTGGCGCATATGAGCGCATAACGAGCGCATTCATTTCAAAATAATACGACTATGAAATCTCTCAGTGGGGGGGGGGGGGTCAAGTTAACGGACCCCGAGAAAACGCAAGGTACGTTTCAGGAACTGTTTCCAGATAGTTAATTTTTAATCTCAAGAGTACCAGGAAAAGCTCAGTTTTTTGGGAAAAATAAAGAATCTCGCGCGACTGCTTTTCCTCGAAGATGGGCAATCCAAAAATTCGTCCTCGGGGCCCCCCTTATGGCCCAAAAACTCAAATAAACGGACATAACGCCTTTCCGTCCGTCCGTCTATACACATGATAACTCGCGAACGGTTTCGAATTTTTCAATTCTGATTAAATTTTGATCAATAGTCGTTAATCGGAAGGAGTTTATTTTACGGTGGAAGCAGCGTTTCCCTAAATACTGGAGACAACGACGACGCTACTAGTTTCGCGACGGTTGAAGAACGTGTAAATTTGTTTACGCTAAATTCTCGGGCAGTCTGCCCTATTTGTTCAGTTGAAGACGCTTCGCCATTTTTATAATAAATTTGTGCAGAAGCAAGTTAACCAAAGTTATGTGAGAAGCTTATCGCGAGTAGGGTACCCCCCCCCCCCCCCCCCAAAGATCCAAACTTAGGAGTTGTTGGCAAAAAAGTCTGGAGCAATGTTGAAATGGGAATGATAACGCATTCCACAATTCCAACCCTAATATTTGTGGCAGAAAGAGGCGGTGAGGTAGGGTACAGGACATGTACAGGGTGAGTCAACGATTGCGCGGAGTAACTTAATGCCTTGAAGATAAGATTTTACAATAGAGTGCTTTTGTATTATGATATGGATGAATATTCTCCACATTTTAAAAATATTTGAATTATACAGAGTGCGCCCACAAAGTAGGGCGCCAAAATGCTACATTTTTTTAAATAGAACCCCCTGTATTTGTACGTCTTTTTTATTATATGGTTAATATCCGAAAAGCTAGTAGTTTTAAAGATAATTCGATTTGTAAGAAAAATGGGGCATTTGCAAGCGTCAGTATAATTGTCAAAATTATTACTTAAATTTTGATTCCAGGTTTTATATCTTATCCTGGGTTAAATAAAAGTCTTTATGGACGCACGCTGTATAATTCCAAATATTTTTAAAATGTGGAGAATATTGAAACATATCATAATACAAAAGCACTCCATCCAAAAATCTTATCTTCAAGGCATTAAGTTACTCCGCGCAATCGTTGACTCACCCTGTACAGGGTGGTCAAATAAGAATGCGAGGTCCATCGTAGAGGCTTGTGGTAAAAAAAATTCTTACTAAAACGGCCTCGAGAAAAACCTGGAAAATATTTTTAAGTTTCTGCAATAGCCGCTAGGGGGCGTATCTGCAATCTGGAATCTAAAAAAGTGATTTTTCTGTGAATTCCGCTATATTAACCTAACCTTTGAAGTTGACGATAATCTGAACCTTTTTTGTTTGACAATTTTTCCTTTATCTCTAAAAATGAAGTGGTGGGGGGTATTCAAAGGTTTCCGTAAAGAACACCCTGTATCTTCGAAATGGCTGAGCCGATTTTAACAAACTCGGGTTAATTGAAAAGTGTTGTTCTTCGGCTACAAATATTATAATATTTTTAGTTTTGTTAGTTTCACATGTCGCCGCTTGAGGGCTTTTCGACATTCCGACAGAAATCGTTAATTTTCTCAAAAAAATTAAATGCGTTGGTTTGATGTTTTTTTCATGAAAAAGTAGCTAAATGATGCCTAAACGAGCTCGCGAAAACCGCATCCAGATATCTTGTTCCTAACCCTAAATTTATGCCAAAGAAAATTTTATACCCTCAAAATTTTATTTTTTTAAGCTAATTTTTCCGGAATTATTTTTATTAGGTATATAATTTGTGGCTCTAAGGTGGATCGATTTAAAAAAGGAAGCTTTTAATGCCGCCGTAAATGCTCGAAATGCTTTTTCATGAAAAAAAACCACCAAGGTACCAATTTTTTTAAGAAAATTAACCATTTCTGTCGGAATGTCGAAAAAAACCCTCAAGCGGTGATATGTGAAACTAACAAAACTTCAAATAGTATAATATTTGTAGCTGAAGAATAGCTCTTTTGAACTAACCCGAGTTTGTTTAAATCGGCTCAGCCGTTTCGAAGATACAGGGTGTTCTTTACGGAATCCTTTGAATACCCCCCCTCCCCCCTTCATTTTTAGAGATACAGGAAAGATTGTCAAACAAAAATTGTTCAGATTATCGTGCACTTCAAAGACCGGACATTTTTTTGTTAGGTTAATGTAGCGGAATTCACAGAAACATCACTTTTTTAGATTCGGCAGTTACGCTCCCTAGCGGTCATTTCGGAAAGTTAATATTTTCCAGGTTTTGCTCGTGGTCGTTTTAGTAATAATTTTTTTACCGCAAGCCTCTACGATAGATAGATTCTCAGATACAGTACATTGCATTCTTAGTTGGCCACCCTGTACAGTGCCCATGCAGGGAGAGGAGTCGAAGCCAAAAGCAGCCTCGGGAGCATACTGCAGGACGGGCTGGCGATAGACACGATTAGTTATAAGCCGATTTCGGCATTAATTAAGCCGATCGAACTTGATTTTCAGAGATTGATTATGGTGTAACGTTATTTTATTGTTAATCAGAGTACTGCTATCTTAGTCTATTTCCAAGTTTCACGTGCGCTTTCAGATTATGAAAGGAGCATTCGTTTCCATAGAGCTCTAAAGTCAATATGCATCCCAATTTGTGCGGAGATCTGACTTGGAGATACATTATGTGATTGTACCTTTATGTTGGCTACAGTTTGCGACTTTTTTACGGTTAAATATCCTCAAGAAATTTCACTTTCAGTAATTTAAGACTAAAATTTTAAGAAAACCCTTGATAACTATTGAAAACCCTTGAGGTTTGTTGAAGACTCTTGAAACCTCTTGAAGAATAAAATCGTTTAAAAAGCTGATGAACGCCCTTAAAGAATCTCAAATGTTATTAAAGGCCGTAATTGTTCGCAAAAATTTGAATGGATATAATGTAAAGTATTGACATGCACGTAGTCATTCTCCGGAGCATTACCATGACCAAAACTCATTCATTTGTATCTAATCGGAATGCAGGCACCCGTTAACAAACTAAAACATCGCCAGAAAACGTCCATAATTCGCGCATTAAAAACCGCGGCGTTCCGTTATTATGCAATTTGACGTTTCCATTATAGGCTCGGATGACTGCGCCATAATTCACGGATCAATAACCATTTCGGTTCGGTTAGACGGCTACATTCACCCCAAAAAAAAGGCACATTTTTAATGTTTCCCAAAAACGCGCTCGCGTGTATTTTTACCACCCTTTTTTTGTCGTAATTCTCGAAAAGGGCACAACAAAAACGTTTATGATGGCGTTCGCGTTTTCGCAGACAGTTATTCATATCGCAAGTTATTAAATATTAAGCTCTGGGTGGGACTAACAAAATAATAACGACGAGCGAATATTCCCGTCTCTTTGGGGGAGAGAGAACTTTTAGTAATTAGTTTGCTTTCAACGGAGAAACGGGGAATTAATAGAACATTGAGAGTATTTACATTAACATTCGAAGCGTATGCGAAATTGGAGCACAGCATTTTAAAATCGGATCCGATTTCAATCCATCAGATTCAGCCTAGTCCTTCCTCCACTCTGGGATTAGCATTTAAGGAAAATGGTTGACTTAATTATTAGAAGTCACATGGGAAAAAGCCTCAGTTAATTAATGAAAAACTGGAAAGGGATTAGTCTGGGAAGTTTTTGAGGGCAGACTACCAAAAGGGAATCAAGCAAATTTCGTTCCGAGCTTACCAGAGTGAATTTTTCGAAAATAGTAGTGAAAGTTTATCTCCGGTCAGTGCGATAGGAATTATTGCTGCGTAAAGCTAATTAAATTTCAAGATAAGCAGATGTTTTTCGCGGAAGTTAACACAGGTGTTCAATTTTCGACGACGCATTAATTTGTTAAAAAAAGGCCGAAGGCGACAGAGTAGGAGGTGTTAAATAGAAGAGAAGTATTAGTGTGTGCCTTGTTTATGTGGGCGGTTTAGTAATCGTTTGCCGTTGCCCATAGCAATATAGATAACTGTTATCGGTCGAGGACAAATCAATTAAACGTGCCGGTGTATTTTTTGCGAGTTTATAAAGAAAATTCCGAAAAATTCTTTTAAAAGTCTAAAGACATTTTTGAGATTTATGGATGGGATGCATCAGAACAACCAGTCTCACAATGAAAACAGCTACCGTCCAATGGCTCCTTTGGAAAGTGATGATAGAACAATGGACGTTGTCCCGAGAGCGTGAAATAATCGAGATTCTGTTTGTAATGAAAACAGCACCTAATCCCCATGCTGGAAAAGCGCGGGTTTTCTCCTTTATTCGATAATCAAATAATCGCTTCCGGAACAGAAGGCTTAATTCGAGACGGAGAAACGTCAAAAATAACAGAAAAGATAAATGTTACAAATTCAATTACGTATTGACACTTTTGTGAGGGTGGAAAACGTGTAGAAAAGAACTGCACGAATATCAAATTCAATTTAACAATTTGTTACGACGGCGGCGTGACATGAGAGGGTGGTGGAGATGCACTATCCGGAATTCGTACAGTTTCCATTTTGAATATTTTACAATTGATTATTTTCGACGAAAAAAAAGGAAAGAAGCACAATCGTCAATTTCTCTCGGCGTAATGAAGTTTGATATTGGATACTGAAATCGGTTTGGTTTTCAATTTCGGAAATAAATAATGGAACAGATGAAAAATAAAAAAAAAAAAGCTTATGTAATTCGAATGTCGAATGAAAGATATCTAATGTCGACGTTTAGGACTTCCGGTGGTTAATAAATAATGCATGTCGGGAATTGGGATTAAAATGGTGAGAACGTAAAGAATTTATTTTGAGGGTGAGTTACCGCTCTTCCATAAAGTTTCTTAAAAATTTTAAGGACTAATAAAGGCCTTTTAGACTCGATAAAACTTTAAAAGGCTTTTAAAGATTAAAAGCACATTTTAGAAAACTCTATGAGTCTTGAAGACTGTTAAAGGCCAATAAAACCGCAAGTCTTTTTGATTTCTTAATTTTACCGGAGTTATTGAACCTAGCCTCATGTTTTTAAATAGAACACCCTGTAAATTTTAATCTAAAAAAAAGGATATTAAATTCTATTTTCTTTTTTAAAAATCAATATTCATTCTAAAAGATTTAAGAACAATTTTTTTATTTTTTTTAAATCTTTTTTAAGTTTTTTTAATATCCTTGGTGTTATATTTTTGAAAATAGAATTTAATATACTATCCTTTTAAATTAAAATATACAGGGCGTTCCATTAAAAAATGTTACGTTGGATAATTTTTTCACCTGACCCCCGTATACTTATTTTGAAAACGGCAGATCAATCAACAATTGTAATAAAACATTTTTCGGTATCTCTTGAAACTAAGAAAATATAGGGTCATTTGACAATTTTTGACTTTCCCCCGTATCTCTCAAACGAACGAATATGTTCGAACTTTGAAAATTGTTGGTGAGACTCCTAACGTTTTTAAAAATCTTAAGGACTAATAAAAGCCTTGTAGACTCGATAAACCTTTAAAAGGCTTTTAAAGACTAAAAGCACACTTTAGAAAACTCTCAGAGTCTTGAAACTGTAAAGGCCAATAAAACCGCAAGTCCTTAATTTTATCGGAGTTATTGAACCTAACCTCATGTTTTTAAATAGAACACCCTGTAAATTTTAATCTAAAAAAAAGGATATTAAATTCTATTTTCAAAAACGATCTTTTTTAAAAATCAACATTCATTCTAAAAGTTAAGAACAATTTTTTTATTTTTTTAAATCTTTTTTAAGTTTTTTTAATATCCTTGGTGTTATATTTTTGAAAATAGAATTTAATATACTATCCTTTTAAATTAAAATATACAGGGAGTTCCATTAAAAAAATATTAGGTTCAATAACTTTTTTACCTGACCCCCGTATACTTATTTTGAAAACGGCAGATCAATCAACAATTGTAATAAAACATTTTTCGGTATCTCTTGAAACTAAGAAAATATAGGGTCATTTGACAATTTTTGACTTTCCCCCGTATCTCTCAAACGAACGAATATGTTCGAACTTTGAAAATTGTTGGTGAGACTCCTAACGTTTTTAAAAATCTTAAGGACTAATAAAAGCCTTGTAGACTCGATAAACCTTTAAAAGGCTTTTAAAGACTAAAAGCACACTTTAGAAAACTCTCAGAGTCTTGAAAACTGGTAAAGGCCAATAAAACCGCAAGTCTTTATGATTTCTTAATTTTATCGGAGTTATTGAACCTAACCTCATGTTTTTAAATAGAACACCCTGTAAATTTTAATCTAAAAAAAAGGATATTAAATTCTATTTTCAAAAACGATCTTTTTTAAAAATCAACATTCATTCTAAAAGATGTAAGAACAATTTTTTTATTTTTTTAAAATCTTTTTTAAGTTTTTTTAATATCCTTGGTGTTATATTTTTGAAAATAGAGTTTAATATACTATCCTTTTAAATTAAAATATACAGGGAGTTCCATTAAAAAAATATTAGGTTCAATAACTTTTTTACCTGACCCCCGTATACTTATTTTGAAAACGGCAGATCAATCAACAATTGAAATAAAACATTTTTCGGTATCTCTTGAAACTAAGAAAATATAGGGTCATTTGACAATTTTTGACTTTCCCCCGTATCTCTCAAACGAACGAATATGTTCGAACTTTGAAAATTGTTGGTGAGACTCCTAAAGTTTCTTAAAAATCTTAAGGACTAATAAAGGCCATTTAGACTCGATAAACCTTTAAAAGACTTTTAAACACTAAAAGCACACTTTAGAAAACTCTATGAGAGTTTTGAAGACTGTTAAAGGCCAATAAAACCACAAGTCTTTTTGATTTCTTAATCTTAACGGAGTTATTGAACCTAGCCTCATGTCTTTAAATAGAACACCCTGTAAATTTTAATCTAAAAAAAGCATATTAAATTCTATTTTCAAAAACGATCTTTTTTAAAAATCAATATTCATTCTAAAAGTTAAGAACAATTTTTTTATTTTTTTAAATCTTTTTTAAGTTTTTTTAATATCCTTGGTGTTATATTTTTGAAAATAGAATTTAATATACTATCCTTTTAAATTAAAATATACAGGGAGTTCCATTAAAAAAATATTAGGTTCAATAACTTTTTTACCTGACCCCCGTATACTTATTTTGAAAACGACAGATCAATCAACAATTGTAATAAAACATTTTTCGATATCTCTTGAAACTAAGAAAATATAGGGTCATTTGACAATTTTTGACTTTTCCCCGTATCTCTCAAACGAACGAATATGTTCGAACTTTGAAAATTGTTGGTGAGACTCCTAACGTTTTTAAAAATCTTAAGGACTAATAAAAGCCTTGTAGACTCGATAAACCTTTAAAAGGCTTTTAAAGACTAAAAGCACACTTTAGAAAACTCTCAGAGTCTTGAAAACTGGTAAAGGCCAATAAAACCGCAAGTCTTTATGATTTCTTAATTTTATCGGAGTTATTGAACCTAACCTCATGTTTTTAAATAGAACACCCTGTAAATTTTAATCTAAAAAAAAGGATATTAAATTCTATTTTCAAAAACGATCTTTTTTAAAAATCAACATTCATTCTAAAAGATGTAAGAACAATTTTTTTATTTTTTTAAAATCTTTTTTAAGTTTTTTTAATATCCTTGGTGTTATATTTTTGAAAACAGAATTTAATATACTATCCTTTTAAATTAAAATATACAGGGAGTTCCATTAAAAAAATATTAGGTTCAATAACTTTTTTACCTGACCCCCGTATACTTATTTTGAAAACGACAGATCAATCAACAATTGTAATAAAACATTTTTCGGTATCTCTTGAAACTAAGAAAATATAGGGTCATTTGACAATTTTTGACTTTCCCCCGTATCTCTCAAACGAACGAATATATTCGAACTTTGAAAATTGTTGGTGAGACTCCTAACGTTTTTAAAAATCTTAAGGACTAATAAAAGCCTTGTAGACTCGATAAACCTTTAAAAGGCTTTTAAAGACTAAAAGCACACTTTAGAAAACTTTGAGAGTCTTGAAAACTGTTAAAGGCCAATAAAACCGCAAGTCTTTTTGATTTCTTAATTTTATCGGAGTTATTGAACCTAGCCCCATGTTTTTAAATAGAACACCCTGTAAATTTTAAACTAAAAAAAAAGGATATTGAATTCTATTTTCAAAAACGATCTTTTTTAAAAATCAGTATTCATTCTAAAAGATTAAAGAACATTTTTTTTTAAATATCCTTTTTTTAAAAATTAAATTTAATAACATCTTTTTAGATTAAAATATACAGGGCGTTCCATTAAAAAATCGTCAATCAACAATTGTAATAAAACATTTTTCGGTATCTCTTGAAACTAAGAAAATATAGGGTCATTCTAAAATTGGCAATTTTTGACTTTCCCCCGTATATCTCCAGCGAGCGAATATGTTCGAACTTTGACCCCAATTAAAGGCCAAAGTTTCTAGAAAAACATTTTTTAAAAACTTTGGAAACAGCCACTCAAAAATTAATAAAACTATTTTTAAATTTTCCAAATATGTACAGGGTGCTCAAAAATGTGCATCTTCTCACTTAAGCAATGTAGTAAGTAGGGTACGCAATCGAACCAACTGCAAAAAATGTTAATCGTTACAAATGACTCTCTACGTGTGAGGGCGAAAGACAGGTGGGCGAATTAAAAATGATGTCCAGACTGAAGTTTTCATTGTACGTAGGGACAATTAACAAACGTCAAATTCGGCTCCGCTTCAGAACTCAAAATTCAACTTGGCCATTAAATATCGTCTAATTATATCCGTTACAAATAAAAAAAGTGCCAACACTTTTTTTCCAGACCACGAACTTAAATACCTCGACGAAAATGATTGACGCGTCCCGTAATTTTTTTCCCGTCCAGAAACTCGCGTACATGTTTTTCCGAAAACTATTTTAATTAATCCCCGAGGCGGAAGCTAGCTAATGATCGCAATTTTTCGACGTAATAAATGCGAGCTGTGTATATTTTAGGGGGGGCGGGCAATTGTGTTGTTTGTGGAGGTTTTGTACAAAATGAACTAGGGGCTCGGGATGCGGTTAATTAGCATTCGGGATCGTCTTCATATTTGATTAAATTTACATCCAGAAATGAATGGGATTACCCAGTTTGTTGTTCGTATCCTTGCCAATTAAGGACTGTCTTTCTTACAACCTGTAGCTTTACGTTCATTATTTATTAATCTCGAGAACGTGGCGAACCTTCAAAGGGTTTTAATTGAGCTAGTTGGACAGGTGTCTTAGAGACCGTTAACCATTGCACACGGCCTTCATCCTTGGCGCCAAACGTGGGGCGCACAGCATTAATTTTTGGCGCCCAACCGGGGCACATAGCCATTTTCCTTTTGCACCGAGAAAATTTCCAATTAATAATAAAGGTCCCACAAATTTAGGTGCAAGTTTTGCTGCGAACGACTTGTGAAGTAAAGAGTCATCCCAATGGCCTCGTGCCTGGAGGTCAGAATTGCACAAGTGACATGAGCTATTTATACCAATTGCGTTGGTTATTAAATTTGTGTTTTGTATCAGTTTGGGCTCAAATTACGACCCAGGATTTTAAGAGTTCATTGCTTTTGTGAGTGACTGTAATTAATTAAGTTAGTTGGACAGGTGTCTTAGTCACCGTTAATCATTGGCGCCAAACGTGGGGCGCACAGCATTAATTTTTGGCGCCCAACGCGGGACACATAGTACTATGTATTCACTCGGTATCCTATGTTTTATTTTCTCCCAGTGGATTTACACTCGACATCCTCAACTGTAGAGGCTCCTTCACAAATTATAAAGTATGCTATCAGTTCATCACCAATTAGTGGAGTATCTGCGGTAATTACTGCACAAACAAATTACTCCCGAATTCAATAATCATTACGAGCACCTGTGAAAAAAAACGCGTATCTTTACGATACGAAACAACCGACAATAATTTAGAATCGACAAGCAATTACGGACATTATCCGCAATTATTTACCCGATCCATTCCAATAAATTCCGCTTAAATTTAAACCGGATTACATCGAAATAGGCTTCGCCCGGATAAAATTTTGCATCGCGGCCGCAGAAGCGCGATGTTTCCCTGAACGTATTACAATTTCATATGAACATTGTTCTCAGAAATGCAATTACGTCTCTCATACAGAATTTAATTTCCACTTTTAGCGGCGCCCGGGTGTTGTGCGAAGTCGACGTTTGTTTCGTAACTCCAGAGACGCCTTCGGCTAAAACATCCCTTTCAATTCCGTTAATGGCGAATTAGAATGTATGCCCTTCGAAATACTAGGCGTTTTCAAAAGTTTGTGCGAATATTCTAGAAATCAAGGCGCCATAAAAGATACCTAATCATCAGCGACAAGAAACGAGAGCGGCTGTGGCGCGTTCTTTCCGGGAAATATGACGTGTTTGTTCGAGAACAGTCTAGAATATTCGGGAGCGATCCTGATCTCTGATGTAACCGCAATCTTTCATTTGATTGGCTTATAGAACGGTACTTAAACAACGGCGGCCATTTTTCTAAAGTATCATCTGTTTAAATTCTCGCTTTACCACTTTCCGAAATACGATTACACCGCCCGTTAGCAACGATAAATTCGTATTACTTTCGTATTGAAATGCAGGATTAGTACGTCGCAATTAATCTCTGGCCATTCGTTTTGTACTTTGTAAGGAATAATGACATATCGTCACGAATGATTAGCGTGAAACATTGGATTGCACAACTGATGAAATGTTCCACGATAATTAACGAACAGGTGAGCATGATCTTCATCTAACACGAAGACGTAAGCGCTAAGTAGGGAAAAACAAATTAGATCCCTCAAGTCACAGGTAATGACGGCCCTAATTAAAATTTATGAAACTGATTCTCGAGTTTTCTCTACCCGCAAAGATGTAATAAAAAGCGAGGCCGCGTTTCTGAATTAATGAAATTTCGAAACATCAAAGTTTCGTTTAAAGTTTCTGACGACGTCGTCGCCGCTTTTTACCGTTAGTTCCCCGCTGCGTCAAAATTACAATTTCTTATAAATGATTCGACAGTATGGACGTTTTCAACAAAAAAAAGATCCAAAATATTTGCACTTAACGAAGTGGAAGAAAAATAAAACCAATTCCGGAAGTTTACGGTTCGAATATCGCGGACGTCGGGGAGGGTTGACATCGAACTTCTTTTATTCGGTTCTAAGAATGTAATTCGAACTTTCGGTCTATTAAAACTATTTTATTGTATGAGAAGTGGAATTTCGTGTCGCAATGGACGGTATAAGAATACCTAATCGTGCTATGTTTAATAAGAAACGTGCACTCTCATTTTAATATAGGGGGCTGGTATCAACCATTGAACAGTTTAGTAAAATGCCATTTGAGCGTAACAAAACACCCAACGCTTACGTTCCAAAAAGCAGATAATGGCATGAGCGCGTGGAGCCAGCTGTCTTGAGGGGATTTTTTAAAGCAGTGGAAATTAATTCGAGAGGCACTTAATTTAGTCCAATTTGTAAACGCGTAATTATCCTGTTAGTCATGTGAGCGTATCTAATTACACGTGCGCTTTGTTTTGTTACCGAATTTCACGCCCGACGGCGTTCGCAAATCGATTGCAGCTCGAAAATTTCCAAAAAAAGAGCCAAAGCCGACGAGTTTACGACGACATCAGAAAGGCGGAGGAGAGCGACTTATCTTGCGGTTGTCGATGGTGCGGTCGTGATTGATAAGGTTAGGAAATGAAGGCGTTAAAGGATATCTCTCGCGCCATTACGCGTTTTCGTTCCGATGTAAATGAGATCCATCCAAATCTTGATCCTTTTCCAGGATAACGTTATTGTGTTGCTTAGGAAAATTTCTTTTATGACACCGACTGGCCCGTATCGATTGTCATAAAGCAAAATTGACATTTTTATATAGGTTTAGGTGAGCGGAGAACGAGAACGACTTTAATCAACGCCAAGGGATGGACGCATAATTATTTTTGGATTCGGTTTTTCAAAATGGCACTCCTGGGCGTGCGGTTTCCTCCACGCCACTAAGAATAGTGTCAGATGACATTTTGGTGTACGTACTCAACTAGAAAACTTTTAGTGAGATTAACCCTGAATCTCGTACTTTGTTCGCTGAAAGTCGCACGTGAGATTCCTTACCCCTCAAGACGGTAGAGCGCGCCAGCGTTCCTCATAAATCGTTACGTGAGCAATATGCGCGAACTATCAATACAAAAAAGATGATATCAGTATAGGATCTCCACTGAATATATACAGAATCCTCGAAAGATCTCTACAGAATTTGTTAACAACTAAAATAAAAATAAAATAAATTGTTACCACGAAAGTGTTGGGGTCCAAGGTGCAAACCACTGCATTGAGCTATATATGGAGTGACAAGGTCTGTTAAAACACCAGTTGATTAATAAAAGTTGTGCACCGACTTAGTTTATACAAGGTGTTAGTACCATTACACTAAAAACGGCAACCGGTAAAAAGGTTAAAGACTATTAACTCTATTAGCTATCTCGAATGGGTGCGGAATTTAAATTTTTATACCGTAAAAAGACTCCACCCCCCCCCCCTCAATGAATTACTTCATGAAATGTTGCTTTGACAGGCGTATGGTTTGAAAACTGCATAGAAGTGCCTTTAAAATATTCCGTTACATATGACTATCTTGGATGGATGCAGAAATTAAATTGTTGTACCGTAAAAAAAGGCTCCAACTCTCTACATACATGCACGTGTCCAAACAATTCATGAAGCAATTAATATAGGGGGGGGGGGGGGTTTTTACGGGACAAAAATTAAATTTCTGCACCCATCCAAGACCGTATAATATTAAATGCAATATTGTAGGTCTCAAATGCAGCTCTATGCAGATTTCAAACCATGCACGTGTCAAAACAAGTCATTAAGTAAGTTATGTAGGGGGGTGGAGTCCTTTTTAAGGGACAAAAATTAAAATTCTGCCCCCATCCAAGACCGTCATATTGAACGCAATATTTTAGGTCTCAAATGCAGTTCTATGCAGATTTCAAACCATGCACGTGTCAAAACAAGTCATTAAGTAATTTATGTAGGGGGGGTGGAGGCCTTTTTACGGGACAAAAATTAAATTTCTGCACCCATCCAAGACCGTCATATTAAATTCAATATTTTAGGTCTCAAATGCAGTTCTATGCAGCTTTCAAACCATGCACGTGTCAAAACAGTCATTAAGTAATTTATGTAGGGGGGTGGAGGCCTTTTTACGGGACAAAAATTAAATTTCTGCACCCATCCAAGACCGTGATATTAAATGCAATATTTTAGGTCTCAAATGCAGTTCTATGCAGATTTCAAAACATGCACGTGTCAAAACAAGTCATTAAGTAATTTATGTAGGGGGGGGGGGGGGTTTTTTCAATATTTTAGGTCTCAAATGCAGTTCTATGCAGCTTTCAAACCATGCACGTGTCAAAACAGTCATTAAGTAATTTATGTAGGGGGGTGGAGGCCTTTTTACGGGACAAAAATTAAATTTCTGCACCCATCCAAGACCGTCATATTAAATTCAATATTTTAGGTCTCCAATGCAGTTCTATGCAGATTTCAAACCATGCACGTGTCAAAACAAGTCATTAAGTAATTTATGTAGGGGGGGGGGAGTCCTTTTTACGGGACAAAAATTAAATTTCTGCACCCATCCAAGACCGTCATATTAAATGCAATATTTTAGGTCTCCAATGCAGTTCTATGCAGATTTCAAACCATGCACGTGTCAAAACAAGTTATTAAGTAATTTATGTAGGGGGGGGGGAGTCCTTTTTACGGGACAAAATTAAATTTCTGCGCCCATCCAAGACCGTCATATTAAATGCAATATTTTAGGTCTCAAATGCAGTTCTATGCAGCTTTCAAACCATGCACGTGTCAAAACGTCATTAAGTAATTTATGTAGGGGGGTGGGGGGGGGGGGGTGTTTTTACGGGACAAAAATTAAATTTCTGCACCCATCCAAGACCGTCATATTAAATTCAATATTTTAGGTCTCCAATGCAGTTCTATGCAGATTTCAAACCATGCACGTGTCAAAACAAGTTATTAAGTAATTTATGTAGGGGGGGGGGAGTCCTTTTTACGGGACAAATATTAAATTTCTGCGCCCATCCAAGACCGTCATATTAAATGCAATATTTTAGGTCTCAAATGCAGTTCTATGCAGCTTTCAAACCATGCACGTGTCAAAATAAGTCATTAAGTAATTTATGTAGGGGGGGGGGGGGGTTTTTACGGGACAAAAATTAAATTTCTACACCCATCCAAGACCGTCATATTAAATGCAATATTTAGGGTCTCAAATGCAGTTTTCAAACCATGCACTTGCCAAAACAAGATACCATGGAGTACACAAATTAATTGTCTTTAACCTTTTTACCGGTTGCCGTTTGTAGTATAATGAAACAAAGGCACTTTTATGCAGTTTTCAAACTGTGAACGTTTCAAAATAATTCATGAAGTAATTTATGTAGAGGGGTAGAATTAAATTTCTGCACCCATCTAAGACAGTCAATATTTTAGATCTCAAAGGTACTTCTATGCCCACCCCCTACATAAATTACTCCATGAAATGCTGTTTTGAGTGAAAATATCAATGTGCTGTTTAAATACTGCAGGGAAGTGCCGTGAAAATTAACTTTTTTTTATTTTAGGACAGAACCGGGAATCGAACCCTAGCCATCCGCATCGTAAATCAAATTTACTGCGTAGTACAAGACCGTGATTACCGCTTTCAAATCAAATTCGTTGCCTTAACAGAAAATAAGCGAAACGACACCGCAATCAGTTTCCGTATAAAAGGATCCGCATCCATTAGACGGATGAAAAACTTGAAATCTAATGAATCGAGAGCGGCGCCGATGAAAAGTTTTCAATTTAATTTTTACCTTTGCCCAAAGTTTCAATTAAATTGGAGTTTCTTCCCCTACAGTAGTCCATTACGCTCCGTTCAATCCGTAAACGACGATGTCAAAGGGAAAAGGAAGAATATTATATTTTGAGGTTAAAGTAATTGCGGGGCGTTGCGCGTAATTGATTCGGTATCTTTGGAAATTTGCAAAGTATGCGAATCGAGGCGGATTTATTTGGAGAAACAGCTGTCAAACAATTTTTCTTTCCATCTGTTACGCTTGTATAGGCGCCTTTTCTGTATAAGAAAAAGGTTCGAAATAGAATGTTGGAGATGTTTTTATCCATTACACTGATTACTCAGGTGATTTCCAAAATAGAATATTGAACGTTTTCGTTACACGTTTTTTTTATATCATCTGATTGAACTGAGGTTAACCGTTGGTTTCTTTGATAACGAAGCGAAATTGGGAAATAAATGACGATTTAGACTAATTCAGAGTAGCCGGCAGAGTGCTCGAAACTAATTCCCAGATAAAAAATTCACCTCAACCCAGGTTCGAACACCCGACCTCCGGATTTATAGCCCAACGCTCTACCATTGCGCCATAAAGCCGGCAGCATATAATTGCAGTACATGAATTTCTGCAAAATCTTTATAATCTCAGCAAATCAAAATGGCGGATTCAAGAGTACTGTTACTAGTTATCCAAGATTAATCGCCCAATTAAAAGTTTGCAAGTAAATTTTTAATTAATAGCCAACCCGAAACTTTTCGTGTTCTGCGCCCACTACTACGAAGATAATTAGTAGTCGGGAAGAACATTCAGAAGTAGGATTTCCGAGCACGAGAAACGAATCTTTTCCAATAATTCTCGAAATACAAATGACCGACCTAATCGCCTACTTATAATGGAGCGCCCAGTGGGATGAGCTCTGATATTTGAAAAGGTCGCTAAAAGCCCCCCGGGCACACAGTGCACGTTTATTGTTGAAATCTGACTGTAAACAATTACCTAAACGTGACGAGCGAGTCATAAACGACCCCCTGCTAATTAAATATGCAAATTTCAAATCCCTTTTTAGATATTCCCCAAAAATAGAGTTGTGAATATTTAATCGTAAACGTCAGACGGCGCGACGTCCCGATCTACTCTTTGATAAGGGAACTAACTTTACAACTCATATTAAAAAAGTGCTACCCTAGACAGTGTATCGCATAATGAAAATTCCAGAAACGTCAGTCGCTACCACAACGCGATGAAGATAATTTAATCAATTTTGTGAAATCCAAGGGGTCGTAAGAAAACTCAATTACCAAATAAAAGGCTTGCCATGAGAAGTCCAAACACTTTACGGGTGGAGATGGAATTGTAAGGTGTTCGAAATAAACCCACGCGCATTAATTATCGATTACTCAATTTTCACTCTCCCTAATAATAAGTTGTCTGTCGGATCGATTCCCTTATTGTTCCTCCAATTAAAGTCAATCCAAAATTGTTGAAAAAATTGCCTATTAAGATTAGGATTGAAATTTGGATTCTATTCGGCCGAAATCCACTTTAATACCGGTTTGGGTTCAGCTTCGAGTCCATTTTGAAGTGGAAGTGGCAACTTGACATCGGCTCAGACTCAAGCCCAAAGTCAAAGTAGAACTTAAGTTTCCACAGAGGGAAATATATTCAGATTCGGACTAGGATTCAAATTTGTATCCAAGCGGACCAAATCAGCCGTACAAGTATCTTCTAATTTCAACTGGGGCCAAAATTTCAAGTGGAAATGATAAATGAGATTGAGACTAAGACTCAAATTTGGACCCAGATAGGTAGAGGCAAACTTGGGGACAAAATTCGGGCCCAGTTTCAAATGCAGACCAAAATTGAGATGAAAATTAAGCTCAAAAATTTAGACTTAGATGCAGGTTAAGTCCTACAGTGAGGAATTAGAAAAAGCGCCAATTTTGGGTCCAGTTTTAAACGGAGACTAAAATTGAATTTGAGATTACGATCCAAATGTGAACATAGAGATGTAGGTGTAGTCCTACAGTCAGGAATTAGAAGAGGCAAAGTTGGGGATCAAAATTCAGGTCCAGTTTCAAGTGCAGACTAAACTTGAGATTGAGATTACGACCCAAATTTGGACTTGGATGCAGTTTTAGGCCTACAATTGGTGATTAGAAACAGACAGACTTGGAGACCAAATTCAGGTCTAGTTTCAAGTTCAGACCAAAATTGAGATTACCACCCAAATTTGGACTTTGATGGAGATTTTGTCCTAGATACACTTAAGAATTAGAAAAGACGGCGACTTGGGGTTAAAATTCAGATTCAGTTTCAAGTGTAGATTTAAATTGAGGTTCAGATTACGATCTAAATTTGGATACGATCAATCCAGGTTTAGTCCTACAGTTAGGAATTAGAAAAGACGCCAACTTAAGGTCAAAATTCAGGCTCAATCTCAAATGCAATTGGAATTGAGATTATGACCGAATTTTTGAATTTAAATGCAGGTTTAGTCCTACAATTGGGGATTAAACTAGACGCCAACTTGGGGCCAAAAATTCAGATTCAGTTTCAAAATAAAATAAAAATTGAGATTGAGATTACGATCCAAATTTGGACTTTGATCCAGGTTTAGTCCTACAGTTAGGAATTAGAAAAGCCGCCAACTTGAGGTCAAAATTCAGGTTCAATCTCAAATGCAATTGGAATTGAGATTACGACCCAATTTTTGAATTTAAATGCAGGTTTAGTCCTACAATTGTGGATTAAACTAGACGCTAACTTAGGGCCAAAAATTTAGATTCAGTTTCAAAATAAAATAAAAATTGAGATTGAGATTACGATCCAAATTTGGACTTTGATACAGGTTCAGTCCTACAGTTAGGAATTAGAAGACGCAAACTTGGGGGGACAAAATTCAGGCTCAATCTTAAGTGCAATTGGGATTGAGTTTAGTCCTACAATTGGTGATTAAAGTAGACGTCAACTTGGAGCCAAAAATTAAGATTCAGTTCCAAATGCAGATAAAAATTGAGATTGAGATTACGACCCAAATTTGGACTTTGATGCACGTTTAGTCCTACAGTTAGGAATTAGAAGACGCAAACTTGGGGGACAAAATTCGGGGCCAGTTTGAAGCGCAGACTAAAATTGATATTTAAATTGAACCCAAATTTAGATTTAGATGCCGAATTACGGATTAGTGATCCCAAAACTTGGAGACGAAATTTAGATCCAGTGTCGAGTGCAGACTGAACTTGAGATTGGGATTACGACGCATATTAAAATTGAAATGCAGGTTTAGTCCTACAGTTAAGAATCAGAAAATGCGCCAACTTAAGGTCAAAATGCAGGCCCAATCTCAAATGCAATTGGAATTGAGACTACGAGCCAATTTTTGAATTTAAATGCAGGTTTAGTCCTACAATTGGGGATTAAACTAGACGCCAACTTGGGGCCAAAAATTTAGATTCAGTTTCAAAATAAAATAAAAATTGAGATTGAGATTACGATCCAAATTTGGACTTTGATCCAGGTTCAGTCCTACAGTTAGGAATTAGAAAAAACGCCAACTTGAGGTCAAAATTCAGGTTCAATCTCAAATGCAATTGAAATTGAGATTACGACCCAATTTTTGAATTTAAATGCAGGTTTAGTCCTACAATTGTGGATTAAAGTAGACGCCAACTTGGAGCCAAAAATTAAGATTCAGTTTCAAATGCAAAAAAATTGAGATTGAGATTACGACCCAAATTTGGACTTTGATCCAGATTTAGTCCTACAGTTAGGAATTAGAAGACGCAAACTTGGGGAACAAAATTAAGGTCCAGTTTGAAGCGCAGACTAAAATTGATATTTAAATTGAACCCAAATTTAGATTTAAATGCCGGATTACGGATTAGTGATCCCAAAACTTGGAGAAGAAATTTAGATCCAGTTTCAAGTGCAGACTGAACTTGAGATTGGGATTACGACGCATATTAAAATTGAAATGCAGGTGTAGTCCTGCAGTTAAGAATTAGAAAAGGCGCCAACGTAAGGTCAAAATTCAGGCTCAATCTCAAATGCAATTGGAATTGAGATTACGACCCAATTTTTAAATTTAAATGCAGGTTTAGTCCTACAATTGTGGATTAAACTAGACGCCAACTTGGAGCCAAAAATTAAGATTCAGTTTCAAATGCAGATAAAAATTGAGATTGAGATTACGACCCAAATTTGGACTTTTATCCACGTTTAGTCCTACAGTTAGAAATTAGAAAAGACGCCAACTTAAGGTCAAAATTTAAGCTCAATCTCAAATGCAATTGGAATTGAGATTACCCAATTTTTGAATTTAGATGTAGGTTTAGTCCTACAGTTAGGAATTAGACTTTGGGTCAAAATTCAAATCCAGTTTTTATTTTGTTTCATGTGCAGACTAATATTGAGGCCCAAATTTGGACTTAGATGGAGATTTAGTCCCATAGTTGGGGATTAGAAACAGACTCTACACTGAGATTATGACCCAAATTTGGACCTGCATTCAGGTTTAGTCCTACAGTTGGGAATTGGAAAAGATTTCCACTTGGGGACAACATTCAGGCTCGGTTTCAATATGCAGATTAAAATTGAGATTACATTCAGACCAAATCCAACGTGCAAATATCTTGTACTTCCCCCCCCCCCCTCCCTTTCACCTCACCCGATTTGAACTGGAAATCCATTTGAAATGCGATTCGGCTCCCAACGTGACTTAAAAACCAGGTTTGGTCCGTCACCCATTTCTAGAACCTACAGAGATTCTGTAGAGTTTTGTAAAATTCGGGAGCGACTTGTAGAAATTCTATTGATTTAAAAACCTTTGTTCAAAGTCGGTAAGAGATTAAAGAGATTTTGGGTATGTGAGAGGTACACCGTCACTCGTACCAATTGTAGACTGGTCCTCACACCGTGAACAAAATGGCTTTCATTAAAATTTCGTACTATGACGTTATTGTGCCCTGAAGTTTGTTTGTTTTCTTATCTAAGCAGTTTCCATTGCCTTACTCAAATCGACCTAGTTATTCTTCGAATTTATCTGTTTAATCCGTAATTAAACAACCTTAATCACTGAGACAATGACACCTAAATAATCTACTTTATGCTTTTGTTTGTTTGCAGCAAAGTAATACAGATTTCGATTATCTGAGATCAGAGATCCCACTTCTGAATGTGATTTTGGACAATTATTTCACGTACAAACTTTAATTGGGAAATTAATCTATTTTCCGACGTAATAATAGTCTCGAATTCGCCATTTTGATTCCAACGAAACACGTACTCGTTACGACCGTACGCTCCCGCTGTATGGGAATTTGCGAGAGACATAAAACTAAATTGTGACGGCTTCTGCTTTCGTGGCGATAAAACTTCGCAGAGTTCGCGTGTTGCGATAACTAAAAGTAAGAAAGTGGCGGTCGCAAACTCGGAAGATACCGCGTTAATGCGAGGGTCCCCAAAGTTTTAATGCACTAACTTATTCCGTAACATCGGAAAGTTAGGCAACACGACGAAACGGTCGGAACACATTTCGAAACTACGCAATAAATTTTGGAAAAGAGATTAATTACCAAAATGTCTCGAAAGTCGATTCTGGTGTAAGAATACCTCGTGGTATTCGTGCGCATGCGTTCATTTGATCTGCGTGCGCATCCCAGTAAAAAATCCTGCGCATGGACCAAATTTCAATAAAATCTCCCTTGGATTTTTGCCACGAAGAGTCTAGAAATTTTTTGAGTGTGCCATCTTTCGAATTCTCTGTAAACCACTGCAATGCTAGTGGAAACATTTTCAAATGTGCGTTTGAATCAATTTCACGTTAGAGACGTAATTCCAAGATAGTGTCGTGCGTTAATGTCACGATTGTCACAGACGTGATCGTGAAAGTGACGCGTTTAACAAACTAATTTCGTTAATTACACGGTCGCATTCGTCGAAAACGACGATTACACGCCATCTTTCGCCGTCGCTAATTAAAAATAAATTGGTAGTGCATTATAAAACAGTCGTGCTCTTCGTAGAGCATTGAAACGACCGAATAACGTAACGAGATTACCTTCCGTGGCTTTTTCCCCCTTTGTCCGCCCTAAAAGTCGTAAACCATTTGTAATCTTAATGGAACGCGAGCGGCGGTGTTTACCTTTAAAGGTCCGCCGCCCTCAGTTGCCCGCTCCATTATTTAGAGACGCGCGTTTCTATTAAAAATAGTTTCGTAACTTTACATGACGAGACGTCAGGACGAGTGATTGATGAGCGAGTGAATGATTACCCTCCAAATTAGAAAAATTGGCACCTCTGCGATGGTGCCGCAGTTACCGAAAATATCGATGCTGAAGCGATCAGCACGTCTTGTCTAGGAGATTAAGTTCAACTAAATTTAATGCGTCCCGACCTATACGAAGGGCTCATCGTCGCCTTCTAATGTGGTAAATGCCAATCTAATGGCGGAAGTAGAATTTGATCCTGAGACAAAGGATTTAGAAAGAAGTAGTAACAGCCCGGTTATCCTCTCTACCTTTTTTCTGACGTCATAGTGCTGCCTTGTGATTGGCTGCGTCATTTTGTGGCGGTAACTTTGAATTTATGCGGGAGATTTACGAGGTGGGCCATTTGGTTGCGGTAAATTTGTTGTTTTACTGCGATCGTCTGCCATTTTAAATATACAGGGTGTAATGATAATTGTGTATTTGTGATGGGTTTTTTGCACCTGTGCCAATAATAGATCGGCCATTTTGTTCCGATGAGATCAAATTGAATCGTGTGTCGATACATTTGAAATTAAACATACGGAGCGTAATGATCACTTGTGATTGGCTGCGCCATTTTGTGGCGGTAACTTTGAATTTGTGCGGGAGATTTACGAGGTGGGCCATTTGGTTGCGGTAAATTTGTTGTTTTACTTCGATCGACTGCAATTTTAAATATACAGGGTGTAATGATAATTGTGTATCTAATGTTCAAAAATTCTTAAAGAGAATTAATCCATACGCATGCAATATCTATTGCTAACTTCACACGGATCAATGCGTACATTGCTGAATTCATTTTACAAATTGCGCTAACAGTCAAGAGGGTTCCTTAAGTGCGCATAAAAGGCGCTACGGAGATGGTTTTTCACACAAAGAAAACCCAAAACTTTTATTATTGTACAGTTACACCATAAATCGCCTTATCTTTAATAACTATAGGGTTTAATGACGCGTGTTTGATATTATTGGCACTCTTTGTTATTTCATCCGTCGAAATAAGGAACAACTGCTGGCTCCATCTGTTTTTTTTTTCTGAAGTTTATTTATCTCGGACATTTATTTTCAACTAAACGCTCATTGTTGATGTTTCAACGTAAATATTTAAACCAACAGTGACTGCTGCCGAAAATTTGTGTATCGTAATCTTGTCAATCAGTGGCAGAAGCTTCCGTCAGAAATGCGATACTCGATTAAAATTGATGGCGTGCCAGGAACACAAATTGGCAAAATTAGTTTATGAAAATGAATTAAACGTTTATGTTATGAGGTGTACGAGAACAACGGAGCAGGACGTATATAGTATAATGATGCTTATACGACGTACTTTGATGAGACGAGATAGACGCAGGTTAATGGGTCCCGTAGCTAGTTAGAAATTCAGTTTCGCATCGTAATTTCGCCCATGCGACCTAATTTGCGGAATAATTCGAGAAACGCTTGTATTAAATCTCGAAAATGGGAAAACGCAGTTCTAAAATGCTCACCTGTGGCAAACTCTTTGCGATCACTGGAAAACTGAGGAAAGATTGCTAAATATTCCTAACATTACGCAAACATTTCCAAGGGATTCAATAAAGATTCGCGCAAACTGAAAATAGAAAAGGTATATGCGGCCGAAAAAAAAATCTACGCGTGCCTCAAGTCGCACTGAACTTTTATCTCGAACGTAATTAATCTGTTATTCAACAAAGACGCATCTTGACATCAGGAAGGCTGACGTCGTGTCTTTTCAATCTGGGCGGAACGTCAAGGTGCATATATAGAAAATGCGCGTACGATTGTTTTCGAAGCGTGTCCGTCTGTCACATTATTACGATTGATTTCCATTTACCTAAATATAATGTATGTGGTGTTATTGTTATTACTCGTCTGTACCAATACAGAGAAATCTATATACAAATTTACCACTGTCCACTGTCCTGCAACTTCATATACCACAAATACAAACTTTGACCTAGGGGAATACTGAGTCAAGACAATTTCTATGGGATCGACGCAGGTATTGTAAAAATCCAATTGCCAATCGAATTAGGGTATAATGATAAATTCAATTTGCTATTAAATACCTCATTTTGTTTCCATTAATCTAGACTCATTAGGATAGTACAGCCAAGTGTAAGATTTTCAATTAGCGGACAAGGTTTCTATTTTAACTGTTAATTTTGAATTAGTTGACTTATTTTCCCATTTAAGTGTAAAATTAATTAGCGTCTTAGGTATAAAATGAAATTTGAAGTTAGTTAAGCCAAGCTAATTATAAAACGAAGGCCAATTTAGTTGTAAGAGCGATTTTTTGCAATTTTTTTATCGTTATACGAAGATACTAGTTACCGTTGCGTTGTAAATGAGGTTTTGAAGTTACCGGGACCTAGTCCGAAACAGATATCTACGTCTATAAGTTAAATTTCTTGTGTTACTCCGAAGAAATTGTTCATACTATCTTATTTACATTTTGAATTACATTGCTGTTGTATAGAAATTTAGTTATTTCTGCATTGAAAAATAGTTTTCTTGAAGTTTATGCTTTATACACCGATTTGCACGGACGATTCGTAGTCGAGTCAAAATTTTATTTATATTTAGTTAAAGTAAATTGAATTATTGATTCTTATTGAGTATTAATTACGGTTTTAGTATTCGATTTACGTTTGTGTTTGTGTGATCTGTTACATATAAGACGGAAAAGCGCCCTTCTGAGCTCAAAAGGTCGTTATAACCAAAGTTTCGATTCTAATTTTGCATAACAAATTGACTCCGACCACAGAATTTCAAATTAAATCGCGTAGTAAAATTAATTAATCAAAAACAAACTTTCATTCCAAAGAAATAATTAAAATTAATTCAATAAATCCGTGAAAGCGCCAATATATTTGAGCAATCGCGAGTCCGCGCGAATTATTTCCGCACGAAGCTAGGACAAGAACCCATGTTACTTTAGTCAAGACCAGAACCACTCGCAAGGTTAGGAAAATGACTAAGTTCACGACTTTTTCGTCGGAGAAATCCCAGAGCGCGACCTTGCATCATAAAACAAGGTCACCTCTTAGTTATGTAACCTTTCGACTTTTTCGCCGAGAAAATTCCAGGGCACTTCTCAGTTACGTAACTGGGAAATCCCAGAGCACGACCTTGCATTGGGGAATCCCTTCACACGATCTTTGTTCAAAATCCAAGATGGCGACTGCTGGATCATGTAGAGGGTCCGCAGAGTATGTAGAAATTCTGCGCATATTTTGAAAAGATTCAATCAATGTTTGGTAACTTCCGACACATTCCATACTTTTACACAGAGACCATGTAACGAATGTGCTACTTTTTCGGGAAATTGTTGTATACGGGGTGTTAATTAACGCCGTGCAGATATTTTAGAGGGTAATCGTACTCGTTAAAATTAAAAAAATGCAAATATATGCATGGTCTAAAGGACGTCGTGTTCGTTATATAGGGTTGCAAAAAAAAATGTAACACCCTGTATACTGCGACCAACTCTTTTGATACTTCATTGCAGAGATCCTAAAAAAACTGATGTAACAAATTTGAAACAATTACTAGAGAACATGCAAAATACGGGAAAAAAAATTGAAAGTTTGCCACCCTGTATAACGAAAACGGCGCCCTTTCGACCATGCATTTTTTTCTTACTTTGACGAGTACTATCGTCCCCTGAAATATCCGAATGACATTACTTAACACCCTGTATAGTAGATCATAATACGCAAATTAATTGAAGCCCGACTGTCATTACAATGATTTTTGAATAACTCATAAAAATCATTAACATTTGTCACCAGAAAAATTACTACAAAAGTCACTACAATGGCTTACTTCTGTAGGGTCAAGGCAGGCAAATTGCTATGTGCTAAAACACCTGGAGTAACCCAGTACCAACAGAAAAAATTAGCATGAGAACTACTCTGGGTCCTAATTTGGGCTCGATTAAACAAATAATAGATCATTTACAAATTTATTCGGCAAAATCAATCAAAAATCTGAAAGGGACTCAGAGCCAAAGTACAAATCCCACGCGACAAGGTATCGATTGAAACAATTAATTAATCAACTTTGAGAACTTCATTGCTTGCACTTAAATTTTGCCTTAGATAGTGTAATTTCAGATGTAATACTGGCTCTTTGATGGTGGAAAAACTCCGTTTAACAGGTACTACTACTACTTTAATTCGACTTAAACGGTGTAATAAAAATTTCTTACAGCAGCACTGAACTATCTTTCTTCTAAAACGTTATTGCAACAAATATGTTCAAATCCACCAAAACAATAAGCGGCTACGATTCAACTTCCACCAGTAGTTTACTATTTAAAACAATTTCGCTTTCGTTTAAACTTTGCGAACCATTTCTTCTTATCAAATTATCGGGTAACACGTGCTTATCTTCAAATTAATTAGCCCGAGCGGCGATAACGGAACTTCTTATCGCAAATACGCAAATATTTCCAGATGTATAAACTTAATCTTGTATCTTTCGGTGATACCTCCCGTTCCCGCGCTTTTTGAGACCAATTTTTGAAATCCTTCTAGAGACTGTTCTATCAAATTTTTAGTAACTTTTAGTCATCATTATTGTTATTGTGTTGCAAAGTTTAAGTCAAACAAAATTGGTCCTGATATGGGTCCCTGTGGTACGTCACATTTACTTTATAGGTTGTTGGAAATTTCGATTTTGTGCAGATCAAAGCTTTCGTACGCATTAAAACGCACTCGAGTATAAAATTAGCTTCACAAGTGCTCGCGTTTAAAACTCGATTCCATTAAAGCATCGAAACCGCGTATTTATAAAACAACGTGCGCGCACGCGAGGCGTAATCTGTCTGTTTCTCGTCAAAATTTATAAATTACGCACTTAAGACGCTAGGTACGAATTAGCACCATAATCTCTCGCTCGACAGGACGTAATTAGAAATTTGGCTCGTTCTAAAAATAACTCGCGCGCGCTTCTGCGGCATCACGCGGAAGTTATCGAAAAAAAATTAATAGTATCCTTTTAACGTCACCCGATGTATATATAAAAGCGAGCTGATGTGCTAGAATAACATGCGATATTGACAGCGTAAACATAACCACAAATTAACGTGAAAATTAAAATGCCGCCGCCTCCAATGAGAGTTCATTCGTTTATTTGTGCGAGTCTGTTGCTTATTTTCTTTAAACAAATATCAATCGGTTGTAGCTTCTGGTGTAATACAACATTTTTCAGCTGGCGTTGCGGTATTTTTCATTTAAAAGTAATTAAAAATCCACAAAAGAAGTCGTCGCGAACCATTTGTCTTAATTACTTTTTCTGTTCAATATCAATGTTCTCGGATTACGTAAGCTTTGATGTTACATCTGCGTTACGCGCTGTTTAAAAATTGGATCAAAACAACTTACTTTATTTTAACAATCACTTTTTGAAAATTATTTTCTAGACCACCACTCGGCTTGCCCAAACAAAACAATGATAATCATACTCTGATCCAGAATGGTATTCTTAATCTAACTTTGAATCAAGAACCGGATTAGAATCCAAATTATTAAGACTAATGTTCAGATGGTCGACTGTACAGATCGACGATTTTAATGCGATATTTCCATTCAAATGCAGATTCAAAACTGACGCGTGATTTTACTCCCATGCAAAACACCTCAAAAATTGAATAACGCGATTCAAGGGTCATTCTTAGCATTTTAATAATTGACCGGTAAAACGCGTTTCTTACTAGTTAATTATAATCCTCGACGCGAATCAGTTCGTCCAAATACTTCCAGACAAAGACCTCGCATTCCTTATCGCAAGGACTCCCCGAGCAAAAAGGCCAAGTGATTAAAATAGCAACAAACCTCTCGAGAGTGGAGTTGTGTAATGCGTGCTAACGACATTGCATTTATCAAAATCAATGTTAATTAGTGTTGAAGGTACGGTGTGACATATTTATGTATTATTTAAACTGTAAGGAATGAGAGTAATGTTTCTTGTGTTAATAATAAACAAAAAGGTAACGTAAGAGAGCACTTACCCATTGATATAGTGTAATCCCAGCTCTCGGAGTCGTTCTTGTGCACGTTTAATTTTTCAGGCTGAAAAGAAAAGTAGGCAATTTTTAAATTCAATTACGGCAATTTTGCGTTGAGAAAAAAGTTCGCGGACAACTCGACATTTTGCATATTTTAGTCGTTCGCCGAAGGAAGATTATGAATTTTTTAGTCAAATAGCATATTTAGGGTTCGCTCGAAAGATAACATTCCTCACTTTAATATTTTTGTAGAACAAAAGGGACGATTCGATGTACACAAAACTTAAAATTCTAGAAAATTCAGAAAATCATTCGAAATAATCAAAAAAACAAGAAAAATAGAAAAATACCGGGAATTTAGAATCACTTCGGGCACAAAAGTAGCATTTCAAGAGTGCCGACAGAAGTGACAACATACTTCTTACTCTCTAACACTAAGTCTCTTCCTTCTTTTTACCGCGATGTATTAAAAAAAAAACGCGGGCGCTTGGGTTCGAACCCGCGACATCGGCCGTTGTAAATTAAGAAACAGCGAGCTTGCCAATCTAAAATTCATATTATTTACTCCGAAGCTATTAAATACACTTAAAATATGTACATTAGTCCATTTCAAAGACACATCGCCCATTTTAATTTCATAGTGCCGATGAAGTGCGCTTTAATAATGCCTAACTCGCCTTCAGTTCGCACAAGATTCTTCTGGACTGATGAGATGAATTTACTCCCGTGCAAAACATGCAGTGCGTACGGAGCGTTAAGAAGTCACTTAAAAAAACGCACGGAGTTTCTCTGTATGTGAACATGATGAATCTTTTTCGAGAAAATTTTCAGCACGTTATTTTCGTTGTTTGCTCTTTGCATTGGGCGGCTACCTACGACTGTTTTTATACTAGACGACGCGACGTATAAACTTTTACAAGATCTTGTATCAAGGTAATATAAAACACGAAGTCTTTATATAACCTGATACACGGAGTTTTAGATTTGAAAACCTTGCATAATTGCTCTGGCTACCAGGAGAATATGATGAATGAAAAGAATCAGTTTCAAATTCTCTGGGTACCATGAGAACATTACGAAAGTCTTTTTCCACGGTATGTTTCGATTAGTGTACGAATGTCTGAAGTCAGTTGCAAGACTATTTCTTTTTCCGGAACAGGGGGGGGGGGATACTTCCCAGACCCCTCGGTGATACGTTCCTCTCCTAAACTTTTAGTTTCAAAACTCTTTCGAAAAAAGTTGGTGTAAGTGCTAAGGCTACTAAACAATTTCGTTAAGAATGATAACTGGGGGGTCTGGAGGGGCCTATTTCCATTGCCTGTGGGGTATTCCACACCCTCCAGACCTCTCGGATCATATGTTCTCCCACAAAACTTTCAGTCTCAAGACTATAGAAAAATCTTGGTGTAAGTGCTAAGGCTACTAAAACCGGGGGGTCTGGAGAGGGTATGGAATACACCCCAACTGTACCAATGTCTGATATCAGTTGCAGGTAAATGAAGATTGACTATTCCATATGCCTGGGGTATTCCATTTGCCTGGTGTAGTCGATTTTTGGTAAAAAAGGAAGGTAATACACTGCCTTTTTTGAGTTCCGAAAAAAAAATTGTCTCAGATCGACCCAGAAAAAAAATTTTACTTATACAATGTGGCCTGTAGAATCCATAATTTCAAACAGTTCCAAGATTGGGCTACTGGTTCAAAAGTTACAGCCCTTTGAATTTTTTTTCGAAATTGGTTTCTAGTCTGTAACTTTTGATTGAGAAGTCTGATCGAAAAAGTACGAATTGTTTTGGATTCTACGCACCAAAATTAATAAGAAAAAGTGTTTTTCCGAGAAATTTTGGTGCATTCGATTTTTGGTAAAAACAAGGAAGGTTATAATACACTACCTTTTTTTGAGGCTCGAACAAAAAATTGTCTCAGATCGACCGGGAAAAAACATTTTCTTATAGAATGTGGCCTGTAGAATCCATAATTTCAAACAGTTCCAAGATTGGGCTACTAGTTCAAAAGTTACAGCCCTTTGAATTTTTTTTCGAAATTGGTTTTTCTAGTCTATAACTTTTGATTGAGAAGTCTGATCGAAAAAGTACGAATAGATTTGGATTCTAGGCATCCTAATTAATAAGAAAAAGTGTTTTCCCGAGAAATTTTGGTGTAGTCGATTTTTGGTAAAAAAGGAAGGTAATACACTGCCTTTTTTGAGCTCAGAAAAATAAAATTGTCTCAGATCGACCCGGAAAAAAATGTTTCTTATAAAATGTGGCCTGTAGAATCCATAATTTCAAACAGTTCCAAGATTGGGCTACTAGTTCAAAAGTTACAGCCCTTTGAATTTTTTTTCGAAATTGGTTTTTCTAGTCTATAACTTTTGATTGAGAAGTCTGATCGAAAAAGTACGAATTGATTTGGATTCTAGGCATCCAAATTAATAAGAAAAAGTGTTTTCCCGAGAAATTTTGGTGTAGTCGATTTTTGGTAAAAAAAGGAAGGTTGTACACTGCCTTTTTTTGAACCCCGAAAGAAAAATTGTCTCAGATCGACCCGGAAACAAATTTTCTGATAGAATGTGGCCTGTAGAATCCATAATTTCAAACAGTTCCAAGATTGGGCTACTTTCCTGAAAATGATTCTTGAAAATTGTTCCATTTCCGAAATACGAACTTTTTTTTAAATGGAACACCCTGTGTATTTCAATCTAACCGATAGCATACTAAATTGAAACCGAAAAAATTCGATACTAATTCAAAATAGACAAAATTAATGTTAATATAGTTCAGATCCAGGTCACAGCACCAACGCGTTTTGATCGTATACAGTAATGGACAGAGAAAATAAATTCATAATTGCGACCCATTTTACGTGTACAAAGCGGATCTGTTTTAAATCCGGCTTATAGCGAACCGATATATTGCATTTTAATCCTATCGATTACACAAAAGAGCATTAGCTCTAAAACTTCATATTGTAATTATTGTATAACGAGGGTTATTTCATCACGTCAGTGTGTAGTTTCCTGAAATTCACATTCGTGAGTGCGAGGAGGAAAAAAGGGAGCACCGCAATTTTCATTACGCATAAATGACGAATTAGTCTTTTATTACACGCCGCAGTAGATAAAAACTACCGGCTTGTTGCTGAAAGTTAATCAGAATGTCCTACCTAAAAATTCCATTACGAATTATTTTTTAAAAGGACCAGGGCGTGCACCCCACCAGATGTAAGGAATTTATTCTTTATAACCTCTTCGCGCGATAAATTTCCTCTCGGCTTTAATTTCTCAGATAAACGGGAATGAGAATTTTAGAATGTAACGTTATAATTCACGGCGGACAGTTCTCTTCGCGTGCCATTAATTAATGAACTCGCAAATTTCACGTTGCATTTTGTAAAATTGCGAGACTTGCGCGAACATTGTATGATTTATTTGACTCGAGTCGTTGTACAGGGTGTTCGTTTCGCTATACCTCTGTTTGAGGATACTCCTCCGTAAAAGTTAGTACCATCAAAATAACAGCGCAAGGTTGTGATTATTTACTTCGTACAGGTTGATGACATCTAAATAAGATTTTTCCATTTCTTAATTTAATGTCATGCGCACACCAACCGCAGCTTCTACTGTTTTCTGTACGTCGCTGCAAAAGACGTGTTAATGTTGTACTATAACGATGCTTATCACATACCAAGCGTTGTATCACGATCTAATTACCCACTCCCATTCACCTGCGACATTTGAATTTTAATTACGCGAAGAAAGTGGAATTAAAGCGCGCAGCGAACGGAAAGAAAACGTCCGGCTAATTTAAGCTTTGACGTTGGAGAAACTTCGTTACTTCAAAGTGATCAGGCTCTTTAATGAATAAAAAAAAAAGGCGACCACTCGCCAAAGTTACCAAGGAAACACACGCCCGAAGGCCCTTCGCAAAGAAAATTAACAGACGTGCTCGCGTATGGACAAAGACGTGAGAAACGCGCGCCATTTTGTTTGTAAAAATTAATTTGAAAGGGTAAGCGAACCAACCGCACGAGGTCGCTGACGGCACGATCTCTTTTTTTCGCCAGTCAATTTCCATAATTTAATAAGAAGCCTAATTACGCATGCAGGACCATAATCCGTGCTTATCTCGCCCCCTGCATTATTTTACACACAATCAGGATCTTATTAGGGGAATTGGTATTTCAGTCAGGAATTTAGGCTAAGCCCGTTCTTGGGGCGTTCGTCTCGGCTAAAGCCTGCTTGTCCTCGTTACGTGTGGAAAATCATGCGAGTGGTTACGGCGGAGCTTAAGCAGGCGGGCGTTTTAATTATGCATTTGCTTGTTTCTACGTCTGACGAATTAACGCGACTAAAAAAGCAAATGCCCGCGTTAGGCAGTAATTTAAGCATTTTCATCTGAAAATTCCATTACCAGGATCTCTGCCGTTATTAAGTTAGGGTTTTCCACCTCACAAGCTGACGTACTTATAATACGCAAGAAAATACGGATTATCCTTACGGCGTCGGCCTGGAAATTTTTTGTTTGCGATTTTTTTATTCCTTTTAACAATGGATTTTCAAAAGCCCTGCGCGATTTGCATTACAATGAACCGCCTTTACTCTTTCTTAGTAAAAAAAAAACATTTCATAATCGCTAATGAATTCGAGGCAGTTTTACATTTTTTAAATGATTAAATAGTACGCCACTGGAGTCTAAGAAGCCATGCATATGAATCCCCGTATACTGTATCTCCACTGAAGAAGGAATATCGAGCATTTTGTCCACAAATTAAAATATATCGACGGAAAAAGTGAGATTCAACCGTTGCAGAAAAGAGAAAAACTTCCAGGGGCGTAGCACTAGCTTTGTAGTGCGAATTAAGTAAATTTTGACCCCGAATTTTAATTTCTAGATGAAACAAAGTGAAATTCCCCGTTGCTAAACAGAGAAAAACATCCAGGGGCGTAGCAAGAGTCTTGTAATACGAATTATGTAAATTTTGTCCCCAAATTTTGATTTCTGGATGAGACAGTGAGATTCACCTGTTGCAAAAAAAAAGAAAAAGTTCCAGCGGCGTAGCACTCGCTTTTTAGTGCGAATTAAGTAAATTTTGACCCGAATTTTGATTTAAAGTGATTTTCTGTAGGAAATAAAGTCAAATTCATCCGTTGCAAAAAAGAGAAAAACTTCCAGAGGCGTAGCAAAAGTTTTGTAATGCGAATTATGTAAATTTTGCTCCCAAATTTTCATTTCTAGATGAAGCAAAGTGAGATTCATCTGTTGCAGAAAAAGAGAAACACTTCCAGTGGCGTAGCACTCACTTTTTAGTGCGAATTAAGTAAATTTTGACCTCGAATTTTGATTTAAAGTGAATTTCTGTAGGGATCAAAGCCAATTCACCCGTTGCAAAAACGAGAAAAATTTCCAGTGGCGTAGTACTCGCTTTTTAGTGCGAATTAAGTAAATTTTGACCCCGAATTTTGATTTAAAGTGCATTTCTGTAGGAAACAAAGTCAAATTCACCCGTTGCAAAAAAGAGAAAAACTTCCAGTGGCGTAGCACTCGCTCTTTAGTGCGAATTAAGTAAATTATGACCCTGAATTTTGATTTAAAATGAATTTCTGTAGGAAACAAAGTCAAATTCATCCGTTGCAAAAGAGAGAAAAACTTCCATGGGCGTAGCAAGAGTTTTGTAAAGCGAATTATGTAAATTTTGCCCCTAAATTTTGATTTCTAGATGAAGCAAAGTGATATTCAACCATTGCAAAAAAGAGAAAAACTTCCAGTGGCGTAGCACTCACTTTTTAATGCGAATTAAGTACATTTTGGCCCCGAATTTTGATTTAAAGTGAACTTCTGTAGGAAACAAAGTCAAATTGACCCGTTGCAAAAAAGAGAAAAACTTCCAGGAGCGTAGCAAGAGTTTTGTAATGCGAATTCTGTAAATTTTGCCCCCAAATTTTTATTTCTGGATGAAACAGTGAGATTGACCTGTTGCAAAAAAAGAGAAAAACTTCCAGTGGCGTAGTACTCACTTTTTAATGCGAATTATGTAAATTTTGTCCCAGAATTTTGATTTACAGTGAATTTCTGTAGGAAACAAGGTCAAATTCACTCGTTGCAAAAAAGAGAAAAACTTCCAGAGGCGTAGCAAGAGTTTTCTAATGCGAGTTATGTAAATTTTGCCCCCAAATTTTGATTTCTGGATGAAGCAAAGTCATACTCAACCATTGCAAAAAAAGAGAAAAACTTCCAGTGGCGTAGTACTCACTTTTTAATGCGAATTATGTAAATTTTGTCCCAGAATTTTGATTTACAGTGAATTTCTGTAGGAAACAAGGTCAAATTCACTCGTTGCAAAAAAGAGAAAAACTTCCAGTGGCGTAACACTCGCTTTAAAGTGCGAATTATGTAAATTATGACCCCGAATTTTGATATAAAGTGAATTTCTGTAGGAAACAAAGTCAAATTGACCCGTTGCGAAAAAGAGAAAAACTTCCAGAGGGGTAGCAAGAGTTTTGTAATGCGAATTATGTAAATTTTGCCCCCAAATTTTAGTTTCTGGATGAAACAGTGAGATTCGCCTGTTGCAAAAAAAGAGAAAAACTTTCAGTGGCGTAGCACTCGCTTTTTAGTGCGAATTAAGTAAATTTTGACCCCGAATTTTGATTTAAAGTAAATTTCTGTAGGAAACAAAGTCAAATTGACCCGTTGCAAAAAAGAGAAAAACTTCCAGAGGCGTAGCAAGATTTTCGTAATGCGAATTATGTAAATTTTGCCCCCAAATTTTGATTTCAAGATGAAGCAAAGTGAGATTCAGCTATTGCAAAAAAAGAGAAAAACTTCCAGTGGCGTAGCAAGAGCTTTGTAATGCGAATTATGTAAATTTGCCCCCAAATTTTTATTTCTGGATGAAGCAAAGTGATATTCGACCATTGTAAAACAGAGAAAACCTTTCAGTGGCGTAGCACTCGCTTTTTAATGCGAATTAAGTAAATTTTGACTCCGAATTTTGATTTAAAGTGATTTTCTGTAGGAAACAAAGTCAAATTCACCCGTTGAAAAAAGAGAAAAACTTCCAGTGGCGTAGCAAGAGTTTTGTAATGCGAATTATGTAAATTTTGCCCCGAAATTTTTATATCTGGATGAAGTAAAGTGATATTCAACCATTGCAAAAAAGAGAAAAACTTCCAGTGGCGTAACACTCGCTTTAAAGTGCGAATTAAGTAAATTTTGACCCCGAATTTTGATTTAAAGTGATTTTCTGTAGGAAACAAAGTCAAATTCACTCGTTGCAAAAAAGAGAAAAACTTCCAGAGGCGTAGCAAGAGTTTTGTAATGCGAATTATGTAAATTTTGCTCCCTTTCGCCTGTTGCAAAAAAAGAAAAAACTTCCAGTGGCGTAGCACTCGCTTTTTAGTGCGAATTAAGTCAATTTTGACCGCGAATTTTGATTTAACGTGAATTTCTGTAGGAAACAAAGTCAAATTAACCCGTTGCAAAAAAGAGAAAAACTTCCAGTGGCGTAGCACTCGGTTTTTAGTGGGAATTAAGTAAATTTTGCCCCCAAATTTTGATTTCTGGATGAAGCAAAGTGATACTCAATCATTGCAAAAAAGAGAAAAACTTCCAGTGGCGTAGCACTCGCTTTATAGTGCGAATTAAGTAAATTTCTGTAGGAAACAAGGTCAAATTCACCCGCTGCAAGTGTGAATTATGCAAAATTTTGTCCGCGAATTTTTCTTCTGGATAACAAAAAGTGAGACCCAGAGGCGTAGTACGTTTTTAGTGTGCATTTTGTAAATTTTATTTTCAACACTCCACTCGATAATTGTATCAGAAATAGCGATTCGGAAGCAAAATTGAAAGGGGAAACAATTCCCGATGGATATTTAATCCAACTGTTATGACTACGAAACAAGTGTACGCTAAGTGGAATGCAAAACGTCCAAAAATAGCGGGTAAGACACAAATTTGACATCTCTGACAAATTGCTGGCTCTTTTGGCCGCATGGTTGAGTTATAGCCGACTAAAAATTGCACACTCCCATTTAAATTTAACCGGCGCATTTTCCCAAGCTTTCATCGCGTGAATAATTCGAAAAAGTAGTAAGCGACGAGATTGCACGCTTTGTTTACGTTCAGAATTTCGAATTCCTGAAAATTTGTTCCACTAAACTCTCCACATTAATAAACTTATGAGTTGTATGTTATGATATTAAGTCAAAATTATTGTAGTAAACAGCTAACTTGATGTTTTTATTCCTTTTGGCGATCGTCTCGGGGAAATTAATTCGTTAGTCACGGCGTCATTCACGGTTTCTCGTACGAGAGCATTCATTTGGCAGAAGTCCATGCGGCGGACGATATCTCATTGTTAATTTTCGAAAATTCGGTGACTAAATTTCCAAATCGCTTTTTTTGTTATTCCGTGCCCAAGCCCGAAGCGTACCGCCATTTTTTTGTTTGCCTCGTGCCAAACGCTTTGCAGGCGTTAGCAAGCGTGAAGTATGTCGTAGCTGCCTTTTTAATTGGCATGAAATGAATATGGCAGCTTCGGGTTCCGGATTTATTTTTGCAGTTGGAATTTTCAAGTCGCCATTTGCAATGCAGCGTAACGTTCGCGAATATAAATTAGGCATAGAGCTATTGTGGTGCTGCCTTATTATTTACATTCGCTTCTCCAGATTCCATTTGCTTTATTGCCTCTCCTTTGTTTCGAAGTTTACAACTTTGAGTGGGTACTCCACGTGATTATGCGGTAGCTCGTAGCATTTAGAAATTTCCTACCACGTTTCATTGTAGGAGAATGAGCTTATTCGGAAACAGTCGAGCACTTTTGTGCTGCACATGCCAGAAAATGAGCGGGTCATTTCCGCACGTTAGTGGCACATAACGACCGCCTTTAGTTCGTTAACTCGCCAGTCTGAGTGTCTGGCGTTCTTTTCTTGAAATGCCAAAGGTAGCATTCTACAGCAGCGAATGCAAGCTCCCGACGTAGATTGTTTGGTTCACATGCCAAACATTGTGCATCAATTTCATTGAAAAAAACCTGTTGACACCTTATTTCGAGCTGTTTGCGCATGCTCACAACAATCAACGCATTTTCTGATTATCCTGCCCGTCTTGGACCAAGCTCAACGCAACGTTCAAGGAAGCAGTAGGGAAAACTCTTGGAGGACGTGTCACCGAACATGAAGCAAGCCATGGACAACTACAGCAGAGCACTAAAGAGATTTGGGCAAAACCCACACAAACCTGAAGCAAAGAAAAAGCTTAAGAGAGGTCGAATAGGAGAAAAGCAAGGTGGAAACAAAAAATATGTACCAATCACAGCATGGGAGAAGCTTCTGAAGGAGCAGCACAGGTCCAGTTAATGAAGGAGAACAATTACTGGCCACTACCCCCCCCCTCCCATGGAACAAATGATGGAGGAAGAGGTATGGACCGGGAACTTGGTCCCCAAAGAATAGTAGCAGACAGTGCAGTTCACCATCCCAAAAGTGAGGTCACCACAAGGAACAGGAGGATCTGGCTATGCAGTGCGGGATACAAAATATACGCAACCTACCCACTACACTGCCTAGAGGGCCACACATCCAAGACACCAGTATACCAAGCAGGTTTCATAAACGGACGACCATATATTCACGACCAGGAGGATTCTAGATGAACCTAGACCTGGCGAAGGTCTTGGACACAGGCCTACAAATAAACAAGGAAAAGAGCTACATGATTATAAGAGGCCCACAAGCAATGTGCATGAACCTAGCAGAGCAAGGTCAGCAGAACACAATCAAACATATTGCATAATTAGGTGCTAATTAAGTGCCCTATCCTCGAATTAAATGCTCCTTTTTTTTAAATTGTTACATGTTCTGCCAAGTTCATATGAACTCGGCAGAACACTACCTTTAAAACCCAAGAAATGAAAAGTTAACTAACTATAATTAGGTGCTAATTAGGCGCTAATTAAGTGCCCTATTCCATAATTAAATGCTCCTTTTTTTTTTAAATTGTTACATGTCCTACCAGGTTCATATGAACTCGGCAGAACACTACCTTTAAAACCCAAGAAAATGAAAAGTTAACTAACTATAATTAGGTGCTAATTAGGCGCTAATTAAGTGCCCTATTCCACAATTAAATGCTCATTTTTTTAAAAATTGTTACATGTTCTGCCAGGTTCATATGAACTCGGCAGAACACTACCTTTAAAACCCAAGAAAATGAAAAGTGAACTAATTATAATTAGGTGCTAATTAGGCGCTAATTAAGTGCCCTATTCCACAATTAAATGCTCCTTTTTTTTTAATTGTTACATGTTCTGTCAGGTTCATATGAACTCGGCAGAACACTACCTTTAAAACCCAAGAAAATGAAAAGTGAACTAACTATAATTAGGTGCTAATTAGGCGCTAATTAAGTGCCCTATTTCACAATTAAATGCTCCTTTTTTTTTAATTGTTACATGTTCTGTCAGGTTCATATGAACTCGGCAGAACACTACCTTTAAAACCCAAGAAAATGAAAAGTGAACTATATAATTAGGTGCTAATTAGGCGCTAATTAAGTGCCCTATTCCACAATTAAATGCTCCTTTTTTTTTAATTGTTACATGTTCTGTCAGGTTCATATGAACTCGGCAGAACACTACCTTTAAAACCCAAGAAAATGAAAAGTGAACTAATTATAATTAGGTGCTAATTAGGCGCTAATTAAGTGCCCTATTCCACAATTAAATGCTCCTTTTTTTTTAATTGTTACATGTTCTGTCAGGTTCATATGAACTCGGCAGAACACTACCTTTAAAACCCAAGAAAATGAAAAGTTAACTAACTATAATTAGGTGCTAATTAGGCGCTAATTAAGTGCCCTATTTCACAATCAAATGCTCCTTTTTTTTTAATTGTTACATGTTCTGTCAGGTTCATATGAACTCGGCAGAACACTACCTTTAAAACCCAAGAAAATGAAAAGTGAACTAATTATAATTAGGTGCTAATTAGGCGCTAATTAAGTGCCCTATTCCACAATTAAATGCTCCTTTTTTTTTAATTGTTACATGTTCTGTCAGGTTCATATGAACTCGGCAGAACACTACCTTTAAAACCCAAGAAAATGAAAAGTGAACTAATTATAATTAGGTGCTAATTAGGCGCTAATTAAGTGCCCTATTCCACAATTAAATGCTCCTTTTTTTTAAATTGTTACATGTTCTGCCAGGTTCATATGAACTCGGCAGAACACTACCTTTAAAACCCAAGAAAATGAAAAGTGAACTAATTATAATTAGGTGCTAATTAGGCGCTAATTAAGTGCCCTATTCCACAATTAAATGCTCCTTTTTTTTAAATTGTTACATGTTCTGCCAGGTGCATATGAACTCATCAGAGCACTACCTCAAAAAAACCAAGAAAATGAAAAGTGAACTAACTATAATTAGGTGCTAATTAAGTGCCCTATCCTTGAATTAAATGCTCCTGAAGAAAGAAACCAGACGAGTACTGGAGGTGGAGGAAGAATCAGACATAAGCACAAGCAACCAAGAGGAGGAGGGGGCGGGGAGGAGACAGAAAGGGAGAGGACAACAATAAGGAAGGGGGAAACAAGAAAGAAGGATCGTTCTCAATCCCCAACAAATCCCATTGCACCCAGTACGCCTTCAAAATGGAAGAGTAAACTGCTAGGGCGAAAGAGATGGATGTACTACTGAACGAAGATAGCCACATTTGAAAAGGGACCGCTAAACTCGTTCGTCGATCTAACACTCGACGTATTGGGCGATTGGAGACCTCGAGTGACCATCGGTATATAACGTGGGAGTGGTACACTCAAGCGAGGGGATGGAAATCTAATATGCTTAACGGGGAGCTCCTAGAAGAGAGGGTGGGCGAATCGAGGGAGGTTTGGAGGCATATCAAACAAGTATCTTCAACGAGGTGATGCCCAAGAAGACGGGTCCGCTACGCTCTGTCCACCGGCGGAATGAGGAGATATCGGAGCGTACATCAGGGCAGCTCCAGAATCGCTTGAGGAGTGGGGAAGCCGTCGCTGACGAGTACGACCACCTCAAGAATGAGAGGACGAGGCTACCAAAGAAAAACAACAGCGTGGAAACGACTGTGCGACGAACCGGGGCGCGACGTGCGGGGAGGGGGTTACCAAATCGTCGACCAATCCACGACTCCGAAGCCCAGGAACAGCTCCAGACACTTTTTCCACTAAGAACAAAACCGGAATGGCGGATGACGATGGAGGATCTACAGACCCCAAAAAAAGTCGACCATGGAGGCGGCGAAGATGATGCCAAGGAAAAAAGCTCCAAGGCCGGACGGATTTCCCGCGGATTACGCGGCTCTGGTGGCCAAGAGAGACCCCGAGTTGTTCGCCGCCGCCTTCGATACAGTTATGAGAGAAGGGGAGTACCCGCAAAGGTGGAAGAAAGCAGACGTTGTCCTGATCCCAAAGAAGGACAGGGGGAAATTTCGACCAATAGCATTATTGAGTCACCTGGGGAAGCTATTCGAGAGGGTAGTTGCAGCGCGAATGAAATCTATATGGAAAGCCTCCCCAAATCAATGTGGCCTTGTGAAAGGGAGAGGAACAAAGGAAGCGCTTAAAAACCTTGTTGAGACTGCCAGGACGGCCAAGGGGGGAACGTGGCGGACCAGGGAAGTGTTAATGCCATCCCTGGGCGTGCAGAATGCGTTCAATAGTCTGCCTACGGAAGTGATAGTGGGGGCCGCAGAGAGGGGGGGAGCTCCGAAGTTAATGGTTAAACTTTTTTATACTTATCTAATAGATCTGACAGTAAACGTGAGGCTACCGTCGGAAAATACATGTCGTATAGAAGTTAATGGAGGCGTTCCGCAGGGTTCAATACTGGGACCCCTACTGTGGAACAATGTGTATGATGAAGTAGTGAGCATGAGGGTGCCGAGGGGGTCAAAATAGTCGCCTTCGCGGATGACCTCACCATAGTGGCTACGGACAGGAAACTGGCGACTATTACACTGAATATAAAAGTAATCGCTAAATAAGGAACTCTTGATAACGTTTATTCCCCTCTATAAAATCATTAGATACGTTTATAGCGCTCGCTGATACGATTAATATAATATTAGGTAATCAACTTTAATTAGTTAATAAACTAATAAATTTTCCAAGCACTAAACGCGCTAAATTGATGGTCTGATGGCTCTGATCGAGAGTTTTACGGGATCCACAAGAAAAGGTGACAAAAATCATTTTTCCACAAAAGAATGATCAAGAGATTGCAATGTTGCGCTCGCGCGAGTGGCTAAAGGATATTTCTTAATAATTGCTTACTAAGGTCTCAGTTGTTAAGATCTCGACCCGCGTACGGTCGAACAAGCCTTATAGACTTTGTTCAGTTTATAAATAATAAAGCTCGTAGGCGGTTTGTAGTACAAGGAAAATGGCATCTTTAAACTTGTTACGACCATTTCACAGCTAATACACTTGAGAGTGCCGACGCTGCCATTATAAACGCAGACATTTTCCACCTTTCCCACTTATTTATTCATGATCCGCCGCCGGTATTTCGCATTCTTCCTTTGCGTACCTACATTTTCAAGTTCAACCTCGTTGTAAATTTCGATTTATGACTTTTTAAAAGGCCAACTTCCGTAATTCAAATGGAAAACTGTGGCTTTGGCGACGCGCCAAAACTAATTGTGATCGGGGAGAAATTTGTGCGCCCGCCGTCGAGGAATGAAAGTTGTTTTCACGACGTAACAATCGTGTAAAATTTGAGGGGAATTCTTGACACAATTAGCCGATGAATAAATCACACGATGATGAGTCACACTTTGGTCCATACGGAGAGGATGGGTCGTAAATAACGCAAAAATCTGTTCGGCCCATTGTTTCTATTGGCAGATAGTCGGGAGTGGGCGAAATCCGTTCCCACCTTCATTTGACGGGATGTGTTTTTCGCGGGGAAAATTAGCGCCCACAACTCATGACCGAGAATTGACCCAGGACGCGTTTAGGTCGAGTGGAAGACCCCCCAGATATTTTTTATTACCCTGTACATTAATTTCTCTTTGCTAAAATTCGGGATCGCATACCCACAAGAAGCTTTCTCCCGAATTATGTATGTTCACCTGATATACGTCTGCATATTTTTATTATACATAACAAAGTGCGATTCATTTCAAATTATAGTTAACTTTTATATGCCTCTGCAACAAGCCCTTTTTTTAGACCCTCTTTAGACTTATTTAGAATTTAAGACGAAAGATCTATTGTTTTGCCGAATTTTTTAGAGCAGTTGTGGCCCTCTTGGCCTATTTACAATTTATTTAAAGTGGAAAAAGGGGAAGATCTACAGTTTTCTGTAAGTTTCCTGGTAGTCAAAGTCCTTTTGGGGTATTTAGAATTGAAACTGGAAGAAAGATTGGATCAAAATCTCCCGGACTCGGGAACCCCCCAGAACCCACGGTTCTGCATTCTTTCCAAAATCGTATAGTTTATAGATTTATAGATTTATTTACATTTTTCAAAAATTTGGAATCAAAAAACCACTTGCATTTAACTTCTTTATTCATAGTTTTCGCATTTTTTAATGCAAAAGTGTATAATACAGAAATCGTAAGAACCCAAGATTCCTTTTGGGTCAAAAAAGGGGCTCCAAATCGATTGTTTTCCATTTTTTTTAAATTTGCACTGAAAAACTTGCAACCAGATTTAACTGCTCGATTCGTAGCAAGTTTTAATGGTACCACAAGTGCTTAATATGGGCGTTTTAAGAATTCAATTTGCATTTTGCGTCAAAAAAGGGGCGTTAAACTGATTTATTTCCTTTTCTTAATTTGTACTCAAAAAACTGACCTGAATTTAACTTCTTTATTTATAGTTTTCGCATTTCTGGATGCAAAAGTGTATAATACAGAAATGGTAAGAACCCAAGATTCATTTTGGGTCAAAAAAGGGGCCCCAAATCGATTGTTTTCCATTTTTTTTAAATTTGCACTGAAAAACTTGCAACCGGATTTAACTGCTCGATTCGTGGCAACTTTTAATGGTACCACAAGTGCTTAATATGGGCGTTTTAAGAATTCAATTTGCATTTTGCGTCAAAAAAGGGGCGTTAAACTGATTTATTTCCTTTTTTTAATTTGTACTCAAAAAACTGAACTGGATTTAACTTCTTTATTTATAGTTTTCGCCTTTCTGGATGCAAAAGTGTATAATACAGAAATGGTAAGAACCCAAGATTCATTTTGGGTCAAAAAAGGGGACCCAAACCGATTGTTTTCCATTTTTTTTAAATTTGCACTAAAAAACTTGCAACCGGATTTAACTGCTCGATTCGTAGCAACTTTTAATGGTACCGCAAGTGCTTAATATAGGCGTTTTAAGGATTCAATTTGCATTTTGCGTCAAAAAAGGGACGTTAAACTGATTTATTTCCTTTTTTTGAAATTTAGAATCAAAAAATTGCAACTGGATTTAGCTCCTTTATCCGTATAACCATTTCATGAGGCAAAAAGGACTATCCAACGTGCCTAACACCAGGAACCTCTGCGGTATGGAATTTCTGTAATTAGGATTCCAAAAGTATTCCGATAGAAAATAATCAACTGACAAGCATTTTGTTACGTATTATGTTCCCCTAATGCCTTATACACAGATTTAGCGCCAAAAATCGTGGCAACACAGCAGCGAAAGAAGCCTTAAAATACAACATATTTACTTGGCAAGCACCATTTCATTTATTATGTTCTCCAAATACACAAATTTAGCGTTCAAAAATTGACGTATTAGGATCCCAGAAGTTGCAGAAGTTTTCAAATGGAGAATAATTAATTTACAACGCACGGATTTGCTTCTTACAGATTATGTCCTGTTATTTCCTGCTATTATACCAACTTAGCGTATAAAAATTATATTAGGATCCCAGAAGCACAAGGGAAAACTAAATGAAAATATATCCAAAGTAAAAAATTCGCCTTTTACGTATTATTTTCTTCAAATTCGACAATTTAGTGCTAAAATTTGTTGTATCGGGATCACAGAAATGCTTTACAAGCACATGATTTGACTGAGAAGCATCCTTCTCACATATTATGTTCTCCTGATAAACGAATTTGGTGTGAATCGAGAGCTTGCCGTAGAATTACCGAGACGTGACACGAAACGCAGTGACTTTAAATTGCAAACGCCTTTCAACTTTCAAGTAAACATTTTTACGGGTGCAACGTACTAAAAATCGAGAAAAAGTGAAAATTTCTCGGTACACTTATAATTAGCGGTAATCTTTGTAGAACCAGTCCGGTTAATTCAAATAGAAGTAAACAGGTTTTTTTATCGCCGAGACTACCTTGATGGAAATTTTTTTCCAAGGAGTCTTACAAATCGGGTCATTTGTACATTTTTTTACGCTTTTGTTTGACTACACGCAGAATAATACAATAATTAGTTCACTAAGCCCAGTATCATTTCGTTGATTAGCAACCCGCAATACACCTTTGTTTCTATTGGCTATTTCTTAACGATTTTTGATAGTGAACTCATGATAATGATTGATAAACCCAATGACAACCGTTTTAAACAAAATCAAAATTTACGTCTGGCGTTCTTTTGATCTGGCTGCCGTACGTCGAGTAATTAACCGTTTCTCGCATTTGCCAACAAAAAGAATTGATTAAAAAGTTTTTGTTACTTTTGGCAGGAGACGACCGCTTATTTTTGTAAGGACGCTGTTTTCATTGCGGTTAATCATTTTTAAAGTCCGCGCACTTTTTTTTGCTAATTTATCCCGGATAGGGTTTGGTCTTAGCGAAACATAAATTCCTGGTGGAAAGAGCGCATAAATTTTTTCAAGTTGGCAATTTGGGTGGAAAAAAATTAAAATTTATGCGCGTAAAAAATGTGCGTTGAACTAATTAAAAAAGTAATTAGCGTTTACATTCTTTGAAAGTTTACAGTTACGTAATGCTATGCATTTATTTAAATTTATGGAAACGGTGGTCGATGATGCAAAATAGAAAACTGCGATTGCAAATTTAGTAATTATACAGGATTTCTGTTTCGCGAGTGTTATTGAATTTTTTTGTACCGTGGACTCATTCAACATGTTTTTGTCTTACAGTTAATAAGGGACTAAAGTGCCCCTTTTCCTCCCGAAGGGATTAAAATGCAATGAGAGACGATAGCTCACAATTTCATAATTAATGGTTACCTTCAAATGAACACTTATTTCTGTGCAGTCGTTTTGTACAACTTTTAGGTGTACAGGGTGGCCAACTAAGAACCCGATGTACTGTATTTGAGAATCTATCCATCGTAGAGACTTGCGGTAAAAAAATTTATTACTAAAACGGCCACGAGCAAAACCTGGAAAATATTTTTAAGTTTCTGAAATGACCGCCAGGGGTCGTAACTGCAATCTGAAATCTAAAAAAGTTATGTTTCTGTGTGAATTTCGCTTAATTAACCTAACAAAAAAATGCCCGGTCTTTGAAGTTGAACAATTTTTGTTTGACAATTTTTCCTGTATCTCTAAAAATGAAGTGGTGGGGGGTATTCAAAGGTTTCCGTAAAGAACACCCTGTATCTTCGAAATGGTTGAGCCGATTTAAACATACTCAGGTTAGTTCAAAAGAGCTATTCTTCAGCTACAATATTATACTATTTGAAGTTTTGTTAGTTTCACATATCACCGCTTGAGGGCTTTTTTGCGTAGAATCCAAATCAATTCTTACTTTTTCGATCAGACTTCTCAATCAAAAGTTATAGACTAGAAAAACATTCAAAGGGCTGTAACTTTTGAACTAGTAGCCCAATCTTGGAACTGTTTGAAATTATGGATTCTACAGGCCACATTCTATAAGTAAATTTTTTTTCCGGGTCGATCTGTAAACAATTTTTTTTCGGAGCTCAAAAAAAGGCAGTGTATTATCTTCCTTTTTTACCAAAAATCGACTGCTCCAAAATTTCTCGGGAAAACACTTTTTCTCACTAATTTTGGTGCGTAGAATCCAAAACGGTTCGTACTTTTTCGATCAGACTTCTCAATCAAAAGTTATAGACTAGAATATACAGGGTGTTACACGACCGTTCGAAAAAAAAAAATCGGGTTGTAGAGGGCATCAAAACAAGCACTTTTTCCAAATAAACCGAGGGTCCAACGTGTTTCGTTTGGGGGCCACCCCCCAAAGAGTGTTGAAATCTGCATTTCTTCTTTAATTTTTTTCTCAGCAACCATAAGAGTTACAAAGTCGGGTGGCATGTCTTTGAATAGGTTTTTGGGTATGCTCTTTCCGATTTTGCAATTTTTTTTTCAAAATTCTAACCCCTAAAGGGCGCACCCCTAAAATAGGGTG
>NW_022170878.1:16434366-16471599 GCF_008802855.1 Photinus pyralis
TACAAGTTCTCGAGTCTGTGATCTTGATACTACAATGTTTACAACAGAAATTGTTACTCTGAGACGCAAATACATGACATAATATGTTTCACACCTTCCTGAGTTTCTGTGACCCTGATACTACAAGTTTGTTACAAGTTCTCGAGTCTGTGATCTTGATACTACAATTTTTACAACAGAAATTGTTACTCTGAGACGAAAATACATGACATAATATGTTTCACACCTTCCTGAGTTTCTGTGACCCTGATACTACAAGTTTGTTACAAGTTCTCGAGTCTGTGATCTTGATACTACAATCTTTACAACAGAAATTGTTACTCTGAGACGAAAATACATGACATAATATGTTTCACACCTTCCTGAGTTTCTGTGACCCTGATACTACAAGTTTGTTACAAGTTCTCGAGTCTGTGATCTTGATACTACAATTTTTACAACAGAAATTGTTACTCTGAGACGAAAATACATGACATAATATGTTTCACACCTTCCTGCGTTTCTGTGGCCCTGATACTACAAGTTTGTTACAAGTTCTCGAATCTGTGATCTTGATACTACAATTTTTACAACAGAAATTCCGAAAATACATGGGAAAAACCAAACCGTTCAAGCAAAACAAAAGAAGGTTCTATACTTGCATATAATGTTTTCCTAATACCAAACCGGAGAGGGGAGGGGTGCATTCTACCCTTAGCGAATATAACGCATTTGGGGAGGGGGGGGGGTACACATACTTTTAAGGAAATTCAGTCTACATCTAATAACTTAAGTGCGATGAATGAATGTCGCGTTTTACAAACACAAGGTATTAGGAGTACATAATGCGGAGGAAGATGTTTGGCAATACTTTAAACTGATTGGTTAGGAAATAAATAAAAAAACATCTCTGGTTGATGAGCTAAGAATTTCACTCGAGTATAACGAGGAAAGTAGTAAACAGTGGCAATCCACTTTTCCCATACCGCCACCGTCGCTCGAATGTAGTTGCAATTTCCTGTTTATCGGTTTTGTGGAGAGAGAGAGAGACTATCGATCGGATCGTGTTTGTTCAGCCGATAAATTAACGACTCTCTAAAATTTAAAACAAACAAATCCGCTGTTGCAATTGGCACAATTACAACCGGTGCACGCTTAATTAAAATCACTTGCAATTATAACGAAAATAATCCACCTGTTACGTAAAATATATTGTTCCAAATATGAACGCGCATGATGTAATTGCGCCATTATTTCTTTATTAATATTCTTTCCAAATGGCGAGGGAATGTTAATTAAATTTCACAGCACGGAATATTCATACAAATATTTTTAAATATCTTGAGTAGCGAACATTCCAGAAATCTCGATAGTCGATTAGTCATCGGCGATAAAGAACGAAGGCGGATGTGACGTAATTTCTCCGAGAAAGATGACGTGATTGTTCGAAAACATTCTGAAGCGCCCTTGAACAGTTGTTTGCTATTTAAGCAAGCCGAATTGTGTTTCGAGTCAGTTCCAACATCGGTGCGTGAGTGATAAATTGTAATTATTGCTATAAGTTAATCCATTTTAATATTTAATTTTTAATAAAAGACGTAATTAAATTGCCGTTACAGGTCAAGTCAAGTTTCCCTACAATTTTTTGTTCCTCTCAAAATTTTCTTCTAATCTTCCCTACTGCATCTTTCAATTTTCTATTTCCATTACCAAAATTCAATACCTTCCTTGAAAATTATTAGAACTTCCCTTGGAAAAGTGTCTGTAGTAGTACCTATTTGTTCATCACTCAATTAAATCTCCTCAAATTTTCCTCAGATTCATTTCGTTTCAAATTCTTTCCTACATTTCTTAGAGAAAGAACACAAAACAGTGATCCTACTTAATAACGTTGGCCCGAAATTTGCATCCTTTTATCAAGAGGTTAACGATAAAAAGAATGCAAAAAAAACCAGACGATAAGCTACTATCGCAATTTTTTTTTAGAAACAAATTTGCGACTTCCTTCCACCTCATAAAAGCGGCTAGAGATAAAGTCATTGCAATATCTAAATATGTTGTTATTTGTACGCGATACAATTGAAACATTTCCTTAACCAGATTCCGCAAAATAATTCGATTTTGGAAATTCTCTGCTGGTAAATGTTTCTCGAAATTTTGCTAGGGAAATTTTACGGAATGAAGTTCAGCGAAAGGTCTTGCTAGAAATCTTAAGAACATTTTTCGGTGTCAGAAACCTTTTAGAAAGTATTCAATTATTTAAATGTTTAAATAGAACATTTTTATTTTTAGGCAACGATGGCATTTTATACCTGGTTAAAAGTTAGTTAGTTTTCGTTTTATACCTCAGAAGACGAAAAATGGACATGGTCCTTCGAGCCAAATCAAAATTTGAGGTTTACGTTTGTAACTTCGTTATTAATATGCCAATTATCTTAGTCCCATTACCAACAAACAAATTCGCTCGACTGTAAATACATACGTTAATTCCGTTCGAGAGCATTTACATTTTAATCCGTTCTATTTACGTCGGCGATCGCTGAAAAATTCATTGAAGCAGAGCTTCTAACAATGTCAGTGTCAATGAAATGTTAATGGCCTAAATGAGAGTTAAATGGTAGAAATAAATCTTTGTTATCGAGAAGTGAAGGATGTAAAGAGTAAATTGACACTTGATTGCGTTAAATTGGCGTAGTTCATGTAATTCCCATTACGCTCGTAAATGCCGCGCACAATATCCGCGATTTGGATACGGCACGGTTCGATGACCAAATTGCCGCGCAATTTGTCGATTAGCTTCGTTTTGAGGCAATTAGAGAGGAATGTGTGGCGGTGCTCCGTCTTGCTTAAAAAATCGATACACGTACGCCCCACGCTTGTGTTCGAAACACAAACTACTCGAATTTCGCAGACGGTCCATTTGTTTATTTAATAAACAATTTCTCCTCCTTCAAACATTCTTTTGTATTTCGAAATTCCAAAGCGCTCGAGAATGTCAAGGTATCGTTTTTCTTTTTTGCAAGTTTGTGATCTTCCCACTTCCTCACATCACGCTCAAATCGTCAGATGATTAAAATGCACACCTTTCAACACGTAGTCAACCCACCTTCCTTTAGTCTGACGTGCTCGTATAAATCCCCTATTTGGCTCCCCTACTATTCCGGGGTGACGTAACTAATGAGGGACCTTGTTTGTGTTAAGGAGGAAACTTTTGATTACACATAAGTTAGATAATACGAGTGAAGAGGGGCCAAACGTATGCCATTTTAAAAAAATGACAAATTATGCATTTCAAATTTTACAAAGAAAAAAGCAAAGCGTTCAAGTAAAACAAAAAAGGCTCTGTGATTACATATGTTTTCCTAGTTCTTATTTGAAAACCCAATTTTCGAAAAACCGGTTTTCTTTGCAAAATCAAATGACCTTGAAAATATATAAACCTTACAAATTTTCCAAACGCAGGAACAGGATTTCGAAAAGGTGCTTTTCTAGTCGACTTCCTACGAGCACTTCTAACAGTTCCGAAAGAAAATTTACTTACTCCTAGGAGTTCTATAGGAACATTTCGGAGAGGATTTTAAGAAAAAAGGCGGTTTTGAAACAGGTTTCTAGAAAGAGACACCTTCCTGTTTTGTGAAGGAAGAAAAGTTCGAGCCAGTTTCTAAGAATCCTGAAAAAATGTTTCGTCAACTTTCAAACAAAACCAATTATCGAGACCTCGTTATGGAAAGTTTCCAGGACGTTATTTCTTGAGCTCCGCGTTTTTGCGTACCCTCATCTCGCGACTTCTGTTTTCATTACACGAGATCGTCTCGATCAAACTCGTAAATTCAGAATCGCTATCGCGCTTAACGTCGAGATATCTGCATATCATATAACTTTGGTATTTTACGAACGTGGGGATTACGACCTCAAAACGGAGCAGAACTCGTGTAGGAAATAAAAAATCAGCGATAAAAATGTATGGACGAGGTTCAATTCTCCGGTACCTCTTCCTTATTCGCTTGTAGATTAGATGGGATGTTTAATGGTCGCGCATTAAATTTTGCAGACTGCGTGCGAGAATTTTATTGACCTTTCGAAACGGATACTGATCAATTTATACGATCGCGTTACAATAAAGCAATGTACATGTACAGGGTGGTCAAATAAGAATGCGAGGTACTGTATCTGGGAACCTGGAAAATATTTTTAAGTTTAAGTTTCTGAAATGGCCGCTAGGGGGCGTAACTGCAATCTGGAAGCTAAAAAAGTGAATTTTTTGACGAGGCTTCTAGGGGTTGAACGTTTTGGGGGAGAATGTAGGGGAGGGGCCATTTAAAAGTGTTTAATAAATTAATAAAACCATCATGAAATTATCACACGGCTTGGGATTAAGATTTCTCCCACGAACTTTAAGAACACCTCCAGACCTTCCACTAACGCTTTGAGAGTACCTCTTCCCATACTCGCTGGCCTTTATCCAAGGGATGTTAAAATCGTTACTCACGTAAACAATTTCGGTTCAACACACTTTTGCGAGTTTGATAAAAATTGCCAGAGATCAGTCTGTATAATTCCCTCTAACTACAGTGGCGGTATTTTTATCTTGCGGAAGGCTGAAGATAACCGCTCTAAGCGGAACAAATTTCAATGAAACGAGATCGTTCCAGAGTGTATATCTTAAAATAGAGCTTTTGCCCTCAAAGGTAACATAATCGGATCGATTTGGCTCACGCCATTTGAATACCTACTGAAGTTTGCAACAGATACAACTGGTACATTGCGAGGGAGGGGGGGAATAAGTAGAAAAGTTTGTAGACGAGAAGCGTTTCACGTCAAATCGATAAAAAATTGTCTCCCCCTTTAGCCGAATTCGCCGCAATTTTACACTCACTTAATCTTTAATAAAACACTTGACGCCCTTCATTGCCAATTATCGGTTTTTCAAACTAAACGCGACACGAATTAGAAAAATTCGTAACGAGTTCTGGACGCAGCAAGGGCCGATCGTAATCGAGTTGCGTAACTCGTCTGCATTCAAAAAGGTTTTCTGTATAAGCTCTGTTTAGCGCTGTTATTAAAAACGGACGCTGTAACGTGTAGCGTAGATTTAATTTTTTGTTATACCCTGTACAGGGTGGCCAAATAAGGATGCGAGGTACTGAATCTGGGAACCTGTCCATCGTAAAGGCTTGCGGTAAACAAATTGTGGGGGGTATTCAAAGATTTCCGAACACCCTGTATCTTCGAAATGACTGAGCCGATTTTAACAAACTCGGGTTAATTGAAAAGAGTTATTCAAAGGGCTGTAACTTTTGATCTAGTAGTACAATCTTGGAACTGTTTGAAATTATGGATTCTACAGGCCAAACTCTATAAGAAAATGTTTTTTTCCGGTAGATCTCAGACAATTTTTTTTTCCGGCCTCAAAAAAAAGCAGTGTATTGCCTTCCTTTTTTACCAAAAATCGACTGCTCCAAAATTTTTCGGGAAAACACTTTTTCTCACTAATTTTGGTGCGTAGAATCCAAAACGATTCGTTCTTTTTCGATCAGGCCCCTCAATCAAAAGTTATGGACTAATTACAAATTTCGACAAAAAGTTCAAAGGGCTGTAACTTTTGATCTAGTAGTCCAATCTTGGAACTGTTTGAAATTATGGATTCTACGGGCCAAACTCTATAAGAAAATGTTTTTTTCCCGGTCGATCTCAGACAATTTTTTTTCCGGCCTCAAAAAAAGGTAGTGTATTACCTTCCTTTTTTACCAAAAATCGACTGCTCCAAAATTTCTCGGGAAAACACTTTTTCTCACTAATTTTGGTGCGTAGAATCCAAAACGATTCGTACTTTTTCGATCAGGCCCCTCAATCAAAAGTTATGGACTAATTACAAATTTCGACAAAAAGTTCAAAGGGCTGTAACTTTTGATCTAGTAGTCCAATCTTGGAACTGTTTGAAATTATGGATTCTACGGGCCAAACTCTATAAGAAAATGTTTTTTCCCGGTCGATCTCAGACAATTTTTCTTTCCGGCCTCAAAAAAAGGCAGTGTATTACCTTCCTTTTTTACCAAAAATCGACTGCTCCAAAATTTCTCGGGAAAACACTTTTTCTAACTAATTTTGGTGCGTAGAATCCAAAACGATTCGTACTTTTTCGATCAGGCCCCTCAATCAAAAGTTATGGACTAACAAATTTTGACAAAAAGTTCAAAGGGCTGTAACTTTTGATCTAGTAGTCCAATCTTAGAACTGTTTGAAATTATGGATTCTACGGGCCAAACTCTATAAGAAAATGTTTTTTTCCCGGTCGATCTCAGACAATTTTTTTTCCGGCCTCAAAAAAAGGCAGTGTATTACCTTCCTTTTTTACCAAAAATCGACTGCTCCAAAATTTCTCGGGAAAACACTTTTTCTCACTAATTTTGGTGCGTAGAATCCAAAACGATTCGTACTTTTTCGATCAGACCTCTCAATCAACAGTTATGGACTAAATACAAATTTCGACAGCTACTTTTTCATGAAAAGTTCCATCCCCCCCCTTCCCCCTCCGCCCCGTACTTTGATAAGAGGGCAGAAAGAAGAGCAGTCGGTAAAAACGGTTCCTTTCGTTGAGAACTTTAATTAAAATACAATGAGAGATAAAATTAATTTTTAAGTTGTCATCCACTGTCCGAAAGGGTGGTGGAGGCGAGGGGGGGGGGCGTGAAAATATTTTTTTAGAACAGAAAAATTAACTTTATGCTCCCAGAAAAAGGGCGTTACTTCCCGACTAGAATCAAACGAACCCCATCCGCTTACTATAAAATCGTCAGCCGATTGACCGAGACGGTGAAGGGTTCTAATCAACCCTTAAAAGACAAAAATACAATTTCATGCCCCCAGAAAAAGAGGTAACTTTCTGACTAGACTCTAGCGAACCCCATCTACTTACAATAAAATCTGCATCCGCCGGTCTCGTGGATGTAGAGTTTTAAGCAACCCTTAAAGATAAAAAAAAATAACCAAGTCCCCAGAAAAAGGGTGCCACTTTCTGAGTAGGCTCAAAGGAACCCCACCTAATTATAAGCCATCCACTCGCCGAGGGGAGTAGGGGATGTGAAATTATTTTTTGGTCTTTACCTTCAACCCTGAACCCTTAAAAAACAAAAAAATCATCACCTAGAAAGAGAAGACTAAACGTAAACAAAATCCGATCTACTTGCAATAAAATCGTCAACCCCTGATCGAGAGGATTATAGGTTCTAACCAACCCCTAAAGAATAGAGAAATTAATCTCAAGTCTCCAGAAGAAGGGGGAACTGACACTTTTTTTTGTTCTTTAAGATAATGAACCCTCTTCGACCACCGACTTAACTTGGTTGTTAGCGCATTTTTAAGGAATAAAAAAAGTTTGCCATTGTTTGCGTATTGTCCCCCGTCCGTCAGTCCGTCTGTTCGTTCGACTCGTTTTGAACTACTGTTAGGAGAATGGTCCTAGAGTCCTGCAATTTGTTACAATATCTTGAAGGTGTTCCAGACGGCCATCACGTTTTGTTGTGGGGGGGGGGGGGGGGGCCCCACGCCTTTAGTGACGGCGAGTAGAACCTTTGAAAATGGGGAGGGGAGGGGGGCACACGTTCCACCGTTTATGGTATTCTAATGAAAGATCTCATCGAATGCATTGGTTTGTATAACTTTCATGCACGACTCCTTTTTGAGATTAGTTGGTTACCCGTGGGGGGGGGGGGGAGGCTATAGAAATCTTTCACGGTATGCTCGCAGAAAAACGCGCACTTAAGACAGGTCCGCATTGCCGCTTTACTTGGGAGCCAATACTACTGTAGCGAATATTCCAGAAGTCCCGATAGACATCGAGGCCTCGGCGATTAAGAAGGAAGGCGAATGTGACGCAGTCTTTTGGAGAAATATGACGTGTTTTGTTCTGGAATGATCGAGAAAATTCGGAAGCACTCCAGAGTTTGCTATATAAGCAAATCCAATTGCGTGTCCGGACAGTTCCAATTTCAACGCCGAAGTAATAAATAATGAGAAATAATAACTGTTATAAATCAATCAGATTTGGTGATCTTCGATAATGGGAGTATTTGTACGCATAAGACATGGAATAGTATCCAAACCCGCACATACCGCAAAACTTGATAAATAACAGATTTCGCTATTATCAACCAATATACTTTAAGATTAATGGGAACGATGATTAAATTCCGTGTAGGTAACTCTCAACTTGTAATAACAAGAAAAAAATGTTACCGGCAAATTTATTGCACTCTCTAATATTACACTTGGCACCATCGGCGAGATTAAATCTTCAATCGGATTATGAGACTCTGAAAAAATAATTCAAATCGCCTTTAAACAAATTGGCGATTTTATTACGGACAGTTTGGCACGTAAAACCAAAGCAAGATTTGTTAAAGATAAACGTGCAATAAATAATAGGTAGGTTAGAGAAAAAAATTTCGAATCAGCCTCGGATTCGTTCAGTATAGTAGAAATGGCACCCAACGTGGAGACTTCTCTTCGAGGGGCAGTCAATTAGAACGTTATCACCGGATAGATTATGTTGAGTAGGTAATAAACCGAACCCACAAAAGTTGTTGAAACAGTGGAAATTATTAAGATATCGCCATTATAAATCTGGCCCCAATTTATATGCAAAATAAATTGCGTCGCTTTCCCAGTTTATAATTGGTGCTTAGGATTTACGATTATGTACGAAAATAGTCTCTCTAGGGCAACGGATGTTAAGTGCTCTGCAAATATACATAAACGTTTTTAAAGCTCGTATAACTCTCGAGATAATGGCGAAGAATTATGTGGGGAGATGAGTATGCTACGTTGGAAGTTGGAAGCGTGACGAGGCAAAGTTTATGGTCTAAATAATCCCTTACTCTCGTACTTAGTAGGACTTAATATGATTCACGACATTTGAATGTAAATCGCTTTCGGTAGCTGCGCCGCCTCGCCTCGCATAGCGCCTTAATAATGCGAAAATGTACCGTATCGACTGACAACAAATGTCTCGAGTCTTTCTTAGAAACTCATTTTTTTGGGAGTGGGTTTTCTTCTGTTTGTCCTAGAAATGTTGCTCCAGAAGACTCGCTCGCTCCACAAAACAACCTCCCCCCCCCCCTCCTCATTCAAATTACATTGGGTGTCAATACTCCGTGAAGAAGGTTTTCTTTAAAGCGAGTGTATGCTGGGTGTGAACTTCAGAGAATCGAGAACTTTTCCGTAAATAAATGAGCACAAAATTTTATTACAACAGCGCAAAAAAGCGCACAATTCGTGCTCAATTTCGGCGTAAAAACATCAATTGCACAAACATTCGTAATTCCCTGAAGTTGGAAGGGCTCACATAATTTTTGAAACAACTTTCTTATAAGGGCGCAAAATTTGACTCCAAAAGTTCCAAAAGCGCACAATTAGTGCTCAATTTCGACGTAAAAAAANTCGGCATAAATCAACCGCTCACCCGAAATTCTAAAGCGTGCTATACAGTTCTGATCACAAAACACATATTCCACGCTAATCCCGAGCGAGCCGAAGGCGAGATCGGGATAAATCCAACACTCGCCCAAAATTCTGAAGCATTATTCGGTTCCGGTCACAAAACACAAATGTCATTCCAATGCCGAGCGAGCCAAAGCCGAGATCGGCATAAATCAACCGCTCACCCGAAATTCTAGAGCGTGCTTATACAGTTCTGATCGCAAATCACAGATTTCATGCTAATGCCGAGCGAGCCGAAGGCGAGATCGGCATAGATCCAACACTAGCTCAAAATTCTGAAGCATTATTCGGTTCCGGTCACAAAACACAGATGTCATTCCAATGCCGAGCGAGCCAAAGCCGAGATCGGCATAAATCAACCGCTCACCCGAAATTCTAAAGCGTGCTATACAGTTCTGATCACAAAACACATATTCCACGCTAATACCGAGCGAGCCGAAGGCGAGATCGGGATAAATCCAACACTCGCCCAAAATTCTGAAGCATTATTCGGTTCCGGTCACAAAACACAAATGTCATTCCAATGCCGAGCGAGCCAAAGCCGAGATCGGCATAAATCAACCGCTCACCCGAAATTCTAGAGCGTGCTTATACAGTTCTGATCGCAAATCACAGATTTCATGCTAATGCCGAGCGAGCCGAAGGCGAGATCGGCATAGATCCAACACTGGCTCAAAATTCTGAAGCATTATTCGGTTCCGGTCAACAAAACACAGATTTCATACCAATGGCGAGCGAGCCGAAGGCGAGATCGGCAAAAATCACCCGCTCGCCCGAAATTCTACACCGTACTATACAATTCCGGTCACAAAACACAGATTTCATACCAATGCCGAGCGCACCGAAAGGGAGATCGGCATAAATCAACCGCTCGCTCGAAATTCTAGACCGTACTATACAGTTCCGGTCACAAAACCCAGAGTTTATACCAATGCCGAGCGAACCGAAAGCTAGATCGGCATAAATCAACCGCTCGCCCGAAATTCTAGACCGTACTATACAATTCCGGTCACAAAACACAGATTTCATACCAATGCCGAGCGAGCCGAAGGCGAGATCGGCAAAAATCAACCGCTCATCCGAAATTCTACACCGTACTATACAATTCCGGTCACAAAACACAGATTTCATACCAATTCCAAGCGAGCCGAAGGCGCGATCGGCAAAAATCAACCGCTTGCCCGAAATTCTAGACCGTACTATACAATTCCAATCACAAAACGCAGATTTCATACCAATGCCGAGCGAGCCGAAGGCGAGATCGGCAAAAATCACCCGCTCGCCCGAAATTCTACACCGTACTATACAATTCCGGTCACAAAACACAGATTTCATACCAATGCCGAGCGAGCCGAAGGCGAGATCGGCAAAAATCAACCGCTCATCCGAAATTCTACACCGTACTATACAATTCCGGTCACAAAACACAGATTTCATACCAATGCCAAGCGAGCCGAAGGCGAGATCGGCAAAAATCACCCGCTCGCCCGAAATTCTACACCGTACTATACAATTCCGGTCACAAAACACAGATTTCATACCAATGCCGAGCGCACCGAAAGGGAGATCGGCATAAATCAACCGCTCGCTCGAAATTCTAGACCGTACTATACAGTTCCGGTCACAAAACCCAGAGTTTATACCAATGCCGAGCGAACCGAAAGCTAGATCGGCATAAATCAACCGCTCGCCCGAAATTCTAGACCGTACTATACAATTCCGGTTACAAAACACAGATTTCATACCAATGGCGAGCGAGCCGAAGGCGAGATCGGCAAAAATCACCCGCTCGCCCGAAATTCTACACCGTACTATACAATTCCGGTCACAAAACACAGATTTCATACCAATGCCGAGCGCACCGAAAGGGAGATCGGCATAAATCAACCGCTCGCTCGAAATTCTAGACCGTACTATACAGTTCCGGTCACAAAACCCAGAGTTTATACCAATGCCGAGCGAACCGAAACCTAGATCGGCATAAATCAACCGCTCGCCCGAAATTCTAGACCGTACTATACAATTCCGGTCACAAAAGACAGATTTCATACTAATGGCGAGCGAGCCGAAGGCGAGATCGGAAAAATCAACCGCTCGCACAAAATTCTAGACAGTGCTATACCGTTCCGGTCACAAAACACAGATTTCATACTAATGCCGAGCGAGCCGAAGGCGAGATCGGCAAAAATCCACCGCTCGCACGAAATTCTAGAGCGTGCTATACGGTTCCGGTCACAAAATCCAGATTTCATACAAATGTCGAGCGAGCCGAAGGTGAGATCGGCATAAATAAACCGCTCACCGGAAACTCTGGAGCGCTATACGTTTTTTTAAATATAGAAGTTATTAGGTTCGTGACGTGACGTGAGCCACATTTTTTATTAACGAACGAAATTTTCGAGTGATTGCCCATTCAAATGCGACTACGTTACTTCACTGTAGACAATAAATGAATTATTAGTAATAAAAACAAACAAAGTAAAAAAAAAGAGCGTAAATTCCCAACAATGTCTTGCCCGGCCCGCGCTATTTACAAGAAAACGTATAAAAAAATCTCGTGTTTGTCGGGGTACAACAAAGAATGAATAGTAAATGGCGGGTTATATACGATATTTTTGAAGCATTTTTGCCTAGAAAAGATATCAGTTTCAGAGGACGATTTATTGAGGTTTAACTGCACGTGTATAAGCCAGACGAATTGGGGTGTGCTGGTTATTTCTTTTGTGAGTTTCGGTAAACTTTCGTAATTTTATATTTGAGTGTCACTTAATTTATAAACAGCGTGTCCCATTTATCTTGAGGCAGTTGGATTATTGGGCAAACTAGCGCGGATATCAAAAAATGATTTTCATATTAATGATGCTATGCACATTTTCAAATAATTACTGTCCCTTAAGGGCCAAGTGTCGAGCATTTTTTTAAAGCGCGACTTTTGTGTTTGGGCTAGGAAGCTGGTCTGTCAAGAATTTGACACTTTTTTTCCTTAAATTAAAGTAGTACACGCTAGTGCTCGTCCCTTTGTCAAATATACTTTTACTTTAACTTCGATTTCAACACGGACGACCTATACTCTGTCACGGTCGTTGCACGTCTCTCTCTATGCTGTAACCGTTGAATGAAATATTTACTCAATGAGATTCTGTAGACATTTTGGGGATTCCTTGGTTCGGGATTCTTTTTAAAACTCGAGAACCCTTAGATATTCTATATACATTTTTCTGGGTTAATAATTAATTACCCTTACTTTTGTTTCAAAACATTTGCATCGTGGGAATTACCTCAGTCCCTTTTACTAAGTGGAGAGATATTTTACGTCCGGTATTCTGGAACGTGGAGGCTTTTTAAGAAAGTTTTGTGGGGAACTTCCGGCGGATACCATTTAGAATTTCGCGCACAAACAAAATTACTATTGATCGTCCGTACGGCAGCCGCCTTACATATCGTAAGCCATCAATTCTTTCGTCGGATGTGACATGCAAGCCGCCGAGCCATCATCCGCCAGCGGGGAATACCAATAAAGATATTTTTAAGTGGCGAAATTTTTCTTCATAAAAAAGGCCTCAACGTCCCCCAAAAAAAGGCGCAATTGCCCCGTACGTAAAGATGTCAGCGGCAAAGAAACGAGAAATGCACATAAAAACGATGTTTATCAACAAATTCGTAGTCGGCTGCCAAGAATTTTGCGGCACCACAAATCGGTGGTATATAAATTATACCCGGGGAACCTATTCTTTTTTTAATCATTCCCGCATAAAAAATCTTAACCTATCACAATAAATCTTTTGGATTTCCCCGGTATAATTTTCAATTTGGATTCTTGCAAGCACTTACCTTTGCGAAATCTATTTTTAAGGTGCAGCATCCTGAGTAAATATCGGCACCGTGCAGCGTGTCCTTGGCTCTTACGGCCGCTTCGACATTGTCGAACGTGTTTGCGTTAAGGAAAAGGGACGTGAGAAATTGTTTATATTTTAATAATTTGTTACTAAAGGATATTCTACCATCGCCTGTACCCCGTTCTTCTTGAAGATGACTATTCTAAGGACGTTCCCGCTAGGCTGGCAGATTGTGTGAAGAACCTCCTGTAACAAAAGAAAGGGGGTGGTTAGCAGAGTCGCACTGCTTTACTAAGGGCTACCAGGGTTTATATAATCATTGTCATTAGTTCACTTTCATTGGATCATTAAGAAACAGCCAATAGAAGCAGGGCAGTTTCGATTCAACATTTCATCAACTCAAAAATGGAAAAAATGAACAACATTTGAATATTGATTTCTTGGTATTTTAAATCAAAATTGCACTATTTTTTAATTTTCAATTTTTGAGTTAATGGTTTTGATTTGCTAGGAGGGTACGTTTCTGTTTTGTGTTCAATTTAAGGGCGGAAACTGCAGAGGAGGGGGTCTCGTCCGTCTAGGTTGAAATAATACCGACGAGAGCGAGCCACCCAATAGTTGAAAATGTACGTGCTGTAAACTTAATTTAGGTTTAGCATTAGAAGTTTGTTGTAATTTATTTATTTATGACTTGCGGAACACTTTGTCAAATTTTATTTGATTTAACATTTTATTCAGACGCCAGGGTTTCTTTTTGTCCCGGGATCCAGTTGTACCCTGAGACTGCAAATTTTGACATCACCAATAGATATGTCTCGTGTCGACGTTCCACTTGCCTTTTATGAGTACCCTCCTCCGATACTTCTTTTTCAAGATATTCGCTTCGCCTTCGCCAATAGATATGTCTCGTCCAGACGACCCATTTTGCCTTTGAGAGTCCTTTCCTCCGACAAACCGTTTTCGAGATAACCGCTCTTCAAAGTTTTGACATCTCCAATGGATATGTTTCTTCCAGACGTCCCAATCACTTTTTGTGAGTACCCTCCTCCGACAATCTGTTATTCAGATGTAAGGATCGTAGAAATAAATTCCTTGCATTAGAGTAACATGAAGGTTTAAAACCAAACCAGCCCCACTCCTCCCCCCCGCTCCAAAACCCCACTTTTGAGGAGGAGCCAGAAAGAAAGGCGGTAGTTGGTAGAAAATAAGAAAACCATTCCTTTTTTGAGACCACGAAAAAATAAAATTAATTTCTCCCCCCCCCCCCCCGCGGTCACCCACCAATCTCAAAAATCGCACGGGAACATTAAAATTTCTACAAACCAATTGATTTCGATTAAACCTTTCATTAGAATACCATTAAGGGTAAAAAGTGTGCTCATCACCCCCCCCCCCCCCACCAGATTTTCAAAAGTTTTACTTGGCATGGGTAATGAAAAATATGAGACCAAAATTGGTCGTCGTAGGTAAAAGTTATGCACGTTTACTTTCAAAAACAGCATCTCAGGAAATAATTCATGCCCCCCCTCCCCCCTTCCATCAAAAGACAGCGCAATATAAGCTACCTATTTTTTTCGAGATATTCGCTCTTAAAGTTTTTACAAGGTCCTTTAAAACCCTTTGCGAGGTTTAAGGATCTCTAAAAGTTGTCGCCAAGTAAATAGTGACAATAGCGGTAAACATTTTCAAAGGCTACGAAAAGGACCTTTAAGTTTTAACAACCACTGACAACCTTTAGAAGGTTTTCAACCATCTTCAAGAACCTCTCATTGGTTTATTGAGTCTTTAAAAAACCTTCGAAAGTCCTTAAGAAGCTTTAAATATACTTTCTTCCAGGGAATTTTGAAAAACCTTTCAGACCTTGACTCCTTTCAAAAAAGGGTCTTAATCAAAAGTGCCATTAGAGCCTGGATGGAGAGGATGGATTTCCGAAAGAGTCTTCCAGAATCTTTGTCTTCGAGTTTCTTGGACCTTTAAAGCAATTTATTGATCCTTAAGGCTCTCTAAAAGTTTTTCAAGAACCTTTAATAGACACTTGGTCATTAAGGGTGTTTCCAAACCCCTCTAAATATTTTAAAGTTTTAAGTCTTCTTCAAGACCCCTTTGAAAGTAGGTACTTTACTACGATTTCGAGATTTGAGGAATTATAACCTAACGAGATAAGGGGTCGAGGAGGGGGGAGTGGATGGTGGAAATTAATTCATTTCGTTGAGACCTTAAGAGTACACCACCCTTCCCCCGATCTCAAGTGGCAGAAAAGAGCGATGGTACGTAGAAAACAATTTCTTTCCTTTAATTAATCAGAATACCATGGAGGATAAAACCAAAGTTTAATCCCCCCTCCCCCCTCATCCCGGTATCAAGTCACCACGATCTTTATTTTTCCCGAAGTAGCAAAGAAGGGCGGTGGTTGGTAGCAAACAATTCCTTCCGTTGAGACCTTTCACTACAGCGCCATAAAAAACAAAACCAAATTTTAACCCCCACCCCCCTCACCCATCCATCTCGAGAGGCAGAAAGGGGCGGTGGTTCGTATAAAACAAATCCTTTCATTGAAACATCGATTGAAACCACAAATCACAAAACCAATTTTTCCCCCCCCCCCCCCCCGGATTTCACAAGAAAAACAGTGGTTCATAGAAAACAATTCCTTTCATTGAGACCTTTAAATAGTTCATTAGAATACAAATGAATCATAAAATCAATTTTCAACCACTCCTCCCCCCCACCCCCACCCTCACCCTTCGCCCCACATCCTTAACGCTATTCACAAGTAGCAGACAAAAGCGGTGATTCGTAGAAAACAATTCCTTTCGATGAGACTTTTGAGTAGAGTACCATAAAGCACCAAACCAATTATTAACCACCCTTCCCCCTCTGTCACTCTGAGTTTAAAAGACAGAAAAAAGCGGTGGTTCGTAGAGAAAAAAATCTTTCCGTTGAGACCTTTTACTTGAGTACCATAAAAGACAAAACCAATTTTTTAACCACATCCCCCCCCCCCCCCATCTTAAGTGGCAGAAAAGAGCGGTGGTTCGTAGAAAACAAATCATTTCGTTGAGACCTTTAATTAATGGATAAGAATGAACGGTAGACCCTATGCCCCCCCCCCCCCCCAGTACACAGTAATTGTACCGTTTAAGAGCTATTAAAAGCCTATCCAAACTTTAAAAGCCTCTCTAAGGACCTCCTTCACGAGACCTTGACAAACCTCAAGTTTATTAAAGAACCATTAAGGCTCTTTAAAAGTATGAACGGTCTCCAAGTGCATATATATGTCTTTAAGAGTCGCCGACGGTTCCTACGGCCCTACAAAAGTCTGCAAGAATATATCAAAAAATTTTTAGCCTTCAGAAGCCTTTAACGATCCCTATGGGTGACTTCCAAAATTATTCAAGAAACTTCAAGAGTGACCGCGGTTTCACGACCCCCCCTCCTCCAACATCCAAGAGTAGACTAAAAGCTTCTCTTTCTCTTGATGTCGGTCTGTCTGTCGGTCCGCCCGTACTTCCATTTCCGGCTAAACTACTGGACCGATTGGAACCAAATGTGGTATATCCAGAAAAGGGAGAACCAAAAAGCTTTTGGGCAGAATCGCACATGCGCAGGTGGTATCAGTGCTAGCAACAGGACTTTTTTTAAATCAAATTGAAGCGGATCGTACGTACCAAAATGCAAATAATGCGATGGGATTTATTTGGATCAGCTTCAGTGCGCCAGGCGGTAGGTTTTTTTCAGAAAGGCCCACACTCGGTTTGAAAAACAAGACAAATTAGTGTAGGTGAACCCAAATTCTTAAAAGAAACCCATTTATTATTTTCGCTGTGAGTTATGGTGTATAAAGAAATACTATTTACAATAAATCAGGGTGAGATCCGCACAACATTTACTAAGTTGTTGACATTAAATGGAATTTAAACAATAAATCTCCCGGGCAAAAAATAGAAATATATATAATTCAAAATGTCTTTTTTTTACAAATTTTTCTCCCCGTTTATTTTTGGTTTTCTGCAAATTGTTCACAATTATTATGGGTTTGAATAATTTTTTGAGTTTGTCAGTTTTTCCATTATTGAGGAAACTTTGGTCATTTTTAATCGAGACATTGATTTATTTAATCGTGACTAATTAGGGCGAATTTTATCGTGCCAACACATTAAATTTTAATTGCAGAAAAGAGTTCAAAGCTATTCAACAGTGTTTTATAGCGATAATTAAATTGATTGCTTAATTAATTTAATGCGTAGAAGTCGACGAGTACTCGTTTGAAGGTGGCAATAGTTATGCTCAAAGACTCCCCAAAACTTTTCAAGACTCCTCTCTTACAGAGGGAAAGAGTTTACTCTTTTGGATTCTTGGCAGCTCTTTTTTCTTCAAAAGTCAAAAAATATCCATAAAAGCTTCGAAAGGGGTCAAGGTCCTCTTCAATTCTCCTCAAGCAGGATTTAAGAACATTCGAAGGCTAAATCTGGAACATTTGGGCAGTTTTTTAAGGTTCTTAGAGATTCGGGTATTAAAGCCACAAAACTTCGAAACATTTCAATTTATGAACACACATTTTCAAAAATTGTGTTCGATAGAGCATATTTTGGTTTAAAAACGTATGAAATTGTGTTCAAAAAGTGCAATTTTCCATCAAAAAATAAATAATTTAAAATTTCAACTAAACCTCTTGAAATTTCAATAAAGAAGAAACACATTAGCAACTTTCATACAAAACTTAAAAAAATTTCAATTAATGAGCACAAATTTTCAAAAATTGTGTTCAAAAGAGTCATATTTTGGTTCAAAAACGTATGAAATGAAATTGTGTTCAAAAGAGTCATACTTTGGTTCAAAACCGTATGAAATTGTGTTCAAAAAGTGCAATCAAAAAATAAATAATTTAAAATTTCAACTAAACCTCTTGAAATTTCAATAAAGAAGAAACACATTAGCAACTTTCATACAAAACTTAAAAAAATTTCAATTAATGAACACAAATTTTCAAAAATTGTGTTCAAAAGAGTCATATTTTGGTTCAAAAACGTATGAAATTGTGTTCAAAAAGTGCAATTTTCGATCAAAAAATGAATAATTTAAAATTTCAACTAAACCTCTTGAAATTTCAATAAAGAAGAAACACATTAGCAATTTTCATACAAAACTTAAAAAAATTTCAATTAATGAACACAAATTTTCAAAAATTGTGTTCAAAAGAGTCATATTTTGGTTCAAAAACGTATGAAATTGTGTTCAAAAAGTGCAATTTTCGATCAAAAAATAAATAATTTAAAATTTCAACTAAACCTCTTGAAATTTCAATAAAGAAGAAACACATTAGCAACTTTCATACAAAACTTAAAAAAATTTCAATTAATGAACACAAATTTTCAAAAACTGTGTTCAAAAGAGTCATATTTTGGTTCAAAAACGTATGAAATTGTGTTCAAAAAGTGCATTTTCGATCAAAAAATGAATAATTTACAATTTCAACTAAACCTCTTGAAATTTCAATAAAGAAGAAACACATTAGCAATTTTCATACAAAACTTAAAAAAATTTCAATTAATGAACACAAATTTTCAAAAATTGTGTTCAAAAGAGTCATATTTTGGTTCAAAAACGTATGAAATGAAATTGTGTTCAAAAGAGTCATACTTTGGTTCAAAACCGTATGAAATTGTGTTCAAAAAGTGCAATCAAAAAATAAATAATTTAAAATTTCAACTAAACCTCTTGAAATTTCAATAAAGAAGAAACACATTAGCAATTTTCATACAAAACTTAAAAAAATTTCAATTAATGAACACAAATTTTCAAAAATTGTGTTCAAAAGAGTCATATTTTGGTTCAAAAACGTATGAAATTGTGTTCAAAAAGTGCAATTTTCGATCAAAAAATAAATAATTTAAAATTTCAACTAAACCTCTTGAAATTTCAATAAAGAAGAAACACATTAGCAATTTTCATACAAAACTTAAAAAAATTTCAATTAATGAACACAAATTTTCAAAAATTGTGTTCAAAAGAGTCATATTTTGGTTCAAAAACGTATGAAATTGTGTTCAAAAAGTGCAATTTTCGATCAAAAAATAAATAATTTAAAATTTCAACTAAACCTCTTGAAATTTCAATAAAGAAGAAACACATTAGCAATTTTCATACAAAACTTAAAAAAATTTCAATTAATGAACACAAATTTTCAAAAATTGTGTTCAAAAGAGTCATATTTTGGTTCAAAAACGTATGAAATTGTGTTCAAAAAGTGCAATTTTCGATCAAAAAATAAATAATTTAAAATTTCAACTAAACCTCTTGAAATTTCAATAAAGAAGAAACACATTAGCAATTTTCATACAAAACTTAAAAAAATTTCAATTAATGAACACAAATTTTCAAAAATTGTGTTCAAAAGAGTCATATTTTGGTTCAAAAACGTATGAAATTGTGTTCAAAAAGTGCAATTTTCGATCAAAAAATGAATAATTTAAAATTTCAACTAAACCTCTTGAAATTTCAATAAAGAAGAAACACATTAGCAATTTTCATACAAAACTTAAAAAATTTCAATTAATGAACACAAATTTTCAAAAATTGTGTTCAAAAGAGTCATATTTTGGTTCAAAAACGTATGAAATTGTGTTCAAAAAGTGCAATTTTCGATCAAAAAATAAATAATTTACAATTTCAACTAAACCCCTTGAAATTTCAATAAACAAGAAACAAATTAGCAATTTTGATACAAAACCTCGAAACATTTCAATTTATGGACACAACTTTTCAAAAATTGTGTTCAAAAGAGTCATACTTTGGATCAAAAAGGCATGAAATTATGTTCAAAAAGTAGTTTTTTTCAATTAAAAAATGAACAGTTCAAAATTTCAATCAAACCTCTTGAAATTTCAAAAAATAGAAACTCTCAATGAAGGAATATAAAGAACCAACGTTTGTAATAGAAAGCGATAGAGTGAGTGCAAGATAGAGACAATCATATAAGAATACGCAAAAATAAAAGAAATGTCGATAGGTGGAATACATGACTAGACGTGTGCGAGAGAAAGCGATAGAAAAATAGGAAAACGTAAGTGCGACAGAGATGGGAGAAGAAAAAGTCACATGGAATAGGAAACAGCACATGTGTGAAAGAAGCGACGAAAGATAGAAACGAGGATAGAAATATGCAAGGAGTAAGAGAGATGGTGACTCTGTGATAAAAAGGGATAGAGAAGTAGGAACACGTAAGTGCAAGAGAGAGAGGGGGGGGAGGGGGGGGGGAAGAAAAGGTCGCATTGAATAGGGAACAGCACGTGTGTGAAAGAAAGGGACGAGAGATAAAAATACACAAGAGTGCGGGCCAGAAATCGGTAAAAAGAGACGCGTATAGCAAAAGAAAGAGAGCGAAATAGGATGATGCAAGAGGAAAGGAGATGGCGATAGGGAGGTATATAAAACTAGGCAGAAAACGACAAATACATAAGTGTAAGAGAGATAAGACATGAAAACGATAAAAAAAAGTGTGACAATTTGGCCATTATTTTCAAAAAAGCAAATGAGCCGTCACAAAAACATAACAGCAGACACAAAATGCAATTGATAGACGGCAAACAAACGTCTGCACGCACGTCGGCCAATTTAATTAAGAAATTTCGCAATTATTTTCAAACGAGTGACGTAAATAATTCGATTGTCTCGTCGGGCAACCATTAAAATGTTTTAACAATGACAGGCCGAAATGAAACGCGCGCGACAATGTTTCGATTCGCGTGCGTAATGTAGCGTAACGTTTGTGAAGAATGTCCGAAGCAGGTGTCACCGGTAATAAAACATGACAGAAATCTCTAAACACGTCCAAGAACTTAAATAAATCCACGTCGAGAATGTGATCCTAAAGCACCGACTTCCGCGCATTAATTGAACATTAATTGCGAATCTTGGCCGCCGCACGATACATTCGATATCGGGATTTTGCATCCGAAACCTAAACTAGAACTCTATATAATAAAACAACAGGAACCAGAAATAGCAATAGCAGGAGTGCCACAAGGTGTAACACGGGGGCCGCTTTTATTTCTTGCGAACATGCATATTTCGTGGCGGTGGTTATAAAACACCTCTTTCACAGACATTTCAACAGTCAGGACCGTATTCGGTAACCACTAGCTCACACACAAAATCGAAAAAATTGAAGAAAAATTCAAAATCCGTCGACGGGCTCCCGTTACAGTGCACACGGTTTTGACTCCAGTTTATGTTAAAGGAATATAAATTGATTCAAACGGAACACCTTGTATATTTTAATCTAAAAAGATAGCATATACCATTCTCACTGAAAAAATTCAAAAATTTCATTCAATACTGATTTAAAGATTCTAAAAATTTTTTTTTTTAATTTGTTAGAAATGTTTTTGCATTTTTTTATGATGCATTAGAACCTTTTGATATTTTAATAAATCTTTTTGTAATCGTTTAAATCTTTTTTAAATTTGTTTCAATCACTTGAATCTTTTGCAAAATAAACACGAGGGGTCAGATAAAAAGATATTTAACCTAACCTAACTTTTTTTTAATGGAACATCGTGTAAATTATAATCTAAAAAAGATAAAAAAAAAATTCATTAATTTTTTTGTATGTTTTGAAGCATTCTCTGAAGCATTTAAACCTTTTGTTATTTTGTTCAACCTTTTATAAATTTTAATCACTTCAATCTTTTTCAAAATGTATATACGGGGTCAGGTAAAAAAGATATTCGATATGACCTTTTAAATATAACGCCCAATATTGATTCAAAAAATTGAAAAATCTGTTCTGTATTTTTTTAAATCATTTGAATGCTTTCGTCATCCTTTCTGATTTTTTTGAATCAAAATAAACCTACGGGGTCAGGTAAAAAATTATTGAACCTAACCTAACTTTTTTAAATGGACCACCATGTTTATTTTAATCTACAAAGATAGCATATTAAAGATAGCGATATTTAAATAATATAACAATTCAAAAATTCAAAAATCTGATAGTAATTTTGGTTAAATCTTTTTATAACCTTTTTTGAATCACTTGAATGATTTTCAAAATAAATACACAGGGTCAGGTAAAAAAGTTATTGGACCTAACCTAATTTATTTTTAACAGAACTCTGAATATTTTAATAAAAAGCTAGCATATTAAATTATCTTTTCAAACATAAAACACTAGAAAATTCAAAAATTTCAATATCAATTCAAAGTTTCAAAAGGGATTTAAAAAAATTGGAGAATTCAAAAATGTGTTAAAAATGTTTTGTATTCTTTTGAACAATTCTAACCTTTTGTTAAATCTTTTGGAATTTTTCTTAATCAATTTTCACAATATACAGGGTCAGATAAAAAAGTTATTGGACCTAACCTATTTTTTCTTAATAGTATCTAAAAAGATAGCATATTAAATCTTCTTTTAAAAAATGACTGAAAAAATTGAAGTTTCTTATAATAATTCACTCAAAAAAAAATTAAAAAAATTCAGGGTGTGGTAAAAAACCTTTTTTTTAATGGAACACCATGTATATTTTAAATTTAAAAAATGGCATATTACGTTCTCTTTTCAAAAATAACAAAACATTTTATTCAACATTGATTCAAAAAGAGATCCAAAAATGATTTTTTTTAATTTCAAAAAATCTGTTAGAAATTTTGTTATTTTTATCTTTTTGTAATCAACGGTTCCATACAAACGTTAGCGTAAATGCATGCAATTTCTACGGCGGGTCCCTCTAACAAACGCAAGCAAAATGCAGGCACAAGCATCGCACTGCGCATGCGCATAACCCAACTCAAAATGGCCGGCCCGTGTGGCGCAGCTCAGTTGAAGCTGGACTGCAGTATTAAGGGTCCCTGGTTCGAATCCGAGTTCGGGCATGGATTTTTGCATGCATAGTGGGTTGGGTTGGTAGAGCAGCCTAGGCTGAAACCCCACCCCCTCAAAAATAAAGGCAAAAATAAAAAGTAAAAAAAATATAACCGAAATTTCTACAGTAGGTCTCTCCAAAATGCAAAACGCAAAATTCTATCTTTCTACTATCTTTTTTAGAATAAAATACACAGGGTGTTCCATTTAACAATTAGGTTAGGTCCAAAAACGTTTTTACCTGAGGTTGAAAAAAAGATTAATTTTAATTAAAAAATCTGTTGACATTGTTTGAATTTTACACGTACACGTTGAATATTTGAATCTTAAAGATCAACATATCAAATACTCTTCAAAATGATACTGAAAAAATTCAAAAATTTCAATATTAATTCAAAAAGTACCACAAAAGATTTGAACATTTTAAAAAATTCAAAAATCGCATTCAGAAAATCCCAAAAAAATTTTTAAATTGAAAAATGTGTTAAGATTTTTTTGTATTTGTTTGAATTACTTTATACTATCCCTGGTTGTGTTGTTTTTGAAGGAAATTTAATGCTTTAATCTACACAGTAAAATATAATGTTCCCTTAAGCAAAAAATGAGGTTAGGTCCAGTAACTTCTTTCCCTAACCCCGTATATCAACTTATTTTGAAAACATTTGTCTAATTTATTTAATTTTCGCCCCACATCCCTCGAGCAAATGTGTCCAAATTTTGATTTTACCGTCTTTAATTGTAAGGGTCAGTATTAAAGTGGTTCTTCGAGCCGAATAAAAATTGTTGCAATAACAAATTTTGATTGATACTCCACTTAGTAAAACAAAAGAAAAATAATTGCAGACAGATGGCCGGCACACATAAATGTCGACAGGATTAGTAGATAAGCTGCGCACACAATGGCTTTGTCTGGAGCAGCTTACCATAATCTCGCTACGTCATTTTGTTCTTATTGGAACAGACTAGCGAATGTCATGAATAGGACTTTAAAGCATGAAAACGCCCGTTGCGAAATGGGGCAAGTAATACCTACCAATGGAATGCAACTGAAATCGATACAAACTTTCGAGTTGGAGCACGTAACCGGAGTCGAGCACTACAAAACGCCCCTAAGGCCCAAATATAAACCGAACCTCATCAATCACTTGAGACAGTACGACTACTTCTCGATTATTCTGTTTTAAATCCGCTGCCGCCACGACTGTACCACTCGTGCGGATTAAACACTAAAGCGCACACGACGATTTTAATTACAACCTGGCATTTCGACAGCCACAAGAGGACGCCCGCTTCAAATAATGAGGGATGCATCCAGAGTTCGGTTACCAGTTGATGTCAATTAAACCCTGATTTGCAATTTAAATTATTCGCCCGATTCCGGCGAGGATTTACCTTGTTTTAATAACGCCCGCGCCAATAAAGTAAGAATGGGACACTTACCACGGTTATGGGGTACATTGGATTAATTATCGTGAATAAGAGGACATGATTCGGTTTAGAATCGTCCGGTCTCTTTCTCCGAGGTTCTTCGCCGCCGCCGCCGCCACCGCCGCCATATCCAACTGAATGTGTCTGAAATTGAAAGTAAATTGTTAGACATTCAAACTTAAAAAAGAACGCACAAATTGATGAAACTGTTAACAAATAGTTACACGAATCGTCATGTAAGTGATTTGAGGATAAGGACATGTGAGATCATGATCACGTTACTGGTAAAGGCGCAACACACAACGAATGCAATTTGAATTTAAAATTACCCAATTGCATTTCAATATTAACAGTTTAAAATATACTACAAAGGCATAAATAGATGTCAGTCACAAAATATTTCAAATAAATTTAAAAAAAGAACATTTTGGGGGTTCATTCCCCCCAGACCCCCCTGTTCTACATCCCTCCTCAAAATGTTTAGTATCCTCGGAGTAAACGCATCACCGGAGGGTCTGGGGGGGTATGGAATATCCCCAGTAAAAACAAAGAGTCAATTACCTGCAACTGACAAAACCTCACTGAGGAGTATTCCAGAGCCCCGGTTCAAAAGTCCCTCCTCAAAATGTTTAGTACCCTGGGGGTGAACGCATCCGAGGAGTGTAGGGGCATGAAATACCTCTCAGGAAAAAGAAACAGTGAATTACGTGCAACTGACATAAAGACCTGCGTCCACTGGGGGTATGCCATACCCCCCAAAAAGCTACATTCAAATGACCTCTAGCGACAGAATAAAGAACTACGAAGAAAGATCTATAAGCTACCGCGAATTTATAGAAAAAATATCAAAAGTTTCCAGAATGAAGCTGTAGCGGGCGGAGTTTTCGTAGTACCCGATTCTGCCGCTAGTGTTTTGTTCGGCCACGCCTTCTCAGTTTGCAAAGCGCTGTCGATGAGGATGGTTGCGTCCGCACGCAGGGAATTTTTGTTACAAGAGCTCTTTTGTCCAGCCGTCGTCTTGGTGATATGGTTACGACCCGCAATAATCAAGCCACTGAAAGACGCCATCCTCGCCCCGCGTCAAAAAGGCTCGCGAGTCAAATGTGAAAACAATGCTCATTTGTTTTTGCGATGCAAAAGGGATTGTGCACTTGGAATTCGTCAGACCGTCAACCAGGATTTCTACTTGGAGATTCTCAAGAGGTTATCAACAAAGGCGCACTTTGATATCAGGAAAGCTGAAGCCATACAAATCCCGTAAGGCCCATCTACGTACTTTAAACAATTTTACCATAAATACGAACTAGAAGCATCCTGAATCCAGACAATTTCTATGAGATTATCGAGGCATTTGAAGAAAATTGCAGAAAATTTGGTTGTTTATCAACAAAGGCGCACTTTAACATCAGGAAAGCTGAAGCCATATAAAACCCGTAAGGCCCCTCTACGTATTTTAAACAATTTTACCATAAATACGAACTAGAAGCATCCTGAATCCAGACAATTTCTATGGGATTATCGAGGCAATTGAAGAAAATTGCAGAAAATTTGGTTGTTTATCAACAAAGGCGCACTTTAATATCAGGAAAGCTGAAGCCATATAAAACCCGTAAGGCCCATCTACGTACTTTAAACAATTTTACCGTAAATACGAACTAGAAGAATCCTGAATCCAGACAATTTCTGTGGGATTATCGAGGCAATTGAAGAAAATTGCAGAAAATTTAGTCGTTTATCAACAAAGGCGCACTTTAATATCAGGAAAGCTGAAGCCATATAAAACCCGTAAGGCCCATCTACGTATTTTAAACAATTTTACCATAAATACGAACTAGAAGAATCCCGAATCCAGACAATTTCTATGGGATTATCGAGGCAATTGAAGAAAATTGCAGAAAATTTGGTTGTTTATCAACAAAGGCGCACTTTAACATCAGGAAAGCTGAAGCCAAATAAAACCCGTAAGGCCCATCTACGTACTTTAAACAATTTTACCATAAATACGAACTAGAAGAATCCTGAATCCAGACAATTTCTATGGGATTATCAAGGCAATTGAAGAAAATTGCAGAAAATTTTGTTTTTTATCAACAAAGGTGCACTTTAATATCAGGGAAGCTGAAGCCATATAAAACCCGTAAGGCCCATCTACGTACTTTAAACAATTTTGCCACAAATACGAACCAGAAGAATCCTGAATCCAGACAATTTCTATGGGATTATCGAGGCATTTGAAGAAAATTGCAGAAAATTTGGTTGTTTATCAACAAAGGCGCACTTTAATATCAGAAAGGCTGAAGCCATACAAATCCCGTAAGGCCCATCTACGTACTTTAAACAATTTTGCCACAAATACGAACTAGAAGCATCCTGAATCCAGACAATTTCTATGGGATTATCGAGGCAATTGAAGAAAATTGCAGAAAATTTGGTTGTTTATCAACAAAGGCGCACTTTAATATCAGGAAAGCTGAAGCCATATAAAACCCGTAAGGCCCATCTACGTACTTTAAACAATTTTACCGTAAATACGAACTAGAAGAATCCTGAATCCAGACAATTTCTGTGGGATTATCGAGGCAATTGAAGAAAATTGCAGAAAATTTGGTTGTTTATCAACAAAGGCGCACTTTAATATCAGGAAAGCTGAAGCCATATAAAACCCGTAAGGCCCATCTACGTACTTTAAACAATTTTACCACAAATACGAACTAGAAGAATCCTGAATCCAGACAATTTCTATGGGATTATCGAGGCATTTGAAGAAAATTGCAGACAATTTGGTTGTTTATCAACAAAGGCGCACTTTAATATCAGGAAAGCTGAAGCCATATAAAACCCGTAAGGCCCATCTACGTACTTTAAACAATTTTACCATAAATACGAACTAGAAGAATCCTGAATCCAGACAATTTCTATGGGATTATTTTTTTTTCCTTCCAGAGCTGTGATGGCCCCTGAAATTACGTAAAGTGATTGATAAATTGGATTGTAGTGTTTTAAAATGATCCGTCCTATACAATCTGAGCGAGGTGAGGGTGCGCAGCCGCGGAAAACCGAGCTCCTGCCCCATAAAAGAAAGATTTGTTCACATGTAACAGTTTCGTGTATAAATCTAGAACGAAGACATGATAATATTTACGTGTGTCTCCGTCGAGTGCCACGCTATACTGGTTAATGCGAAAGATTCGATCTTCGCGTGCCAAAACAAACAGGGGCCATAAAAAGTCCCTTTTTACCACTATAATAAAGAACATAATGCCCCATTTCGTGTACCGGTGAAAAAGTTATTTCCAAACACACGTATCCATTATGTAAATGGTATGTGAAAGTGAATGAAAAGTATTCCCTGATAATCTACGAAGATCGCCGTTCGACATGCGAACATTTCATCACACGAGCACGAATTTCTATCTCTGTTTGTTTGTTCTTGCATTAAAAAGAATTTCGATGCATATCGGTGGTTTTTTATGGATTTATAACATGCTGTTAAACCGGTCTCGGTTAATTACACATTCTCGCACAAGGGCAACTATTTATAGCCTTTATAAACATGAATATTCCGAATTTTCCACTTTGACGTTAACGAGTCTTTCTGCACTTGCGTTTTTGACGCCCCGCGTGCCGAGTTTCGCTGCGCTGGTCGGCATTTCGTGTGCCGGAAGTGCAGAGGTGGACCGTTCTGCCGAATATGGACCGTTTTTACCTGCCCACTTAACGTAGGTAAATGGTTTCGTTGAACTCGACTTGCTCTGGAAGACGATGCACTTCCTTGACGAATGTCGACTGTCTTCAAATCATCAGCGGACAGACAGACGGAAATGTCATCGTGCACCTCGTCGTGCACTTTTTCTCAACTTTTGGTTTGTCTTTGAAGAAAAAAGTCGGTTTAATACCTATCTTGATTTTGTATCTACAACCATGTCCATTTGGTTGAATACCTAAATTCCTGGGTTAAATTTAGTTTCTCCGACCAAAATATGTTACCCATTTTATTATTTATGGACCAATTTTCTTGAAAAAAAGACTAAACTCTATGACATCAAGCCCACGACGTGATCCACCTGCATTTTTGGTAACTCAAATATATATGTCAAATTCGTTATTTATGCACCAATTTTGTTGGGGAAAAAACGAGGAAAAACCAAACTCGATTGCTCGATTGGTACCCAAGAAGTGAACCATGTGTATTTTTGGTGACCAAAATATTTTTTTCCCCAAAATCACTATCTATGTACCAATTTTCTTGGGAAAAAGACCAAACACGATTGCTAAATGCCCAATAAGTGATCAATGTGTACTTTTGGCGACCAAAATATCATCAAAAAATGTCAAAATCGTTATTTAAGTACCGATTTTCTTGGAAAAAAGCCTAAAGTCGATTACTCGAAACCAAAGTGATCCACGTGGATTTTTGTCGACCCAAATATTTTGCCCATTTTATTATTTATGGACCAATTTTCTTGCGAAAAAGACTAAACTCTATGACATCCTGCCCAAGACGTGATCCATCTGCATTTTTGGTAACTCAAATATGTCAAATTCGTTGTTTATGCACCAATTTTCTTGGGAAAAAAACGAAAAACCAAACTCGATTGCTCAATTATAGGTACCCAAGAAGTGAACCATGTGTATTTTTGGTGACCAAAATGTTTTTTTTACCAAAATCACTATCTATGTACCGATTTTCTTGGAGAAAAAGACCAAACACGATTGCTAAATGCCCAATAAGTGATCCATGTGTACTTTTGGCGCCCAAAATATCATCAAACACTATCAAAATCGTTATTTATGTACCGATTTTCTTGGAGAAAAAGACCAAACACGATTGCTAAATGCCCAATAAGTGATCCATGTGTACTTTTGGCGCCCAAAATATCATCAAACACTATCAAAATCGTTATTTATGTACCGATTTTCTTGGAAAAAAGCCTAAAGTCGATTACTCGATACCCAAGTGATCCATGTGGATTTTTGCCGACCCAAATATTTTGCCCATTTTATTATTTATGGACCAATTTTCTTGCAAAAAAGACTCAACTCTATGACATCCTGCCCAAGACGTGATCCATCTGCATTTTTGGTAACTCATATATGTCAAATTCCTTATTTATGCACCAATTTTCTTGGGGAAAAAACAAACTCGATTGCTCAATAGGTACCCAAGAAATGAACCATGTGTATTTTTGGCGACCAAAATATTTTTTTTTCCCAAAATCACTGTCTACGTACCGATTTTCTTGGGAAAAAGACCAAACACGACTGCTAAATGCCCAATAAGTGATCCATTTGTACTTTTGGCGACCAACATATCATCAAAANAGTAATAGTAATAGTAATAGTAATAGTAATAGTAATAGTAATAGTAATAGTAATAGTAATAGTAATAGTAATAGTAATAGTAATAGTAATAGTAATATATATTTCGTTGACCCATTCAATAATTACAATTGTTTGGTCGCGTCAGATAGATATGAAAAATTTTAAAAATATTGTAACAAAAAAAAATGTATAAAACAACACAGTAACACAATAAGAACAAACAATTTACATCGAACATGAAGTAGTAAGCATGTATTCAATAGCTACCCAAGAAGTGAACCATGTGCATTTTTTGGTGACCAAAATATTTTTTCCCCAAAATCACTATCTATGTACCAATTTTCTTGGGAAAAAGACCAAACACGATTGCTAAATGCCCAATAAGTGATCCATGCGTACTTTTGGCGACCAAAATATTATCAGAAACTGTCAAAATCGTTATTTATGTACCGATTTTCTTGGAAAAAAGACCTCGCATCGGCTTCGGGTTTTCGTTAATGAAAACCTATCCGTTCCATATGTGCAACTATCAAAACCTAACTTTGACATCACTTCATTGCTTAAAATCGATCAAAATCGTTATTTATGCACCAATTTTATTGGTAAAAAGACTAATCTCTATGCCTTCCTATCCAAAGAATGGTCCATATGCAGTTTTGGTAACCAAAATAAGCTCAAAAATAAGTATGTCAAAATCGTTATTTAGGCACCAATTTTGTTGGGAAAGGAATAAACTCTATTGCCCCTTGCTTAAGAGTTGATCCACACCCATTTTTGATAACCAAAATATGTCAAAATTTCTACCTCAATTTTCTTGGGGAAAAAAACAAAGTCGATTTCTCGAATCCCAAGCAGTGACCCATGCGTATTTTTGCCCAAAAAAAGTGTGAAAATCGTTATATATGTACCGATCTTCATTTTTCTAAACAAAAAACTACTTTCCTGACAGCTAAGCTTCTTTCTGTGCCGTCATTTGTCATAGCTAGGTAGGTAGATAATTATAAAAAGCGCCCTAGTAACAAACGGCGTTTTTTTTAATGTCTTAAGTAAATGTTTGTTTGAATCGTGCCACCTTTATTTTTGAGAAACGTACCTTGCAAGGCCGGGCCCGACGGGAGTTATCGGAAACGGAACCCTGATATTTCCGTAAAGATCAAATGAATGCTAAGTACGAAAGGTTATGGATAACAAACGAATAGCGCCGCCGATAAGCCTTATCGAAAAGGTCGCTTTTTCTCGGGATTTTTCTTTTACTGCCACAAATAAACGGGCAAAGCGTGTCAATTGAAGTGTCCCAAACAGAATTTGGATATACTCCAGATATTTAAATGTGACTCACATGCACACACAATGAGTCGGAAACTTACGACATACCCTTCACGTTTAATTTTAAAGGTAGCGGCGGACACCTTCGATTTTCCAATTGGCAATTTCGTAAAGAAAAACAAATCTCATTGAACTGCACTCGTTGGCCTTGACGGGTCATCGTCCGGCCTACCGTGATAAAACATCGATAAATTACTTTAAATACCGGTTTCACTGCCAAATTTTTAGAAAAGCCAACCCAATTCCGACAACAAGTCAATCCGTGCGGGTGCAACCCCGACCCGGTCACTTTTTATCAGCTCGCGCTTATCAAAAAGGTCTGCCCCGGCCCGAACCGGGATGCAGGAGGATTGATGACAGGAGTTCGTACTAAGGGCAACTTAACCCCCAAAATTGAAAAGGTTAAACAATTGTTTACTCACCCTAACGCTTCCCTGTTCGCCCTCTATTCTCGGACGTTTGTGTGATCCATCCCCGTTGAATGCCATTTTAAAATTGTGTACCCAACAAACAACCACTCAAAAAACTGAACTAACTAACACAACGGCACACACGGAACTACTGTCCGTAGTAATTTTTTCTTGTTTGTAAAATGGCGACGGAATAACAAACGATCGCGCCGACATCTGTTGCCGATGAGAAACAATTCGATCCGCAAGTTCCTAATTAATTATGCGTTAATTACAGAATGCATGTGCAACCTAGGCAGCCTTTACGTAACACTTGTTTCAGTATTGAGGAATTTCCGTATCTATTATTAGTTTTCGAGGTCAGAGCATCTGTTGTTTATATGACTTGGAGTTGTCCACCTGCGTAGGCAACACATCATGCACCACTCTCGTCTGTGCACCATACAGGGTGTTCGTTTGAGTGGTGCTAAAAGAGACGTAAACTGTTGACGTAGAGACAAGTTTTCTGCTACCCTTTAGAAGTTATATTTCTCTAGTAGCCCTCTGGCGTCTGGATAGATGTCCTCTTGTTAGGCGGGTGGGTGGAGAGCTAGAGGGGCGAAACTCCTTTCTTCGAACATGGAGATAGATCAACTTAACAAACCAGAGGGAGCGTCCCAGAACACCCCTCAACCCATGCACCGCGAGCCTTAACAGCACACCAAACCACGAAAACGCATCATTCGTAAAACCCACTTTGAAATCAAAAAACCTCTAAAATGATCTAAAAGACTCTGGGATACTCTCCAAGACTTTTGATTGGTGGGATACTCACAAAAAGCGAACTCGGCCTTTAAAAATTCTTAAAAACCAAAATATCCTAAAGGCATTGAAGATTCCTCGAGACTGAAGGCGACTCCAACCACCCTTGATACGCTCACGGACAAGGCACGTGCCGGCTTGGGGGTTCTTAGAAATTTCTGTAGAGCATCTTTTCTCCCTCACAGACCCAATATGTTTCGACCAAGACCGTCGGCTTTCCGCCTCTAAAAAAGCTTGCAATGTAGGTAGTGGATGACCTATGTTCGTTCTGGAGCAGGAAGTGACGTCACACCAATCAGAGACGAGCACGTGACGTCACAGCCAATCAGAGACGAGCACGCCCCCCTATGCCCCTCCTCTGGCTTATTTGGTTACGCGCTAACTTTCTATTCCAGGTATCGTTGGTTCGATTCCCAACGCAGATTAGAAAAAAAATTTGTCTATAGCAATCACGTGACCGATGACGCGGGTCCAAAATAACATCAAAGATGTCGGATGGAGCGTGAGAGGTAGACAGATAGATGGTCCAAAATGGCGTCCAACAAAATGGCGAGATTAGAGACTAATAAAATGGCGACCGATCCAAGATGGCGGTTCCAGTGGCTAATAATAATAATAATAATAACGTATATTGTGTAAATAAAACATTCAAAGTTTTTAACACTCGTCAACCGAAAACAATTACAGAAAAAATATGTGAGACGAACAATATCACAGGTTACAATTACTATATATCACAACTTAATCACAGAGAACAGTGTCACCGAAGTCAGAAAAATCATTTGTTAAAAACTCCTTGATGCTGTAAAAAGCTTTTGCAGTTAAGGCTTAATTTAAATTGGAATAAGTTAAGTTGTTTAATTTGAGAAGATAGGACGTTGTATAAATGGCGACCGATCAAAGATGGCGACTTTAGTGACTAATAAAATGGCGACCGGTCTAAGATGGCGGCTTTAGTGGCTAATAAAATGGCTCCTAACAAAATAGCGGGATTAGAGACTAATAAAATGGCGACCGATCCAAGATGGCGGATTTAATAACTAATAAAATGGCGACCGATCCAAGATGGCGGATCTAGTGACTAATAAAATGGCGCCCAACAAAATGGCCGACCACGCCGCTCATTGGCTGTAACGTCAGAGGGGGCGGCCCCTAAAGGTTCCGCCTACCGTAGGGGGGCGTGCTCGTCTCTGATTGGCTGTGACGTCACGTGCTCGTATCTGATTGGTGTGACGTCACTTCCTGCGCCAGAACGAACATAGGTCATCTACTGTAGGTTACGGCCCTTCTTCCATTGTTATGATTATATTTTTCCTATTACTCTTTGAATCCACCGCACCTCCTTTCTCCTGCTGTCGCGGTCACAAATTCCGGTGGTAGTCCTTCCGGTCCAAGATCCTTCTAGTGGGTGACTTACAAGAGTAAAATCAGGGTATTACTGTTTCGAATGCTCTGCTGAAGACCTTTGGCCAAGTGCTTGGGGCACCGTTTCAGATGGAAGCCGGCAGCTTTCTTTTCGCCGTCTCCAGCACCTCGGCGTTTGTAACTGCTACCCCAGTGTCTGGCACTCCCACTGGGGAATCCCTCGTTGGTTTACTTTAGATTGGAAAATGTCCCCTATCTCGATGTCCGGTTGCCACCCCTTGCTCCCTCCTTCTTCCTGGAACCTGGAACGGTGGTCACATCATTATAAGCTCATCGAGATGGCGCTAAAGAACAAAGAGTTTTAAACTCACTAGATATAGAAAGTACCGCAATCATCCTCCATTTTTGGGCAAATTTGCTGCCAACTTAAAAAAATTGACAAATAAAATCTGAATAGCTGTAATTTTTTATAACCTAACTTCATAGTACTGTCATGTTTTATAAAAATATATAAAGATATCTCCAAACAGGTGGAACAATCCCTAACATTTAAGTTACTAGAATCTGGTAACTTCCGCCATTTTTGGGCATAAATCATGCGTTCTCTCTCTAACACACGAGCCCAATGGATTGCGGTACTTTCTTTATTTAGTGACTTTAAACAGTTTAAATTTGAATTCGTCCTTGCGGCCGCGCTGTTAACCAAAATGGGATCCACCCTTATGGTTAGGCAACACGCCTTTAAATCTGAAACAAAAATATGATATGCTCTGTATATAACCAATCGACCGTTTTGCGCAGATGCCGAATACTAGGGGATTTTCGCAACGAAGCTAGGGGAAAATGAAGAAGATGGCGACGAGGTCGACGGAAGGCTCTTATATCCTTGATTATTTAACCATTTTATTCTTTCTTGTAGTAGCTATTAAGGGGGGCTCTCTTATTTGATGTTTCGATGTCTGTGTGTGCGAGCTAATATAGTTCGATCTTTCGCTGTATCTGTTGCCTACTCGTCTCGTGCGGATTGCAGTTCTTAGCATCTTAGCAATACGAGTAGGGGCCCTCTCATTAATTTTTGCACTATTTAAAATATGTTCTGCTTGAGAGATAAGCGATTTTCACATGAATGCTTGCTATTGGTATTCTCACATGTACTTTTCGTGTTAAATTAATTTATGTTAACTTAAGGCTGGAGGAGAGCCCAGAGCTGGGTAGTGCTTTGAGAAATAGTGTTTGCTAAAGGACTTCAATTACTTTTAGTGCTTAGAGCTCTGTGCTTCAATTACTTTTCTAATTCAGGAAAAAGTGCTTCAATTACCAAGCACTTTTTAAAAGTGCCTTCCTTTTTTACCAAAAATCGACTACACCAAAATTTCTCTGGAAAACACTTTTTCTCACTAATTTTGGTGCGTAGAATCCAAAACGATTCGTACTTCTTCGATCAGGCCCCTCAATCAAAAGTTATGGGCAAAAAAAATTCCTGTTGGATATATCCCCTTCATCCCCCCCGTAAATACGCCACTGGAATCCACCGCACCTTTCTCCTGCTGTCGCGGTCACAAATTCCGGTGGTGGTCCTTCTGGTCCAAGATCCTTCTGGTGGGTGACTTACAAGAGTGAAATCAGGGGATTACTGTTTCGAATGCTCTGCTAAAGACCTTTTGGCAAGTGCTTGGGGCACCGCGTCAGATGGCAGTCGGCAGCTTCCTTTTCGCCGTCTCCAGACCTCGGCGTTTGTGACTGCTACCCTAGTGCCTGGCACCCCCACTAGGGGATCCCACGTCGGTTTACTTTGGATTGGAAAAAGTCCCCTATCTCGATGTCCGTTGCTCCCTCCTTCTTCCTGGAACAATTTTATAGTCTCGGTGGTCACTCATTATAAGCTGATCGAGATGGAGCTAAAGAACAAACAGTTTAAATTTGAATTCGCCCTTGCTGCCGCGCTGTTAACTAGAATGGGATAATTCACCCTTATGGTTAGGCAACACACCTGTACATCTGAAACAAAAATATGATATGCTCTGTATATAACCGTTTTGCGCAGATGCCGCACACTAGGGGATTTTCGTAACGAAGCTAGGGCAAAATGAAGATGATGGCGACGAGGTCGACGGAAGGCTCTTATATCCTTGATTATTTTGGTGGTGGTGTTTTGAAGGTGTATTTACAGGTAGTAACCATTTTATTCTTTCTTGTAGTAGCTATTAAGGGGGGCTCTCTTATTTGATGTTTCGATGTTTGTGTGTGCGAGTGGGTCATACGGTCTCCGTGGAGTAGGTACCTAATATAGTTCGATCTTTCGCTGTATCTGTTGCCTACTTGTCTCGTGCGGATTGCAGTTCTTAGCATCTTGGCAATACGAGTAGCGGCCCTCTCATTAACATTTGTACTATTTAAAATATGTTCTGCTTGAGAGATAAGCGATTTTGACATGAATGCTTGCTATTGGTAGTCTCACATGTACTTTTCGTGTTAAATTAATTTATGTTAACTCAAGGCTGGAGGAGAGCCCAGAGCTGGGTAGTGCTTTGAAAAAAAGTGTTTGCTAAAGGACTTCAATTACTTTTAGTGCTTAGAGCTCTGTGCTTCAATTATTTTTCTAATTCAGGAAAAAGTGCTTCAATTACGAAGCACTTTTTAAAAGTGCTTGGAGCTTCAAACCCTATAAACTGCTTGAAGCACTTTCATTCAATTTCGAGCACTTATAAAGAGCTTCAAGCACTTATAAAGAGCTTAGTGCGTAGAATCCAAATCAATTCGTACTTTTTCGATTAGACCTCTCAATCAAAAGTTTTAGACCATTTTCGAAAAAAAATTCAAAGGGCTGTAACTTTTGAACTAGTAGCCCAATCTTGGAACTGTTTGAAATTATGGATTCTACAGGCCACATTCTATAAAAAATTTTTTTTCCGGGTCGATCTGAGACAAATTTTTTTGAGGATCTCAAAAAAAGGCAGTGTATAAACCTTCCTTTTTTACCAAAAATTGACTGCACCAAAATTTCTCGGGAAAACACTTTTTCTTATTAAATTTGGTGCGTAGAATCCAAAACAATTCGTACTTTTTCGATCAGACTTCTCAATCAAAAGTTATAGACTAGAAACTAATTTCGAAAAAAAATTCAAAGGGCTGTAACTTTTGAACTAGTAGCCCAATCTTGGAACTGTTTGAAATTATGGATTCTACAGGCCACATTCTATAAGAAAATTTTTTCCGGGTCGATCTGAGACAATTTTTTTTTCGGGGCTCAAAAAAAGGCAGTGTATAACCTTCCTTTTTTACCAAAAATCGACTACGCCAAAATTTCTCGGGAAAACAGTTTTTCTTATTAATTTGGGTGCGTAGAATCCAAATCAATTCGTACTTTTTCGATCAGACTTCTCAATCAAAAGTTATAGACTAGAAA
>NW_022170878.1:16471699-16608258 GCF_008802855.1 Photinus pyralis
ATTATCGAGGCATTTGAAGAAAATTGCAGACAATTTGGTTGTTTATCAACAAAGGCGCACTTTAATATCAGGAAAGCTGAAGCCATATAAAACCCGTAAGGCCCATCTACGTACTTTAAACAATTTTACCATAAATACGAACTAGAAGAATCCTGAATCCAGACAATTTCTATGGGATTATTTTTTTTTCCTTCCAGAGCTGTGATGGCCCCTGAAATTACGTAAAGTGATTGATAAATTGGATTGTAGTGTTTTAAAATGATCCGTCCTATACAATCTGAGCGAGGTGAGGGTGCGCAGCCGCGGAAAACCGAGCTCCTGCCCCATAAAAGAAAGATTTGTTCACATGTAACAGTTTCGTGTATAAATCTAGAACGAAGACATGATAATATTTACGTGTGTCTCCGTCGAGTGCCACGCTATACTGGTTAATGCGAAAGATTCGATCTTCGCGTGCCAAAACAAACAGGGGCCATAAAAAGTCCCTTTTTACCACTATAATAAAGAACATAATGCCCCATTTCGTGTACCGGTGAAAAAGTTATTTCCAAACACACGTATCCATTATGTAAATGGTATGTGAAAGTGAATGAAAAGTATTCCCTGATAATCTACGAAGATCGCCGTTCGACATGCGAACATTTCATCACACGAGCACGAATTTCTATCTCTGTTTGTTTGTTCTTGCATTAAAAAGAATTTCGATGCATATCGGTGGTTTTTTATGGATTTATAACATGCTGTTAAACCGGTCTCGGTTAATTACACATTCTCGCACAAGGGCAACTATTTATAGCCTTTATAAACATGAATATTCCGAATTTTCCACTTTGACGTTAACGAGTCTTTCTGCACTTGCGTTTTTGACGCCCCGCGTGCCGAGTTTCGCTGCGCTGGTCGGCATTTCGTGTGCCGGAAGTGCAGAGGTGGACCGTTCTGCCGAATATGGACCGTTTTTACCTGCCCACTTAACGTAGGTAAATGGTTTCGTTGAACTCGACTTGCTCTGGAAGACGATGCACTTCCTTGACGAATGTCGACTGTCTTCAAATCATCAGCGGACAGACAGACGGAAATGTCATCGTGCACCTCGTCGTGCACTTTTTCTCAACTTTTGGTTTGTCTTTGAAGAAAAAAGTCGGTTTAATACCTATCTTGATTTTGTATCTACAACCATGTCCATTTGGTTGAATACCTAAATTCCTGGGTTAAATTTAGTTTCTCCGACCAAAATATGTTACCCATTTTATTATTTATGGACCAATTTTCTTGAAAAAAAGACCCATTTTATTATTTATGGACCAATTTTCTTGCAAAAAAGACTAAATTCTATCACATCCTGCCCAAGACGTGATCATCTGCATTTTTGGTAACTCAAATATGTCAAATTCGTTATTTATGCACCAATTTTCTTGGGAAAAAATCAAACTCGATTGCTCAATAGGTACCCAAGAAGTGAACCATGTGTATTTTTGGCGACCAAAATATTTTTTTCCCAAAATCACTGTCTACGTACCGATTTTCTTGGGAAAAAGACCAAACACGATTGCTAAATGCCCAAGAAGTGATCCATGTGTACTTTTGGCGAACAAAATATCACCAAAAACTGTCAAAATCGCTATTTATGTACCGATTTTCTTGGAAAAAAGCCTAAAGTTGATTACTCGATACCCAAGTAATCCATGTGGATTTTTGCCGACCCAAATATTTTGCCCATTTATTTATGGACCAATTTTCTTGCAAAAAAGACTAAACTCTATGACATCCTGCCCAAGACGTGATCCATCTACACTTTTGGTAACTCAAATATATATGTGAAATTCGTTATTTATGCACCAATTTTCTTGGGAAAAAACCAAACTCGATTGCTCAATAGGTACCCAAAAAGCGAACAAAATTTTTTTTCCCCAAAATCACTATCTATGTACCGATTTTCTTGGGGAAAAGACCAAACACGATTGCTAAATGCCCAATAAGTGATCCATGTGTACTTTTGGCGCCCAAAATATCATCAAACACTATCAAAATCGTTATTTATGTACCGATTTTCTTGGAAAAAAGCCTAAAGTCGATTACTCGATACCCAAGTGATCCATGTGGATTTTTGCCGACCCAAATATTTTGCCCATTGTATTATTTATGGACCAATTTTCTTGCAAAAAAGACTAAACTCTATGACATCCTGCCTCAAGATGTGATCCATCTGCATTTTTGGCAACTCAAATAGTATGTCAAATTCGTTATTTATGCACCAATTTTCCTGGGGAAAAAACCAAACTTGATTGCTCAATAAGTAGCTACCCAAGAAGTGAACCATGTGCATTTTTTGGTGACCAAAATATTTTTTCCCCAAAATCACTATCTATGTACCAATTTTCTTGGGAAAAAGACCAAACACGATTGCTAAATGCCCAATAAGTGATCCATGCGTACTTTTGGCGACCAAAATATTATCAGAAACTGTCAAAATCGTTATTTATGTACCGATTTTCTTGGAAAAAAGACCTCGCATCGGCTTCGGGTTTTCGTTAATGAAAACCTATCCGTTCCATATGTGCAACTATCAAAACCTAACTTTGACATCACTTCATTGCTTAAAATCGATCAAAATCGTTATTTATGCACCAATTTTATTGGTAAAAAGACTAATCTCTATGCCTTCCTATCCAAAGAATGGTCCATATGCAGTTTTGGTAACCAAAATAAGCTCAAAAATAAGTATGTCAAAATCGTTATTTAGGCACCAATTTTGTTGGGAAAGGAATAAACTCTATTGCCCCTTGCTTAAGAGTTGATCCACACCCATTTTTGATAACCAAAATATGTCAAAATTTCTACCTCAATTTTCTTGGGGAAAAAAACAAAGTCGATTTCTCGAATCCCAAGCAGTGACCCATGCGTATTTTTGCCCAAAAAAAGTGTGAAAATCGTTATATATGTACCGATCTTCATTTTTCTAAACAAAAAACTACTTTCCTGACAGCTAAGCTTCTTTCTGTGCCGTCATTTGTCATAGCTAGGTAGGTAGATAATTATAAAAAGCGCCCTAGTAACAAACGGCGTTTTTTTTAATGTCTTAAGTAAATGTTTGTTTGAATCGTGCCACCTTTATTTTTGAGAAACGTACCTTGCAAGGCCGGGCCCGACGGGAGTTATCGGAAACGGAACCCTGATATTTCCGTAAAGATCAAATGAATGCTAAGTACGAAAGGTTATGGATAACAAACGAATAGCGCCGCCGATAAGCCTTATCGAAAAGGTCGCTTTTTCTCGGGATTTTTCTTTTACTGCCACAAATAAACGGGCAAAGCGTGTCAATTGAAGTGTCCCAAACAGAATTTGGATATACTCCAGATATTTAAATGTGACTCACATGCACACACAATGAGTCGGAAACTTACGACATACCCTTCACGTTTAATTTTAAAGGTAGCGGCGGACACCTTCGATTTTCCAATTGGCAATTTCGTAAAGAAAAACAAATCTCATTGAACTGCACTCGTTGGCCTTGACGGGTCATCGTCCGGCCTACCGTGATAAAACATCGATAAATTACTTTAAATACCGGTTTCACTGCCAAATTTTTAGAAAAGCCAACCCAATTCCGACAACAAGTCAATCCGTGCGGGTGCAACCCCGACCCGGTCACTTTTTATCAGCTCGCGCTTATCAAAAAGGTCTGCCCCGGCCCGAACCGGGATGCAGGAGGATTGATGACAGGAGTTCGTACTAAGGGCAACTTAACCCCCAAAATTGAAAAGGTTAAACAATTGTTTACTCACCCTAACGCTTCCCTGTTCGCCCTCTATTCTCGGACGTTTGTGTGATCCATCCCCGTTGAATGCCATTTTAAAATTGTGTACCCAACAAACAACCACTCAAAAAACTGAACTAACTAACACAACGGCACACACGGAACTACTGTCCGTAGTAATTTTTTCTTGTTTGTAAAATGGCGACGGAATAACAAACGATCGCGCCGACATCTGTTGCCGATGAGAAACAATTCGATCCGCAAGTTCCTAATTAATTATGCGTTAATTACAGAATGCATGTGCAACCTAGGCAGCCTTTACGTAACACTTGTTTCAGTATTGAGGAATTTCCGTATCTATTATTAGTTTTCGAGGTCAGAGCATCTGTTGTTTATATGACTTGGAGTTGTCCACCTGCGTAGGCAACACATCATGCACCACTCTCGTCTGTGCACCATACAGGGTGTTCGTTTGAGTGGTGCTAAAAGAGACGTAAACTGTTGACGTAGAGACAAGTTTTCTGCTACCCTTTAGAAGTTATATTTCTCTAGTAGCCCTCTGGCGTCTGGATAGATGTCCTCTTGTTAGGCGGGTGGGTGGAGAGCTAGAGGGGCGAAACTCCTTTCTTCGAACATGGAGATAGATCAACTTAACAAACCAGAGGGAGCGTCCCAGAACACCCCTCAACCCATGCACCGCGAGCCTTAACAGCACACCAAACCACGAAAACGCATCATTCGTAAAACCCACTTTGAAATCAAAAAACCTCTAAAATGATCTAAAAGACTCTGGGATACTCTCCAAGACTTTTGATTGGTGGGATACTCACAAAAAGCGAACTCGGCCTTTAAAAATTCTTAAAAACCAAAATATCCTAAAGGCATTGAAGATTCCTCGAGACTGAAGGCGACTCCAACCACCCTTGATACGCTCACGGACAAGGCACGTGCCGGCTTGGGGGTTCTTAGAAATTTCTGTAGAGCATCTTTTCTCCCTCACAGACCCAATATGTTTCGACCAAGACCGTCGGCTTTCCGCCTCTAAAAAAGCTTGCAATGTAGGTAGTGGATGACCTATGTTCGTTCTGGAGCAGGAAGTGACGTCACACCAATCAGAGACGAGCACGTGACGTCACAGCCAATCAGAGACGAGCACGCCCCCCTATGCCCCTCCTCTGGCTTATTTGGTTACGCGCTAACTTTCTATTCCAGGTATCGTTGGTTCGATTCCCAACGCAGATTAGAAAAAAAATTTGTCTATAGCAATCACGTGACCGATGACGCGGGTCCAAAATAACATCAAAGATGTCGGATGGAGCGTGAGAGGTAGACAGATAGATGGTCCAAAATGGCGTCCAACAAAATGGCGAGATTAGAGACTAATAAAATGGCGACCGATCCAAGATGGCGGTTCCAGTGGCTAATAATAATAATAATAATAACGTATATTGTGTAAATAAAACATTCAAAGTTTTTAACACTCGTCAACCGAAAACAATTACAGAAAAAATATGTGAGACGAACAATATCACAGGTTACAATTACTATATATCACAACTTAATCACAGAGAACAGTGTCACCGAAGTCAGAAAAATCATTTGTTAAAAACTCCTTGATGCTGTAAAAAGCTTTTGCAGTTAAGGCTTAATTTAAATTGGAATAAGTTAAGTTGTTTAATTTGAGAAGATAGGACGTTGTATAAATGGCGACCGATCAAAGATGGCGACTTTAGTGACTAATAAAATGGCGACCGGTCTAAGATGGCGGCTTTAGTGGCTAATAAAATGGCTCCTAACAAAATAGCGGGATTAGAGACTAATAAAATGGCGACCGATCCAAGATGGCGGATTTAATAACTAATAAAATGGCGACCGATCCAAGATGGCGGATCTAGTGACTAATAAAATGGCGCCCAACAAAATGGCCGACCACGCCGCTCATTGGCTGTAACGTCAGAGGGGGCGGCCCCTAAAGGTTCCGCCTACCGTAGGGGGGCGTGCTCGTCTCTGATTGGCTGTGACGTCACGTGCTCGTATCTGATTGGTGTGACGTCACTTCCTGCGCCAGAACGAACATAGGTCATCTACTGTAGGTTACGGCCCTTCTTCCATTGTTATGATTATATTTTTCCTATTACTCTTTGAATCCACCGCACCTCCTTTCTCCTGCTGTCGCGGTCACAAATTCCGGTGGTAGTCCTTCCGGTCCAAGATCCTTCTAGTGGGTGACTTACAAGAGTAAAATCAGGGTATTACTGTTTCGAATGCTCTGCTGAAGACCTTTGGCCAAGTGCTTGGGGCACCGTTTCAGATGGAAGCCGGCAGCTTTCTTTTCGCCGTCTCCAGCACCTCGGCGTTTGTAACTGCTACCCCAGTGTCTGGCACTCCCACTGGGGAATCCCTCGTTGGTTTACTTTAGATTGGAAAATGTCCCCTATCTCGATGTCCGGTTGCCACCCCTTGCTCCCTCCTTCTTCCTGGAACCTGGAACGGTGGTCACATCATTATAAGCTCATCGAGATGGCGCTAAAGAACAAAGAGTTTTAAACTCACTAGATATAGAAAGTACCGCAATCATCCTCCATTTTTGGGCAAATTTGCTGCCAACTTAAAAAAATTGACAAATAAAATCTGAATAGCTGTAATTTTTTATAACCTAACTTCATAGTACTGTCATGTTTTATAAAAATATATAAAGATATCTCCAAACAGGTGGAACAATCCCTAACATTTAAGTTACTAGAATCTGGTAACTTCCGCCATTTTTGGGCATAAATCATGCGTTCTCTCTCTAACACACGAGCCCAATGGATTGCGGTACTTTCTTTATTTAGTGACTTTAAACAGTTTAAATTTGAATTCGTCCTTGCGGCCGCGCTGTTAACCAAAATGGGATCCACCCTTATGGTTAGGCAACACGCCTTTAAATCTGAAACAAAAATATGATATGCTCTGTATATAACCAATCGACCGTTTTGCGCAGATGCCGAATACTAGGGGATTTTCGCAACGAAGCTAGGGGAAAATGAAGAAGATGGCGACGAGGTCGACGGAAGGCTCTTATATCCTTGATTATTTAACCATTTTATTCTTTCTTGTAGTAGCTATTAAGGGGGGCTCTCTTATTTGATGTTTCGATGTCTGTGTGTGCGAGCTAATATAGTTCGATCTTTCGCTGTATCTGTTGCCTACTCGTCTCGTGCGGATTGCAGTTCTTAGCATCTTAGCAATACGAGTAGGGGCCCTCTCATTAATTTTTGCACTATTTAAAATATGTTCTGCTTGAGAGATAAGCGATTTTCACATGAATGCTTGCTATTGGTATTCTCACATGTACTTTTCGTGTTAAATTAATTTATGTTAACTTAAGGCTGGAGGAGAGCCCAGAGCTGGGTAGTGCTTTGAGAAATAGTGTTTGCTAAAGGACTTCAATTACTTTTAGTGCTTAGAGCTCTGTGCTTCAATTACTTTTCTAATTCAGGAAAAAGTGCTTCAATTACCAAGCACTTTTTAAAAGTGCTTGGAGCTTCAAGCCGTATTGAACTGCTTGAAGCACTTTCATACAATTTCGAGCACTTCTAAAGAGCTTCAAGCACTTATCAAGGGCTTCAAGAACTTATAAAGAGCTTAGTGCGTAGAATCCAAATCAATTCGTACTTTTTCGATCAGACTTCTCAATCAAAAGTTATAGACTAGAAACCAATTTGGAAAAAAATTCAAACTTTTGAACTAGTTGCCCAATCTTGGAACTGTTTGAAGTTATGGATTCTACAGGCCACATTCTATAAGAAAATATTTTTTCCGGGTCGATCTGAGACAATTTTTTTTTCGGTGTTCAAAAAAAGGCAGTGACAGGCCTTCCTTTTTTACCAAAAATCGACTACACCAAAATTTCTCTGGAAAACACTTTTTCTCACTAATTTTGGTGCGTAGAATCCAAAACGATTCGTACTTCTTCGATCAGGCCCCTCAATCAAAAGTTATGGGCAAAAAAAATTCCTGTTGGATATATCCCCTTCATCCCCCCCGTAAATACGCCACTGGAATCCACCGCACCTTTCTCCTGCTGTCGCGGTCACAAATTCCGGTGGTGGTCCTTCTGGTCCAAGATCCTTCTGGTGGGTGACTTACAAGAGTGAAATCAGGGGATTACTGTTTCGAATGCTCTGCTAAAGACCTTTTGGCAAGTGCTTGGGGCACCGCGTCAGATGGCAGTCGGCAGCTTCCTTTTCGCCGTCTCCAGACCTCGGCGTTTGTGACTGCTACCCTAGTGCCTGGCACCCCCACTAGGGGATCCCACGTCGGTTTACTTTGGATTGGAAAAAGTCCCCTATCTCGATGTCCGTTGCTCCCTCCTTCTTCCTGGAACAATTTTATAGTCTCGGTGGTCACTCATTATAAGCTGATCGAGATGGAGCTAAAGAACAAACAGTTTAAATTTGAATTCGCCCTTGCTGCCGCGCTGTTAACTAGAATGGGATAATTCACCCTTATGGTTAGGCAACACACCTGTACATCTGAAACAAAAATATGATATGCTCTGTATATAACCGTTTTGCGCAGATGCCGCACACTAGGGGATTTTCGTAACGAAGCTAGGGCAAAATGAAGATGATGGCGACGAGGTCGACGGAAGGCTCTTATATCCTTGATTATTTTGGTGGTGGTGTTTTGAAGGTGTATTTACAGGTAGTAACCATTTTATTCTTTCTTGTAGTAGCTATTAAGGGGGGCTTTCTTATTTGATGTTTCGATGTTTGTGTGTGCGAGTGGGTCATACGGTCTCCGTGGAGTAGGTACCTAATATAGTTCGATCTTTCGCTGTATCTGTTGCCTACTTGTCTCGTGCGGATTGCAGTTCTTAGCATCTTGGCAATACGAGTAGCGGCCCTCTCATTAACATTTGTACTATTTAAAATATGTTCTGCTTGAGAGATAAGCGATTTTGACATGAATGCTTGCTATTGGTAGTCTCACATGTACTTTTCGTGTTAAATTAATTTATGTTAACTCAAGGCTGGAGGAGAGCCCAGAGCTGGGTAGTGCTTTGAAAAAAAGTGTTTGCTAAAGGACTTCAATTACTTTTAGTGCTTAGAGCTCTGTGCTTCAATTATTTTTCTAATTCAGGAAAAAGTGCTTCAATTACGAAGCACTTTTTAAAAGTGCTTGGAGCTTCAAACCCTATAAACTGCTTGAAGCACTTTCATTCAATTTCGAGCACTTATAAAGAGCTTCAAGCACTTATAAAGAGCTTAGTGCGTAGAATCCAAATCAATTCGTACTTTTTCGATTAGACCTCTCAATCAAAAGTTTTAGACCATTTTCGAAAAAAAATTCAAAGGGCTGTAACTTTTGAACTAGTAGCCCAATCTTGGAACTGTTTGAAATTATGGATTCTACAGGCCACATTCTATAAAAAATTTTTTTTCCGGGTCGATCTGAGACAAATTTTTTTGAGGATCTCAAAAAAAGGCAGTGTATAAACCTTCCTTTTTTACCAAAAATTGACTGCACCAAAATTTCTCGGGAAAACACTTTTTCTTATTAAATTTGGTGCGTAGAATCCAAAACAATTCGTACTTTTTCGATCAGACTTCTCAATCAAAAGTTATAGACTAGAAACTAATTTCGAAAAAAAATTCAAAGGGCTGTAACTTTTGAACTAGTAGCCCAATCTTGGAACTGTTTGAAATTATGGATTCTACAGGCCACATTCTATAAGAAAATTTTTTCCGGGTCGATCTGAGACAATTTTTTTTTCGGGGCTCAAAAAAAGGCAGTGTATAACCTTCCTTTTTTACCAAAAATCGACTACGCCAAAATTTCTCGGGAAAACAGTTTTTCTTATTAATTTGGGTGCGTAGAATCCAAATCAATTCGTACTTTTTCGATCAGACTTCTCAATCAAAAGTTATAGACTAGAAACCCTGGTTTCCAGTAATATGAAAGGTGCTTTATATTGTTTATATTTATATTAATTTATATTGTCAATTACTGTGATTCAAGCACTTTTAATGGCTTCAAGCACTTTAAATGGCTTCAAGCACTTTCCAAGGGCTTGGGGCTTGGTGCTTTGTATTTTCAATTACTTTAGAAAGTGCTTGGTAATTCCAAGCTCTTTAATCACATAAAAGTGCTTAGGGCTTGCAAGCACTTTTATCAAAACAAAGTGCTCGGTGCTTAGTGCTTCAAGCCCTTTTCAAGAGGGCTTTACCCAGCTCTGGGAGAGCCGCACACCATTTACATGGTTCCTATGTACATGCAATTTATTTATTTTACGAGTTGTGTTAGCTCAATTGATTGTACATGTATTTTGATGTGTTTTTGTACTGAATTGATTTATCAGGTTTTCCACTGCATTTATGATGTCTTGCGTAGTTTGTTTTTATAAACTTGCATAATTGCATTTAATTTGATTATCTGATTTTTATCATACAATTTGAGATGTTTTATTTATGTGTATTTTCTCTTGCATTTTATTGCTGTAGGTGATTTATTTCATGTATTCGTGTAGCCTATGCCAGGGTTCCCGTAGAAGGTTTCCCTGGCGTGGTCTTGTTGTGTGCGTAATATATTTATTTGTTCTTGTCATTTCTTACGCACAAAAGTTCTGTCTTTTATTTAACTGCGACTGCCATCCAAAAAAAGACGCTGTACACAACGACACCTACCTTATCACTAGAGGTCATCGAAGCGCATATAGGATATTTAAACTAGAAAATAATACAATTCACGTCATCACGTGAATACATAAATAATTACTTAATAAAACAACATAAAAGCATAACCATCCGTACAGTATAACAAACATGATTCAGGTAAGGGTACTCGAAACAAAAGCCGGACTGACAGACGCCAACTGTATGAGAAATATAGTAAATGCGTGTGTGTGTGTGGATTTAATTGTTACGTTAACCATCAAAAATCAAAAAATAACATTATTGTTCAGTTTTCCGTTTTCTGTTGCGTCTACGCGTTTTTTTACTCGGCTTGCTCTTACACAATACTTTCCCTCTCTTTCTCAGGTCCACGTAACGTTTGTGCAGCTCTTGAAAGGTCCCCTGAAAACTTCGAATGTCGTCGTTTTGATAATTATTAATTATTATCTTCGAGTATTGATCGACTACGTTTACCCTGTCAACGTTCCAACCGCACATCTGACACATACTGAGGCATTTCCGCTTTAACTGCTCCAGTTGCAGTTTCTCGTGGAAGTCGTTGACTACGGAAGACTGCTTGTGCATTAGTTGCGTCAGTACGTCATCGTAATCGGGAAATATCCGCCGATTGCTGTTGAAAACGTAGTTGAACGACGTCTCAACCTCACCGCGCTCGAATTCTGCGCACTTTTGCAAAATCTCCATATGACGTTTGTCCTTCCCGTTTTGCAACTGCGAAATAATGATTGTGTTCAATTTCCTGTACCTCGACATAATTTCCGCTTCGGATTGTCTAAATTGATCGTCAGTATTGCAATCTTTAATTCCGTCGACAAGTTCAAGAATGCGATCGTATTGGTTGTGCGCCTTATAGAACCAGCAAACGTTCGAGTCGTTTATAACGTTCAAATTCTTCGCAACGACCTCCAGGTCTGTGAAACTCGTCACGAAACCTGTACGCTGCTTCAATTCGTGCTTGGTCAACACTGCAATCTCGCAAAAGTTTTGGACGGCGGCCTTGGCGCTCTCCAGATTTTCGGGGCGACCGTCCAGCTTGCAGGAGACAAAGTGACCGGCGTTCGGATTGATAAAGAGCACCACGACGCCAAGGTGCTGCGTTATGAGCTGTCTGAAGTAGGCTCCCTCGGCTACTCGCAAACAGTTGTGCGCCGCCTTGGATATCGTGATCGTGAGACCCTTCTCTTTGGCCGTATCGACTGGCAGAGATAGGTCCTTGACGGGAACGGCTGGCGAATCGGAAGTGTCCGGCCACGAATTGCTGGTGGTACTGGAAACTTCGGGAATTTGCTGTTTGATTTTGGGTTGGTGGAAAACGGGCGATTGTGAACGAAATGTCGGAGCTCCTAGGTTTAGTACACGTTGAATGGAGCGCCAATCCTAAAACAAACAATGCGTCTATATTACTTGGCAAAGCGTAACAAATCTACTGACCACAGGTCATCTTGATCAATTACCATCAAATTAACACATGTTTTGGTACCTTAAGCTCGGAGGTAATACCCAAATCACGAGATAAATACAGAAAGGACAGTTTCGGTTAAATTACAGCAATGGTGAGTCGTTCCACGATATCAGTAGCAATAGTGCTCATGCGCGGAACCGAAAAGATTCACGTATTTCCTTACTGAAGAAAATGAGAAGCAAAGTCGGTATTACGAAAACGACACCCACGTTCAATTCGCCGGAGAGGCCAGTTTTCACTGCACAAGCACAGGAAAATTGTAAAAATCGCATTGAAAAGCACCTATTGCTCGGCCGAAATAATTTTCAGCAACGATAACGGGCAGACGGGCTGACAGTCCATGGACTGCCGACAACTGAAAGTCAGTGTCGTCACTCTTAGTGGTAAACTCGTTCAAAAATTCTTAAGTCGGCTACACACGGTCCGGCCTGCTTGTCAGTTCGAACTGAACGATAACGCAAGTGAATCTATCCGCTTTGCAACCGTTCTGTAGGAATAATTAAATTGTTTTTACAGCCGCCGAAAGTTCTCTTACCGGGGAATATAAGAAAGATTAATTGTATTGAAGTTTAGGTCCGTTAATTATCCATTGTAGTTTTCTAATGGTATTCGAAAATCCAGGATTGAAACCGGTAAGGTCGCGCAGTTTAAGGAAAACATCACATTCCAAATTTGCAGATTTCATTCCGGCTATTTGGATAAGTATAATTAACCGTAATTAGGTGAGTGGGTTACAGTAACAACATCCGATTAAGTCGAGATTACATCCGTTCGGTGCGCTCTTAAAAAACTTGACGTTTGACACCGTTCCCATATTTTTCAGATGTCGGGGAAAAGCGTAATTAATTAAAACCAGTTTTAGGTTGTTTAAGCGTACGTGACGGGAATTCCAGTTTGCCCCTGCTCGAAATGGACGTTTAGATAAATAGAAAACGCAGTGTGACAAAATCTTTTTACATCTTTTGCCCTTTTTGTTTCAACCGTATTAAATTTGGATATTTTCAGTAAATTTTGTTTTGCATTCAGGCATAGTTAACTACTTAAAGAGATACATTTTTGAATTATAATTGTTAACGTAACTTGGTCAGTATTTACCGTTGTGGTAACATGTCCCTGTGGTTAGGACCTCTGATACCCTTGGGAAAAAAATGACAGCACAAAGAGTCGTTGATTTCTAATGATCTTGAAAGTAGAATGACACCGCAAAAAAATGGAGCTTGGATAACCTTCAAATGAAATATGACACTACAAAAAATGGGGTCATTGACCTTTAATGACGTTGGAAGCACCATGTGGCACCGCAAAAAAATGGAATTGACTGCTAACCTTGAATTTGAACCATGGCAACGCAAAAATGACGTAATTGGCCTTCCAATGACCTTGGCTATCATCTTGACCTACCTGCCAAGGTCACCACCACGAACTACACCCACTTTCGAAAGTCATCACCAGGTGGCAAGTGACCTTGAATTAAGCCAGGTGCTACTACTGCCATCAATGTTTGAATTTTTTGTTATAATATTAATGTGGCTATGCCATTATATATTGTTTTATTAAGTATGTATTTATGTATTCGTGAGAGATCCTGTGTGTCTGGCCCTGTATGTTTCCACTAACCATTTATACCATCGAGAAAACACCTAATACCCTTCCGATTCTTCGCTGTTTTTTCTGGAGTGACTTGATGCCACGCGAGAAGGGCCATCACAGGACCATCTCGTCGTTGCCGCTTTCCAGTTTACATATTTTTTTCGAATTTGAGTAAAATTGCATATGTACCGCTTCGTACGGATAGTAGGCGCGAGTTAGGTTATTAATGATAAACGCCCGCATCTAGAACGCACCAGTTGTTACCAAGGTATCAGCGAAACTTTACTGCTTCGAAAGTGTCGCGTGGGGCCGGGACAAAAACGCAGAGCAAACAAAGATGCGGGACGCTGCCGCAAAATTTGCGTTGGTTCCGTTCCGGCGTTTCCACGCGGCAGTATAAATAGCGAAGCACAAAGAGAAAGTTAGAATTTTGGTATGTGTATGGATGGAAAAGGAAATGAATAATAAGAACTTGACATTGAAACTAATGTATTTTACGACATAGCGTTTGTTTGATGCCCTCCCTTGGTCCGCTGGCGTTCTTCCAATTTCCTACATTCATTTCGAAACTCTTCAACGTCGTCGGCTTGATAGCCTCCAATAATGAGCTTAATGTATAGACGAAGTATTCTCTTGGCGTCATCCGGCCAATGATTCCGTCCGCATACCAGCTCCGTACCCCGCCTTAGCCTCTCCAGTTCCACTTTGTTGAAATCTTCAGCTGCAGTACGACTGTGACTGCCTGATAGTTTAGCTAGTGCGTCGCCGTAGTCGGAAAATAGTCGTTTATCGCTATTAAAGACGTAGTTGAACGCCTTTTGAACAGTACCATGGTCGTAGTCTGCGCTCTTTTGCAAAATCTCCAAGTAACGCTTGCCGTCGCCATATTGCAGTTTACCAATAATAATCGCATTCAATTGCCTATACGACGTCATTAGTATCTGTACCGACCTATTGTATTCATGTTCCGAACACTCATTAATTCCGCCAATGTGCTGAAGAATGCGATCGTGCACGCTGTTTGCGTAATCAAACCAAGCGATGTTGGAATCATTTAAAATGCGCAAATTGCCTCTGATCGAGTCATCCGAAAATTGTACGTTAAATCGTGGCGTCACAGTCTGCGAAATTTTCTTTAACTTCACGCTCCTGATCTCGCAAAATGTCAGGACAGCGGTCTCTGCCTTCTTCAAGTTTACGGCGCACCCCTGCAGCGTGCACGCGGGAGAGCCCGCCCCGTAGTCGCAGCGCACCGCGACACCAAGGCCTTCCTCCAGAAGAGTTCTAAAGATTTTCCCTTCTTTGCTCTTCAGACACGTGTAGCGTCTTCTAGATAAAGGCACTGTGAGACCATTGCCATTGGCGGAGGCAGGGGCAGGTGTGATGGGCGAAATCTGGCCGGTGGTACTTGACACTTCCACTGGGGGCTGCGCAGTTTGAAGATCGGATATTGTCGAGTGGTTCGGCAAATGATGAAAGGGGTTCGAACCCTAAAACAAATGAAATTTATACGTAATTTTTACGATGTCAGCGCCCTCTATCCGCCTATCAAAATTTCGCCGCTTAAAACTAAGTTTCTCATTCTGCGCATGCGCACATCTGATTTTTACTATTTAAAATATGGACCTTTACTAGAACACAACAAATAATCTCATATTGCGCATTCTGCGCACGCGCACATTAATCGGCAAGATTTTTCTTGGCTCGAGTGCCAGACCTATAGTATATTGAAAATTGTGGGAGTAGTTAAGGATTCGACCGGACAGACAGACAGAAAAAGCGGCTGCAACAGAGCATTAAACTTGTTCGAAAACACGCAAAAAAGTCCTATTTGGGGGCCAAAAAGGTAAAATTTCAATCACAATTTTTAATTTCGATTAGAACCGGACACCGTTAGGGTCTGAATTCGATCCACAATTGCCAACGAAACGTTTCATTAACTCAAAATTGAAAAAAGTCTTATTTTGTACCAAAAAGGTATGAAATCGTGTTCAAAAAGTGGAATTTTCGATCGAAAAAAATGAACAGTTTAAAATTTCAACCAAACCTCTTGAAATTTCACTAAAGAAGAAACAAATTAGCAATTTTGATACAAAACCTCGAAACATGTCAATTTATGAACACATATTTTCAAAAATTGTGTTCAAAATAGTCATATTTTGGTTCAAAAACGTATGAATTTGTGTTCAAAAAGTGCAATTTTCGATCAAAAAATGAATAATTTAAAATTTCAACTAAACCTCTTGAAATTTCACTAAAGAAGTAACAAATGAGCAATTTTGATGAAAAACTTCAAAACATTTCAGTTTATGAACACTAATTTTCAAAAATTGTGTTCAACAGAGACATATTTTGGATCAAAAAGGCATGAAATTGTGTTCAAAAAGTGCAATTTTCGATCAAAAAATGAATAATTTAAAATTTCAACTAAACCTTTTGAAATTTCACTAAAGAAGAAACAAATTAACAATTTTGATACAAAACTTCAAAAAATTTCAATTAATGAACACAAATTTTCAAAAATGGTGTTCAAAAGAGTCATATTTTGGTTCAAAAACGTATGAAATTGTGTTCAAAAAGTGCAATTTTCAATCAAAAAAAGAATAATTTAAAATTTCAACTAAACCGCTTGAAATTTCACTAAAGAAGAAACAAATTAGCAATTTTGATACAAAACCTGAAAGCATTTCAGTTTATGAACACTAATTTTCAAAAATTGTGTTCAAAAGAATCATATTTTGTTTCAAAAAGGTATGAAATTGTGTTCAAAAAGTGCAATTTTCGATCAAAAAATGAATAATTTAAAATTTGAACTAAACCTCTTGAAATTTCACTAAAGAAGAAACAAATTAGCAATTATGTTACAAAACTTCAAAAAATTTCAATTAATGAAAACAAATTTTCAAAAATGGTGTTCAAAAGAGTCATACTTTGGTTCAAAAACGTATGAAATTGTGTTCAAAAAGTGCAATTTTCGATCAATAAATGAATAATTTAAAATTTGACTTGAAATTTCACTAAAGAAGAAACAAATTAACAATTTTGATACAAAACCTGAAAGCATTTCAGTTTATGAACACTAATTTTCAAAAATTGTGTTCAAAAGAATCATATTTTGTTTCAAAAAGGTATGAAATTGTGTTCAAAAAGTGCAATTTTCGATCAAAAAATGAATAATTTAAAATTTGAACTAAACCTCTTGAAATTTCACTAAAGAAGAAACAAATTAGCAATTATGTTACAAAACTTCAAAAAATTTCAATTAATGAAAACAAATTTTCAAAAATGGTGTTCAAAAGAGTCATACTTTGGTTCAAAAACGTATGAAATTGTGTTCAAAAAGTGCAATTTTCGATCAATAAATGAATAATTTAAAATTTGACTTGAAATTTCACTAAAGAAGAAACAAATTAACAATTTTGATACAAAACCTGAAAGCATTTCAGTTTATGAACACTAATTTTCAAAAATTGTGTTCAAAAGAATCATATTTTGTTTCAAAAAGGTATGAAATTGTGTTCAAAAAGTGCAATTTTCGATCAAAAAATGAATAATTTAAAATTTGAACTAAACCTCTTGAAATTTCACTAAAGAAGAAACAAATTAGCAATTATGATACAAAACTTCAACAAATTTCAATTAATGAAAACAAATTTTCAAAAACTGTGTTCAAAAGAGTCATATTTTGGTTCAAAAACATATGAAATAATGTGCAAAAAGTGCAATTTTCGATCAAAAACATACTTTGGATTAAAAAGGCATGAAATTACGTACAAAAGGTAGTTTTTTCAATTAAAAAATGAACAGTTCAAAATTTCAACCAAACCTCTTGAAATTTCACTAAAAAAGACACAAGTTTGTAAATTTGATACAAAACTTCAAAAAATTTCAATTAATGAACATACATTTTCAAAAATTGTGTTCAAAAGAGTCATACTTTGGATCAAAAAGGCATGAAATTATGTACAAAAAGTAGTTTTTTCAATTAAAAAATGTACAGTTCAAAATCTCAACCAAACCTCTTGAAATTTTACTAAAGAAGAAACAAATGAACAATTTTGACACAAAACCTCAAAACATATCAATTTATGAACACTCATTTTCAAAAATTGTGTTCAAAAGCGTCCTATTTTGGATCAAAAAGGTTTAAAATTGTGTTCAAAGAGTTCCATTTTTGATCAAACAATGAACAATTTCAAATTTCAACTAAACCACATGAAATTTCACTAATGAAGAACCAAATTAACTATTGTGATACAAAACTTCAAAAAATTTCAATTAATGAACCCAAATTTTCAAAAATTGTGTTCAAGTCATATTTTGGATTAAAAAGGCATGAAATTATTTAAAAAAAATAGTTTTTTTCAATTAAAAAATGAACAGTTCAAAATTTCAACCAAAGCTCTTGAAATGAAGAACCAAATTAACTATTGTGATACAAAATTTCAATTGATGAACCCAAAATTTCAAAAATTGTCATATTTTGGTTCAAAAAGGTAAGAAATTGTGTTCGAAAAGTGCAATTTTCAATCAAAGAAATGAATAATTTAAAATTTCAACTAAACCTTTTGAAATTTCATTAAAGAAGAAACAAATGAGCAATTTTGACACAAAACCTCAAAACATTTCAGTGTATGAACACTAATTTTCAAATATTGTGTTCAAAACGGTCCGATTTTGGATCAAAAAGGTGTAAAATTGTGTTTAAAGAGTTCCATTTTCGATCAAAAAATCGTGATAATCGATTGCGCCGTTTGACCTCACATTCCAAGGAACAAAAGAGCGTTGCTGGACTGCCGAATTAAGAGATTTCATTCCGACTATTTGGATAAGTACAATTAATTCTAATTAGGTAAGTAGGTCGTTTGGTGCGCTCTTAAAAAACTTGAAGTTTGACATCGGTCCTATACTTTTCCGATGTCGGGGAAAGGCATAATTAACGCGTTCACGTCGAATTGCATTTCGTGAATTTTAAAGTTTGTATCCGAGCTGCCATTTCAACAACGTCAATCGTCAATCGGATGAGGGAGTTGTGTACACACGCGTCGTAAGGGTCAATAGAGGAAACTATAGAAAATGCGGTTTACTTTTTTAGTTCGCCGAAATAAACGTTATATTGAATAAAATCTTACATTCTGATTGGTTGCTTAACGCAATAACATGCAAAAATGAACTACGTATTCTAAATTAAGTGCGCCGCTTCTTATTGTGTATCCTCTTCATTTTTTGGGCCTCAGTGCGAGCACTGTGGCGCGTTTCGAGTTTTTCATATTCACTTCGAAATATCCCGATATGGAAGTCGTCGTACCCATTGACAATGATCCTGGCGTATTGGGCCGATATTTTATTGATCTCGGTGCCCCACCCATTACGGCTGCATATCAGGGCAGCTCTTCGCCTCAACTTCTCCAGTTCCCATCTTTTGAAGTCTTCGGTTTCAGCATCGCTGACACTGTTCGAGAGTTGTGCCAGTAACGCGTCGTAATCGGGGAACATCGGTCTGTCGTTATTAAAGACGTAGTCGAACGATCTTCTGACAACATCCCGATGGTGATTGGCACCTTCCTCCAGGATGTCCATGTGACGCTGGCCGTCGCCGTTTCGCAATTTGCAAATGATAATCGCATTTAGCTGCCTGTATACATTAGACAGTTCCTTTTCGCGCTTATTATTGTCAGAACCGCAGGCTGCTTCGTCAAGTTCAAAAATGCGCGTCTGCAATTCACTGGCGCGATCAAACCAGCAGGCTTTCGGACTGTGCAGGAGAAGCAAATTTTTCGCCAGCGAACGGTCCCCGAAATCCGTATTGAAAAACGGCACGACATCTTTCCGTTTTAACTTCTTTTTCTCGCAAAAGGTCAGGACGGCGGTTTCGGCCTTTTCCAAATTTATGGCGCACCCCTCCAGTTTGCAGGTGACGAGCTCGGCGTCGGGATTGACGAAACCAATCGAGACGCCGAGATCTTCGGCCAGAATGGTTCTAAAGGTGGCGCCCTCTTTGTTCAGCAAGCACCTGAAGAACTCCTTCGACAAGTAAATTGTGAGGCCTTCGTCTTTGAGCGCGCCCTCACCTCTTTGGGCGAAGCTGGGAGGCAACCAACTGGCGGGTGTCGGTGGACCGAGGTGAGCCGAGCGCTGGGATACCGTCGGATAGTTCGCGTTCGGAAAGGGGCTCCAATCCTAAAACAAATAAATGCCTACATCATCTAGGAGGACCAATTTTTCACTAAAGTAACGACGTCCATGTCTTCTTTAATCGTACAGATGTCATCGTTTCTGTTAAGACTAAAGCTACAGAGGTCCTTAACTCAAAAAAAAGCTTGAGTCACAAATTTATTATTCCACAAGAACTAAATACACAAATCACTAACTACACCAAAAGCCTGTTAATCATTAATTTGTTTATTGTGACGCCTAGAAGTATTTCCACGTGACATTAGCAGAAAACCTTCAATTATTATATACTAGACCCGTGACCTACAAATATTGTACCCCCCCCCCCCCCCAGTGATACGTTTACCCTCAAAACGTGCAGCCCTAAAAGCTCTTACGAAAAATTGTGGTATAAGTGCTAGGAGCATTACATTTTTGAGGAAGAATGTAGACTCGGAGGTTTTTCGGGTCACCCCAGGCGGGGATTTCAGATGGGGGGGGGCGGTTCAAAGAAAAACCGTAATGGAGACTGGTGCAAGAAAGAAGATAAGGGCGCGTTGAAGCAAATTTTCGTGTAGCGTCCATATTTTTGGTGGACAAAGCAGTTTCAGCCTCACGACGGCCATGTTACTGGTGGACAAACTGATTAACATTTGCTTCAGTATACGATCATCGTTTATCGCTTCTCTCTCTTTCCTTCTCTAACGTGAAAAATAAATCGTAAGCGAGATTAATCAGCTAAGTGTGATAGTGTAAGCGGGAATGAGGAGGGGAGGGAGGGGGGGATAGATACAGAAAAACACCAACACGGGGGACTGAGGAAGACCTGAAGGAGGTGGAAAAGAATTATGAAGGATCTATGGCGATGGTGGTAGGAGAAATAGATGAAAAAAAATCATAAATCGCAGTTAGAATCCGTTGAAAAGAAAAAGGATGGAAAGGCTTGAGGAAGAGGCAAAGAAGATATGTAGCTGACGCCAAGAAAATGTGAAGAAAGGGTAAACATGGCGGAGGGAAACGCGAAGATATGTTAATAGGAATATCGGATCGGGAGGAGGGGGTCTGACTGGTTGACTGCTTCCGTTTCAGAACGCCAAAAGTGGGCGATCCGTGCTACGTGGGGGGGGGGGGTAAAGAACCGTGAGGAAGGTGGAAGTGTGCAGAAAGCGTGATAGATTTAAGCAGAAAAGACATGAAAGGCGGTGGGAGTGAATGATGTGCAGAAAGTTAGAATTCAACAGAGGCGGGGGGAGGAGTTTAATACTAAGTAAGGCTTGAAAAAAGCATGGTAGATTTCAGAGAGGGGAGATGCAGAAAAACCGTGTGAAAAGTTTGTATGAGGCGCGCTACAACAGATCTGAAGGAGATGGGACATAATGACGAAGAGAGACAGGCTTGACGCCAAAAAGTTATGGAGCTGCCGACGTGAAGGAAGAGTAAAAAAAAAGGAAAGCGCGAACGAAGTTTTAATAAGAATTGGTGGAGTCGGCTGCTTCCATTTCAAGTTGTCCAAAGTAAGCGATTCATTAACAGTGATGGGAGGGGGAGGCTTGAAGGTTTTGAGAAGAAAACTTGAAGAAGACGTAAACAAAAAATTGACCAGAAATTTTTTAACCGCTATGATTGGTAGAAATTAATTCCTTTCGTTGAGACCTTTCATTAGAGTACCATGAATGATAAAACTAGTTCCACTCCCCCCCCCCCCCCATGTACTTTGATAGAGGACAGAAAGAAGGGCAGTAGTTGGTAGAAAACGTTGAGACCTTTAATTAGAATACAAAGAGCCCCCCCCGGCCCGTTGATAAAAGATCATTAAAGGCATGCGTATGCAAAATCTGAGACCAATTGGTTTTCGTATGTAAAAGTTATGCACGTTTTACTTTCAAAAACAGCATCTCAGGAAATAATTCATGGGGGGGGGGCGCTTTTAGACAGCGAAATTTGATGGCCGTCTGGCACACCTTCAAGGTATAGGCTACCTACTGCAAAAAATTCCAGGGCTCTAGGACCATTCCCCTAGAAGTAGTTCAAAACGGTAGAAGTGGGTCCGGACGGACGGACGGACAAAACGAAAACAATAGCACATTTTTTTTAATTCTTAAAAAATGCGCTAAAAACGAATTTCAAGTTATCCAAAGTAAGCGATTAATCCACAGCGGGGGGAGGTTTTGAGAAGAAAACTGAAATGTAGAAGATGCATGAGAACGGACCGGGGGGGCGGGGCGGTATAAATGAGGCGCAAATAAGGCACTAATAAAAAAACTAAAAGACACTTGAATCAGCTCAAAAGACCAGGAGACAAAAGATGTAAGTGTATAAGTAGGGCTGGGAGGTGGGGGGGGGGGGGTCTAGAAATACACCTGACGTAAAGCAGATGTAAAGAAAGCGTGTAGGAAACGTGGAAAACCGAGCAGAGTTTAAAGAAGATATGAAAGAGGCGCCACGGAGAGAGAGTGAAGCAGATTAGAAAACGCAAAGGGGAAAATAAATGGTGCGAATGAGGTTTCAATAAAAATTAAGAGGGAGAGGGGAGGGGTGGAATTGGCTGCTGCCATTTCCGGTTTCTGAAGGCTGGCGATCCATTTCTGGTGACCAGGGGAGGGGCGTGTACAAGAATAAGGAAGTGGCGTGAAGAAAAGGGGAATGAGAAGTCAGGTCTTTATAACGCAGGATTACACGGGAGGTGAAGCACAAATGAAATGGGGAGTATACAAGCTGACTGCGCACAATTCGACAGGTAACCAGAGGAAAAGGCCGTAAGGGAAGCATTACGAAAGCTTTACGGGGGAGTAGACTGTAATGAAGCCAGACTATTAAGGATGGCGAGGAAAAGGCAAAAATAAGCCCGGGGGGGGGGCAGATGAAAAAGTTGAAGGAAGCATGATTCTTCTGGTGGGGGAGTGAAGCAGACTAAAAACGCGAAGGAGAAAATCGCAAGGGAGATGAGAATCTGACGAGAAGAGACAGATATAAAAGAAATGAGGGATAAAGGGTAGGCTTGACACGAAGAAAATAAGGAGCTGGCGACAAGACTTCACGTCAGAGTAAAAAAAGAATTAAAGAAGCGCGGACGAGGTTTCATTAGGAGGGGAAGGAGGGACAGTTGGCTGCTTCCATTTCAGGAAGGTCGGCAAGGATTGAAGGTGGCGTGAAGAAAGCATGAAGAAAAGGTGAAAATAAGCAACACTTTTATATATCAGCAATGAAGAGGGATGGGGGGGGGGGGGGATAAAAGAAGGTTTGTTAGGAAGAGCAAACTGATTAACATTTGCTTCGGTTTATGATCATCGTTTATCGCTCCTCTCTTTCCTTCTCTAACGTGAAAAATAAATCGCAACCGAGATTAATCAGCTAAGTGTGATAGTGTAAGCGGGAATGAGGAGGGGGGAGGGGGGGGATAGATACAGAAAAACTGCGAAACAGCCTTGAATAAGGCACGAAAAGGAAGACTTACACGCGGGTCTGAGGAAGACCTGAGGGAGGTGGAAAAGAATCACGAAGGATCTATGGCGATGGTGGTGTAGCAGAAACAGATGGAAAAAAGTCATAATTCGCAGTTAGAATCCGCTGAGAAGAAAAAGGAGGGAAAGGCTTGAGGGAGAGGCAAAGAAGATATGTAGCTGGCGCCAAGAAAATGTGAAGAAAGGGTATAAATGGCGAAGCGGAGCGCGAAGAGATGTTAATACGAATAGGATAGGGGTGAGGGGGTCTGGACTGGTTGGCTGCTTCCGTTTCAGAATGCCCAAAGTGGGCGGTTCATCCTACGGGGGGGGGGGGGGGGAGGTAAAAGAACCGTGAGGAAGGTGGCGAGACGGTTGAAAGGACGCGTGATCGATTTAAGCAGACAAGTCATGAAAGGGGGTGGGCGGAGGAGTTTGCAGAGTAGATTGCAGAGAGGGGAGATGCTGAAAAACTGCGTGAAAAGTTTGTATGAGGGGCGCGAGAAAAGATCTAAAGGAGGTGGAAAATAATGACGAGGACAGACAGGCTTGACGCCAAGGAGCTATGGAGCTGCCGACTTGAAGGAAGAGTAAACAAGTATAAATTGTGCAATGAAGCGCATTTTTTTAACCGAAATAGTTTTGTTTTGACATCACCAATGGATATATTTCTTGAAGATGTTCCAATCGCCCTTTGTGAGTATCCTCTTTCGATCATCCGTTCTGGAGATATAAGGGAATATATCCGAACACGGTAAGGGGTCAAGGAGGAGGACTATGGTTGGTAGAAATTAATTCCTTTCATTAGAGTACCATAAAGGATAAAACTAGTTTCACTCCCCCTCCCCCTCGTACTGTGATAAGACGACAGAAAGAAGGGTTGTAGTTGGTAGAAAACGGTTCCTTTCGTTGAGACCTTTAATTAGAATACAATGAGAGATAAAATTAATGTTTAACCCCCCCCCCTCAGACCCCGTCGCTAACTGATCTCGGAAAAGAGTCGCGCGGGAAAGTTATAGTTTGTACAAACCAATTTATTTCGATGAGAGCTTTCATTACAATACCATAAAGAGCAGAACATGTGTTTACCCCCCCCCCTCTCATTTTTCTAAAGTTTAACTTGGCACCACTAAAAGGCATACGTATGCAAAATCTGAGACCAATTGTTGTCGTATGTAAAAGTTATGCACGTTTTACTTTCAAAACAGCAGGGAAAAAATTCGGGGCCCCCCCCCCCCTTTTAGACAGCGAAATTTGATGGGCGTCCGGTACACCTTCAAGGTATAGGCTACCTACTGCAAAAAAAATCCTCTAGGACCATTCCCCTAGAAGTAGTTCGAAATGGCAGAAGTGGGTCCGGACGGACGGACAAAACGCAAACAGCACATTTCTTTTAATTCTTAAAAAATACGTTATTAACCTAAGGAAAGCGCGAACGAAGTTTTAATAAGAAGTGTGGGGGGAGGGGGGGGGGGGGGTCGGCTGCTTCCATTTCAAGTTATCCAAAGTAAGCGATTAATCCACAGCGGGGGGAGGTTTGTTTGAAGGTTTTGGGAAGAAAACTGGAATGTAGAAGATGCATGAGAACGGCCGGGGGGGGGTGTAAATGAGGCGCAAAGGAGGCACTAATAACAAACTAAAAGAGACTTGAATCAGCTCAAAAGACCAGGGGATCAAGAGATGTAAGTGCATAAGTAGGGCTGAGAGGGGGGGGGCTAGAAATACACCTGGCGTAAAGCAGATGTGGAGAAAGCGTGTAGGACCCGTGGAAAACCGAAAAAAGTTTAAAGAAGGTATGAAAGAAACGGTGGTGGTGAGAAGGTGAAGCACATTAGAAAACGCAAAGCGGAAAATAAATCGTGCGAATGAGGTTTCAATAAAAATTAAGATGAGGAGGGGGGGGAGGGGGGAATTGGCTGCTGCCATTTCCGGTTACCGAAGGCTGGCGATCCATTTCTGGTGACCAGGGGAGGGGTGTGTACAAGAATAAGGAAGGCTTGAAAGTGGCGTGAAGGGGAAAGGGAAGTCAGGAAAAGGGGGAAGGGATAATGATGACTTAAAATAAGCGGGATAGATTACAACCAGTATGAAGGGATGAAAGAGATGCCGAAGAAGAGTGGAAAAGATGGTAGGATAACTGTAAAAAAAACTGGAGGCACCGGGAATCGAACCCGCGCAACTAGAGAAGTTGTACTTCTACTACGCAGCAAACCGAGAATGGGATCAGGAACAGGCAAACCACGGGCGTCGATCTACAGAATGAGTTAAAAAAAGGCAATATCTAGAGGTGCTGTACAAATAACTTTATGATCATTAAATTACAGTATAGTACATACAATCTGTTGCAAAGAATACCGCAACGTTCACATCGTGCACATCACTATTCAGTAGACGGACACGTCGTCTCTTGCACTTTTCCGTGTTTTCTAATTTGTAAAATGTAACGTTGGAAAATCTTCAGAAATTCGCTCCTAAATATATTAACATCCTCGCTTTGATAATTATGAATGACTATCCTCGCGTACCTACAGAACATCTTCCTGCCGTCATCGGCCCAGTCGCACGTCCTGCACATTCTGCATATCTTCCTCAGCAAAATTTTCGGATTCCTAAATTCTTCGGTCGTGGCGTTCGCGAGTTGCGTCATTAGCTCGTCGTAATCGGGAAAAATTCGTCGATCGCTATTGAAGACGTGGTTAAACGACCGCTTGACGTCGTCAAAGTCGCGATCGAGGAACTGTCTCAAGATCTCCATGTGACGTCCGGCTTCCTCGTCGTCTTGCAATTTGACAATTAGAATGGTGTTCAGCTTCGCGTAGCTTTCCTTCAGTCTCTCTTCGCAACTTTGGTATTCGCACTCGGTGCAATCTTTAATTGAGGCGATAGTGTGAGCGATGCACTCGTGCAGCAGAATTGCCTTATAGAACCAAAAATGGCCGGTAGAGCTTAGGGAATCCAAATTCTTTTGGACAGTGGTGAGACCGGTAAATTCTCTATCGAAAATTGGTATAAGCGATCGTTTTTTGAGTTGTCGTCTAAGTCCTGTGTGTTGGTCGCAGAAGTTTTGGATGGCGTTCTTCGCCTTCTCCAAATTGCCATGGGGGCCCTTCAGCTTGCACGTGGGCAGCGTGTCCGCGTTGGGATTGTCGAGAGTCGCGACAACGTGGAGATGCTGCGCCACCAGATTTCTGAAGTATACACCGTCACTTTTTGAGATGTAATTGTAAGCCGCTGTAGACAACGTCATGGTAAAACCTTCATCGTCTGCCGTTTTTTTCGGTGGAGTAGGCGAAACGTTCGCCGGACTCTTCGCTTGAATGGACGAAACGAAGCCGCCGCTGGGTTGCGGTACGGCAGCGACCGGTTTTTTACTCCTTACCGTCCTGACCGGCGCTAGCACGGTCGGACCGAGTCTTGACGGCAGAAAAAGGGCGAGTTGAAGGGCGGCCAAGTGGTCGAGGTTCAGAATAGGAAAACGTGGAAGGACGCCCAAAGCCTAGAAAAAATATAATATGACTAAATAGCTTGTTGCGGCTGAGATGATAAATGAAGCACTGTTGGGTCGGGATCTTGGAGAAGAAGCCATGGATCAGCAAATTCTAAATGGAAAACCCTCATGGAAGGGGATCAGCTGAAGGCTACCTTCAACCATAACGGGTAACGGAAACCGGTTTCCCGATTAACCGTTTTTTTTTCTCGTCGTTAAAGAAACCGGTTAAACCGCTTTTTAATATTCAACCGGTTCGTATTTTTTGAAGAAATAAAGTAATGGTATCAGTGATGTAACGGAATATGGTTTTGTGCTTAGGTCAGTCGACCTGACGCAAACAGCATTGTCACCGTCCTCCGTGCTCATTGTGGGATTCAACTGGCTCCCTGCTATGGGGTTGTTTGAGTCAGGAGAATGGGTTTCTGCCATGTTGTGTCTTCAATTTTCGGTCCTCGATCTTCAATTTCAGTTTTAAGTCTTCGGTATTGAGTCTTGAATCTTCAGTTGTCAGCACAACAACCAGCCTTTCTGACCCTGAACGACGAATAATAATAATAATAATGTTTATTGTTGTTCAACACACTCATAATCCATACATGAACAATCGCAAAAAATATAAATAAATCGTTAAGCGCATACCGCATTATTAAAACTATAGTAGGAACTAATATTTAAAATAGAAAACATAAAATCAATATAAATATTGCAGTAGGTAATTGTAACTAGTGAAATAAATAAATACCTTTGACATTTCTCAACTAAAAATAGAATATTGATAAAGAGAATTTAAAAAAAAATAAAGTAAAGAAAAAAAAAGGTCGGATGCCTATACAACCTGAATGTTCACCCTGTATATTGTAGTTCAAATTTTTTTTATAATTCGTAATTAATTAAAATATCTGTAAACTACATCTTTTGACCTCTGGGCAGCCGTCTTCAGCTTCCCTAAGGCAATATCGCTAAGTACACATCACTACTTCAACAGAAAAAACAAAATACACTAAAAATTTTAACCCATAAATATAAAAAAACAGCGTGATCTTAAATAAACTTTATTTGACACAGCGAATATTATTGCAAAATACGAACAATAGCAGAAATAAACCAACGTATTATTAACTCATTAACAACCAATAAATTAAAAAAGTTTTTTCAGATTTTTTATTGAATACGATACAAAGTATTAAACAAAATTACTTTTGATTTTTTCTCATAAATCCAACATTAACACAAACGACCCATAAACCGATGGCTTTAAGGGTGTTGAGCAGTTCGCTTTTTGTCATTTTAAATCAAAAAATGTTTCATACGAACATTTATTTTGTAACTACCCGTTATATGTGTTACTAACTACTAGCTGTGATTTTCTCTAAAATAAGTGAACTAATTTGTTTGTCGTTTACCACACCTTGCTGAAGGAACTAACGGTTTTTTTTTTATTTCAAATAGACAGAATGGAAAAATTTGTTGATTTATCATTTGAATGTTAGTTTTTTTTTAATTGTAAATTTAGTCGCTAATTGTTTAATTCCATTTTGTATTTAAGTTGTATCATAAATTTAAAACGGGAACGTTTAATGAAAATATTATCTGGTTAGGTGTTGATAAAAAGTCGTTATCGGGCAAGACAAGACAAACAATGTCTCGTGAGAGATAAGCGATGCAGGTGTTTAATCAGTTCTGGCGGCGTAGATGGAATTTCGAGTTTTCCGTTTCCGGACTTGACATTCCCATTTAATGTCAGCATGTCAGAAGACTACAATAAAAATAAATCAGTCAAAGATATTCTAGTTCATTTATTTTGTCCAAAACCGTCTATATAATAAAGAAGGTTCAATTTTAGTGGAAAAAATTACACATTTTCCACATTATTTGATGTTTTATCTCTGGTATATTGTTTATTAAGTTAAAGTTAACAAATTAATCATCCCAATTATATTGATACTTGTTGGTAATCTGGTTCTTGTTTCAACATTACTTTCTTCACAATCTCTAATTTGGTGTGAAATGAATCTTCCACGTAGCAGTCTGCCACTGTAGAAGATTTTCAATTATTGCCACGGTTGAGGATCATAAGATTACCACCCGCATCTGCCAAAAGAGTCACGAGGCCCTCCAGTGTAACCGACTCATTGCAAACAATAATGCACCTAAAATGAACCAAATACAGTATACCTTCTTTCTCAAGAACCTCTCCACCTGTCCTCCCTCCAGACGCCTCACCTTGACAATCCACTTTACCCACTGAAGACGCAGCACGTTTTTCATCGAAATGTAGAAAATATGCGAGTAAATGGTCCTTCTTGTACAGACTTCAATTTACTTCATGCAGGTAATGAATTTATAATTGTCACAATAACAGTCACCAGAATTAATACTAATAACCAGGGTTCGGAGGATATATATCCCGCGATATATATCAGATATATTCAATAATAAACTGTATAGTATTGATCCGTTCGGCTGCGGCGCGAGCTTCGCCGATCGGGTACTCCCTTATTGCAGATCAAAGCTGGGCAGTATTCGATGTTGTAAATACTTTTTAGTATTCAAATACTTTGTAATTAAATACTTTTATGGAAACAGTATTTGTATTTGTAACTCAAATACTTTCACAAATATTTAGTATTCGAATACTTCGCATAGTATTTGAATACTTAACCTTCCTTTTTTTACCAAAAATCGACTACTCCAAAATTTCTCGGGAAAACACTTTTTCTTATTAATTTTGGTGCGTAGAATCCAAACCAATTCGTACTTTTTCGATCAGACTTCTCAATCAAAAGTTATAGACTAGAAACCAATTTCGAAAGAAAATTCAAAGGGCTGTAACTTTTGAACTAATAGCCCAATCTTGGAACTGTTTGAAATTATGGATTCTACAGGCCACATTCTATAAGAAAAATTTTTTTCCGGGTCGATCTGAGACAATTTTTTTTGCGGGCCTCAAAAAAAGGCAGTGTATAACCTTCCTTTTTTACCAAAAATCAACTACACCAAAATTTCTCGGGAAAACACTTTTTCTTATCAATTTTGGTGCGTAGAATCCAAAACAATTCGTACGTTTTCGATTAGACCTCTCAATAAATAGTTATGGACAAAAAACAAATTTCGAAAAAAAATTCAAAGGGCTGTAACTTTTGATCTAGTAGCCCAATCTTCAAACTGTTTGAAATTATGCATTCTACGGGCCAAGTTCTATAGGAAAATGTTTTTTCCCGGTCGATCTCAGACAATTTTTTTTCCGGCCTCAAAAAAAGGCAGTACTTTTTAAGTTATTCAAATATTTGAGAACAATTTAGAAATGTTTAGGGAAAGTTTCCATTGTCACAAAATCAAATATAAAAATCCGATACATCTGAATACCGAACTCGATAGTCTACGTAACTTAAAAACAATATGGACCTATGGTACCAATTTTCAAAGCGATCGCACGTTTCTAAACAAGTTATCATGCACACGGACAAACGGATGGTCAAAAATGGATCTGTTCCAAAATCGCTAAGATTAATTTCAGAAAGGCGTACGTATCATGTGCACGACGTACGATCGCTTTGAAAACTGGTACACGTATTCTTAAGGATATAACTGGTATAAGAAAGGTCCTGGTATAGGTACCTCCTATATAATAATATAATAATAATAATAATAATACGCTTTTACTCCCCTTAAATTTGTATATAACAATAGAAATATAAAAAAAGCTAACCCCATACAAAGTATAACTTGATTTTTTAAGTAGTATTAAGCCTTTTATCTAGTATACTATTTTAAATTTTTAATGTATTTGAGTGGCAAGTATTCGAATACTTTTTCAAAGTAAGTAAATGAAATACTTTTCAAAGTATTCGAATACTTCTTATAGTATTCGAATACCTTTGATAGTATTAGAATACTTTTGAAAATATTCGAATACATTCTAAAGTATTTGAATACTTATTTTTTAAAGTATTTGAATACTTTTCAATGTATCTGTATAGTATTCGCTTGTGCTGGACGTAAAAGTATTTAGTATTCAAATACCTTTGATTTGTGTAAAGTATTTACTATTTAGTATTCAAATACTTTTTGAAAGTATTCTGCCCAGCTCTGTTGCAGATCAGATGAATCACCGGCGCAACGATTTGTTTAATGTTTTATTTGCTTTTTCAGGCTTTCCCTGACTGTTCACTGTTGTGTTGTGTGAATAAGAATAATAATTTTTATTTAATTAATATGCCAAAACCAAAGCATCATTTGATATATATCCGATATATATCTGATATATCCGATATTTATCTGATATATATCCGATATATATCATGTGAATGTGATATATTTATATAAATATCATGATATTTTCGGTCGCTGCTAACTTGCTCATTGAGAGGATTTGGATGAAATCTTGTTTAATTTTCGAGGCCTTATGATAAATAAATTGCTCGGTAGCTCTATAATGACCCTACCGAAACTCTCTGATGAGATAAAAGATGTGTTTACTTATGCCGTACAGAGAAAGACAAGGGTTCATCCCAAGCATCAAACACCGAAGACACTTACACGTACACAGCCTCAAAAGGGGGTGAAACAGAAACTGTGTATCGAACATCGCTTGATGCAAATGAATCAATCTGATGGAGTTTATGTTCAAATTTGATACCCAAAACAATTGAATTGAATGAAAGATGTCTCTTTAGCTATGACTTACCTCAAGATTGTTCAAGCCTAACTGAGGCTGAGTCTGAGGTAACAGCCCCATTCGTGGTCGTTTATGCGGAGGTGGATCCATTTCTGGGTCAAAAGGAACTTTTGCACAAACTAAACACAACAAACAAACCCCCTTGTGCACATCGATTAACGTTGCTGTGTCTATATAGACGGCCAGTAGTCGGTAGTGGCACATGTCAAAGCCTTCTACAATATACAGGGTTGTTAAAAAAAGCGGCGGTGTTACAGGTGTTTTTATTTCAGTAATTAGATACAAGTACATACACCTTCTTGAGATAATAAATACCTAATTAGATGTGCAGGTGCATTTGCGGGACAGTATTGCAGTGTACTTGAACCGCAAATTCTACGCGAACTTCACACTACAGTAACGCGGAAATAAAATCGACCTGGCAACGTTTGAAAATGGCCACTCGAAAGAGTATTCCCTCCAAAACTAAACAACATCCCGCTTAAATTTGAAAAGTGGCATGTGATCAAACATCTAACCAGGGCAGGTGTAAAGTAAAATTATTTGCAATGATGTGAATGCGTAACATAAAATTATAACATCACAAAAAGTAGCAGGTAGAGTTCAAGAGGTAACATATAGGTTAAAAACAAGTTTTGGGAATTATGGGTCAGGTAAGCAGGTACCAAGGTTCTAATCAATCTAATTCAATTCTTGCATGGGGCCATTCTGCCCACTCTCGAGTATTATTTGGTTTGCAGCGCAAATGTATACGATTATTAAAAAACCTTAAATACAGAGATTGTTGTCGTCAGGGTTTTATCGAATTAAATATATTGACATTACCTTGCATTTACATACAGCAATGTTTAATATATACTAAAGAACACATGACTACACTAACTGTAAGCACGGATATTCATACTTACAATACAAGGAACAAAGAGAATCTTTATATACCGTTTCATAGATTAAACAAGACCAAAGATGGCACTACATTTTACGGCATGAAATTTTTCAATGTCTTGCCAAAACAAATAAAATATTTAGATTTGCACGCATTTAAAAACTGTGTAAATAGTTACCTTAAACGAAAAGCTTTTTATTCTTATGAAGAATTTTTAAAAGATAAATTTGATAACATTTAAGTTTTAAAAGCAACAGTACCTTGTGTGATCATGTTCTCGTGTCCTTTGTCTTTTTTTTTTAATATTATGTAATTGTACCTGATGACGTGTGAAAATACTATTGTATAGATCACAAATAATAAAATGAAATGAAATGAAATAAGAAAGGGTGAAATACACAGGATGTGACTCATCTTTGGTGCAATAAAGTCCTTTTGTTAAAAGCAACATGGAAAATTACATGGCCCTATAGGCAAATTTAACTACAAACAAAATATGGGAAAACTACGAATCCTAACTCATTTATCGTACATAGATTCTAAACCGACGAGTTTTGATTAGCATAATCCCGCTCCGGCAAGATAGGTAGCGTCGCCCCTCGTTAGGAGTTTCAAGCCTACAGTTGAACGTCGAAAACAATCACGGAATTAGGTGTCGTAACACAAATTTGACTACAGTTTTTACCACCCCCGTGACTGCTTCATTCACGGAGAAAATGTTAGTTACAAACAACAAGTCAGTACATGCATCAATCGAATCGGTAATTTTCACATATTAAAAGAAAAATCAAAACTTACATGAATGTTATTTCAGGGACGAGACCAAGTAATCAACATCAATAAACATAAATTAAACAAGCATTACACCAAAAAGGTAAACAATTACAAACAATAGCATAACGGTATCAAATATGTGAGTCTGCATTGCGGTGAAACCAAGTAAATTTCAAAAACAAAGATTCAAACACACAAAAAATATAAAATGTGACATAGAAAACACAAATACGATATAAAGAAATGCAAAGATTTACTACCTGCATTAAAAAACACAAAATAACAACAAACATTTATGGAGCGACGCGTTCACGACCGCCATTCAATACGCCAAACGTAATCCTCGTCCGTGCTGTTTAGATGGCGCAGGCGGCTTTTTCCCACCTAAAAATTGCATGGTTGCCAACTCACAAAAATGTATGTATCGTCGTAAGTTGTATATACAGGGTGGAACCTCTCAAAGTCATTTGTAGAATATCCCCTTTATGTTCAGTTATATGGTATGTGCATTATTCGGAGTACAACCATCTACAATAAAAGAAACATTAAAAAAAAATTGTTACCTCAGCCCAAGTGCGAACACTCGATCTCCGGCTATGTAACCAAACGCTTTACCACTGAACCACAAACTCTCTTGCGGGAATTGTTAGTTTACACACAAGTCATTACACACATCAAACAATTCAATAACTTCCACATATTTAAATTAATGGCCAAATGTATAAACGTAATCAAAACATAACCATAAATTGAGCAAACATTTACACCAAAAACGAAAACAATTTCAAACAATACAAAGTAACGGAGGTTAAATCGTGTTAATTTCAAAACAAAGATTGAAAATGACTTTACAAGAAACACAAGTAAATTATAAACAAATGCATTAGATAAATAACACAAAAACAGCAAACTAAACTACACGATGCCCTCTCGACGAAAGCTCAAACCAAGATGACTGTAACGTAAGAAACGTTCATCCTCTCCGAGACCGAACAGCCAGCTTTCTTCTTTCACCCTTGCTCCTGATCAACGGCGGTGGTTTCGTAACAGAAATTCGGAACCCGCCGGTACTCAAACGAAATGAAGCGGAACATTCCAGAGATCTTGCGGGCAAATGGCGGCGGAGTCGCTGGCGAATATCTAAAACAAAATTACGACACACGGGACGGTAGCCATTTCTTAATTAACTACTTAATTGGCATTATTAAAATTTCCAAACTCGGTAGCCTAGTGATGCCCATAAACTGCGATAATGATAAATAAACATAGGAAATCGGCTTTCAATCAGAGGGAGCTTTCGGATGTTGGACAAATAATTTAAATATCTACGGGAACGGTTACAAACGGCAAATTAGTTACAGTATCTGAATTTCCTTATCGGCGGCTAAAACATGACAATTTTATTACGTGTTAAGTCTAGATTTAAATATCTTGAATTAATTGTTTATCGCCGGTCCTGGATAAGAAGTATTGTTATCACTGCGTAGGCTAATTAGTTTCAAAGTAAGAAAACACAGGCGCAGTTTATCGTTCAACGACGCATTAATTTGTTAATGTAGGCGAAGTTGAAACGAAAGGATAATTGTTTTAAATAGAAGAGACGGGCGTTAATCGTCGTTTTTTTACGTAGCCTCTTGTTTTACCGTAAGTCTTGCCAATGGGAAAGTTTTTGTAGAAGAAAATCAGTTGGAGATTTTTAATACGTCGTTGAACCTCGAAAATTCAGTTTACTTCTGGTTCAGAGCTTAATTTATTCATTTTTTTAAATAAAACTAATTCCCCCTTAGTAGCCCACAAGTCTTTGATCAACTTCAAATTGTAAAACCTCTAACACGCCTTTTTTGAGGACTGGATCGCACGAACTACGTTGTACGAAAAGACAAGAACTTGAAATATGACGCATACAATAAGGCGATACCAGGGAAACCTTCTACGGACCAAAAACCCCGGCACAGCCCACACAAATACATAAAATAAATCAAATATCAAATATTTAATTAACACCGTGAGAGGGTCTGGAAAGATCTGATGTATAAATAAAATTGCATTAAGAGGTAAAAATTTGTATTTTTCATACAAAAGATCTTACACAATGGAGATTTTCGCGCATTTGCAACTTCACAAAACGACTACTTCTTCTTTCGATCGTTTTTGGCAGCGCTAGCTCTAGAGCAGGCGAGTTGAAACAAAGGAACGTATTTCTCGGAATAATTCGATATTATAAGACAACTGTAATAGTGTAGCACGGTCTTTAACCAAACCCGGAACTTGCGCCGCTTACACACGGCGACGGCTTCGTTTCTCGCCTCTTCGAAGTTAGGGGTGGAGGCGCACGGTAATTCGGCGATTAGTTCGTTGTAGTTGGGAAAAATGGAGTGGTCGCTATTAAAAACGTGGTGGAATGAATGAAACGCCATCGATCCAGTGTCGAGACATTTCTGCAATGTATCCATGTGGGATTTACTGTCCAGTTTGGCAATAATTATCGTGTTCAATTTCTGGTATAGCGATTTAATATTGTCATCGATCTCTTTATATATCGTTTCAGTACTGCAGTCTTGCATAGACAAAGATTGACGGTTAATTTGTGTATAAGTTGATCGGGCTACACCCCGCCAGTCTATAGTGTCATCTTCCAAAGTGTTTAAGTTAGTTTCAAGCGACTGTACCGTTGCTGTCTGTTTGCTGAAAGACAGCTGCTTTTGCTTAGCAAATAGTTTCTTTGCAGCTATAAACCGTTGTATCGCGTCTTTCACACTTGATTGACTCTCTTCTGTACCTCCAGACAGTAAGAGGTGTAAATTTTGAGGAGTTTCCTTAATGGAAACATTGACGGCTGTTTTCTTTTGGAGTGTCTTTAAGAATATCGACGCCTCTTTCCCCACGAGATACTTATTCTTGGAAGAACTTATGTGCCAGTCTTGTACGAGCTCTGCAACTTCAGGAGAATTTGGCTTGCTGATGTACACGCTCTGAAAGCTGTGAATAGTGGCACTGACGGCTGCGTGAGATCTGTAATAGCGACAGTGCTGTTCGACGTGACCATTCGTACCGCAGCCCGAACACCAGAGGTCTTCTAATCGCTTCTCGTCTCCTGCTTCTGGCCGTTGAACCTCGCCTTCCCTGGTCTAAGCAAAGAAGATTAGTTATAACATGCCGATAGTGCAATATGGGCCACATGGTGCGAAATTTTTGACGCCATCGCCAATTTCATTTGAAATCACGCCCATTCAATTCGTTTGAATGATTATTATTTCTTTTTGTACAGCAGTTTGCGATATTTGGTTATTTTCAGACGCAACAGTTAAAATTGTATAAATTTAATCAATAAATAATAACGAACGGTGAGCAAATTTTGGACTTTGACCGGCAACCAACCTTTGAACTTTGAACTGCGATCAACCTTTAGATTTTGAACGGTGTTTGTAGGTATAAATCTGACGCATGTGATGCTCTCACTTTTCTTGGAAACATATTACACAACTTCTGGAGAGGACGGAATCCCCAAAAGGAGGTATTTCGTGATAATGATTGCAGAAAAAGAGATAACTGATTTTCCTTTACTGTGGGGTATTCCATACCCCCCCCCCCAAAGTTACGCTTTTTACTTAAAACTTCAAGCCCTGAGGAAAACTCTTATGACACTTTTGAAAGGTACGGTCGGACCTTGAGTATTCCATGTTTATTGCTAACTCTAACCATTTTTGGGGGAGAATGTAGTACGGGGGGGGGGGGGGTCTGGCATACGCCCATTCAATTCTGTTGAATGATTATTATTTCTTTTTGTGCAGACAGCAGTTTGCGATATTTGGTTTTTATTTTCAGACGTAACAGTTAAAATTGTATAATTTTAATCAATAAATAATAACGAACAAGAACGGTGAGCAAATTTTGAACTTTGACCGGCAACCAACCTTTGAACTTTGAACTGCGATCAACCTTTAGATTTTGAACGGTGTTTGTAGGTATAAATCTGACGCATGTGATGCTCTCACTTTTCTTGGAAACATATTACACAACTTCTGGAGAGGACGGAATCCCCAAAAGGAGGTATTTCGTGATAATGATTGCAGAAAAAGAGATAACTGATTTTCCTTTACTGTGGGGTATTCCCTACCACCCCCCCCCCAAAGTTACGTTTTTTACTTAAAACTTCAAGCCCTAAGGAAAACTCTTATGACACTTTTGAAAGGTACGGTCGGACCTTGAGTATTCCATGTTTATTGCTAACTCTAACCATTTTTGGGGGAGAATGTAGTACGGGGGGGGGGGGGGTCTGGCATACGCCCATTCAATTCTGTTGAATGATTATTATTTCTTTTTGTGCAGACAGCAGTTTGCGATATTTGGTTTTTATTTTCAGACGCAACAGTTAAAATTGTATAAATTTAATCAATAAATAATAACGAACAAGAACGGTGAGCAAATTTTGGACTATGACCGGCAACCAACCTTTGAACATTGAACTGCGATCAACCTTTAGATTTTGAACGGTGTTTGTAGGTATAAATCTGACGCATGTGATGCTCTCACTTTTCTTGGAAACATATTACACAACTTCTGGAGAGGACGGAATCCCCAAAAGGAGGTATTTCGTGATAATGATTGCAGAAAAAGAGATAACTGATTTTCCTTTACTGTGGGGTATTCCATACCCCCCCCCCCAAAGTTACGCTTTTTACTTAAAACTTCAAGCCCTGAGGAAAACTCTTATGACACTTTTGAAAGGTACGGTCGGACCTTGAGTATTCCATGTTTATTGCTAACTCTAACCATTTTTGGGGGAGAATGTAGTACGGGGGGGGGGGGGGTCTGGCATACGCCCATTCAATTCTGTTGAATGATTATTATTTCTTTTTGTGCAGACAGCAGTTTGCGATATTTGGTTTTTATTTTCAGACGTAACAGTTAAAATTGTATAACTTTAATCAATAAATAATAACGAACAAGAACGGTGAGCAAATTTTGAACTTTGACCGGCAACCAACCTTTGAACTTTGAACTGCGATCAACCTTTAGATTTTGAACGGTGCGGTGTTTGTAGGTATAAATCTGACGCATGTGATGCTCTCACTTTTCTTGGAAACATATTACGCAACTTCTGGAGAGGACGGAATCCCCAAAAGGAGGTATTTCGTGATAATGATTGCAGAAAAAGAGATAACTGATTTTCCTTTACTGTGGGGTATTCCATACACCCCCCCCCAAAGTTACGTTTTTTACTTAAAACTTCAAGCCCTGAGGAAAACTCTCATGACACTTTTGAAAGGTACGGTCGGACCTTGAGTATTCCATGTTTATTGCTAACTCTAACCATTTTTGGGGGAGAATGTAGTACGGGGGGGGGGGGGGTCTGGCATACGCCCATTCAATTCTGTTGAATGATTATTATTTCTTTTTGTGCAGACAGCAGTTTGCGATATTTGGTTTTTATTTTCAGACGCAACGCAACAGTTAAAATTGTATAAATTTAATCAATAAATAATAACGAACAAGAACGGTGAGCAAATTTTGGACTTTGACCGGCAACCAACCTTTGAACTTTGAACTGCGATCAACCTTTAGATTTTGAACGGTGTCTGTAGGTATAAATCTGACGCATGTGATGCTCTCACTTTTCTTGGAAACATATTACGCAACTTCTGGAGAGGACGGAATCCCCAAAAGGAGGTATTTCGTGATAATGATTGCAGAAAAAGAGATATCTGATTTTCCTTTACTGTGGGGTATTCCATACCCCCCCCCCTAAAGTTACGGTTTTTACTTAAAACTTCAAGACCTGAGGAAAACTCTTATGACACTTTTGAAAGGTACGGTCGGACCTTGAGTATTCCATGTTTATTGCTAACTCTAACCATTTTTGGGGGAGAATGTAGTACGGGGGGGGGGGGGGTCTGGCATACGCCCATTCAATTCTGTTGAATGATTATTATTTCTTTTTGTGCAGACAGCAGTTTGCGATATTTGGTTTTTATTTTCAGACGCAACAGTCAAAATTGTATAATTTTAATCAATAAATAATAACGAACAAGAACGGTGAGCAAATTTTGAACTTTGACCGGCAACCAACCTTTGAACTTTGAACTGCGATCAACCTTTAGATTTTGAACGGTGCGGTTTTGTAGGTATAAATCTGACGCATGTGATGCTCTCACTTTTCTTGGAAACATATTACTTCTGGAGAGGACGGAATCCCCAAAAGGAGGTATTTCGTGATAATGATTGCAGAAAAAGAGATAACTGATTTTCCTTTACTGTGGGGTATTCCATACCACCCCCCCCCCAAAGTTACGTTTTTTACTTAAAACTTCAAGCCCTGAGGAAAACTCTTATGACACTTTTGAAAGGTACGGTCGGACCTTGAGTATTCCATGTTTATTGCTAACTCTAACCATTTTTGGGGAAGAATGTAGTAACGGGGGGGGGGGGTCTGAAATTTAAATAAATGCAATTTTAAATTTTTTAAAATGGCAGTTACGCCCTCTGGTGGTCATTTTAGGAACTTGAAAATATTTTCCAACGATTCTTCATAACCGATTTACCCAATAATTTTTTTTACACGTAAGTCATACGACGAACGGTTCCCGAGATATAATAATAATAATAATAATATTGCCTTTATTAAAAAAAAAGAAAAATAAATAACAGATAAAGTTAGTACAAGGCGAAGTTCAGATTAGCAGTAAAATAATGCCATCTGTTCTATACGGCCGAGGAGCAGTCTTATTGGGTCACCCGGTACAGACGGTTAGTTCAATTTTAGTGTGATAACTGCACAGGCGTATAATTTTTGACCGTAGTATGAATTTTGGTTTTCCGCGTCTCCGTTATTGCACGATTCGAGGTCTTTCTGCAGGTGTTACGTAATAGGAATTGGTTAAAAATCGGGACATCCGTTTGGTTTGGTTTGCAGAAAGCGGTAATTTTTTTTGTTACGGTGCTTGAACCATCCGTTTCTTCTTGAAGGTGAGGATTATTCAGGATTTGTGTTTGTTCCAATGTTCCGGAGGGGGGGGAGGGGACTTTCTAGAATATCGGATTAATGAACTACTACCGTTATATCAAAAATTTGTATTTTTAATACAAAATTTCCGAGTTACAAACAAAAAATAAAGATTCTAAAAAAACAAATAATCGATTTAAACACCTTTTTCTTGCGCTTGTGGTTTCGCAGAGCAGGCAAGTTTAAACGAGGACACGCACTCCTCGGAATAATCCGATATTATAAGGCAACTGTAATCGTAAAGCACTTTTCTCAGCCGAACGTTTAAACCACGATTCCGGCAGACATTTACAGTTTTATTTTTCATCTCCTCAAAATCAATGGCGGTCGGTAATCGCGCGATTAAGTCCCCATAGTTCGGGTAAAGTATGCGATCGCTGTTGAAGACGCGCTCGAACGTGGGTCTCGGTACCTGGCCTCTCGCGAGGCCCTCTGCCAAGGCGTCCATGTGGATTCGATCGGGTCCGATCTTCAGTTTGCCGATAATTATGGCGTTTAATTTCCGATACAGCGCTTTCATTTCCCTTTGTTGATTTAAATATTTCGACTCGGTAGAGCCACTAATCGCCGAGGTTAGTTTTTTAATCATCCCGTACATTTTGTGTGCTACATGAAACCAGTTTACTTTACTATCGTTTAAGAAGTCCAAATTACTTTGAAGATCGTCTATTGTCGCTTTCTTTGCGTCGCATTTCAGACTTTTATGGCTTTTTGTATTTATAAACCTTTGAACGGCGGCCATCGCTTCTGATTGGGTGTTCTCTCGAGTTTCTTGGTACGAAAGCGTTACGTTAGGATACGTTTTTGTAACACGAACAGCCACGCCTGTTTTTGCTTCGAGTGTCTTCAAAAATATCGACGCCTCTTGTCCGACGAATAACTTACGGTTGAGAACACCCAAGGGCCACTTCTTCCACTGCGCTTCTTCCACAGTTTCGTTTAACTTACAAGGCGGATCGGCGCTGTACACACTCTGAAAGCTATGGATGAAAACACTAGCGGGAGGATGAGACCTTTTGGGATGGTAGCAGTTTTGCTCCAAGTGACCCTTCCTGCTGCAACCCGAACACCAAATATCTTCCAATTGTTTCATGTTGGCTCCGGTTGGTTGTTGCATTGCGCCCTCTTCGATCTACGCAAAGAAGTTCAGTTATAATGAGATGGACACAAAGAGACCATACCTACATGGGCCACATGAAATACATTACTTTTCTGAACTTACGTCTTTATGGGATTTCTAGTCACACTCACGCAATTTTTAAACAGCGCACAGAACGGTCTCATTAATCATGTATATTTTATATAACAATAATCGCCCTTTGTGAGTACCCTCTTTCGACAATCCCTTTTTGCATACGGGAATATACTCGATCACGATAATAGAGGTCAAGGAGCGAGGAGGAGGGCTATGGTTGGTAGAAATTAATTCCTTTCGTTGAGACCTTTCATTAGAGTACCATGAAGGATAAAACTAGTTCTACTCCCCCCCCCCTTCCCCTCCACCCCGTACTTTGATAAGAGGACAGAAAAACGGGCAGTAGTTTGCAGAAAAGTGTTCCTTTCGTTGAGACCTTTCATTAGAATACAACGAGGGATACAATTTATTTTTAACCTCCCCCCCCCCCCCTCCTCAGGCCCCGTAGCTCACTGATCTCGAAAAAGAGTCGCATGGGAAAGTTATAGTTTGTACACACCAATTTATTTCGAAGCGACCTTTTATTAGAATACCATGAAGGGTAGAACATGTGCCCCCCCCCCTCCAGTTTTCTCCACTCAAGACATGCGTATGCAAAATCTGATACCAGTTGGTTGTCGAATGTAAAAGTTATGCACGTTTTACTTTCAAAAACAGCATCTCAGGAAATAATTCATGGGGGGGGGGGGGGGTCCTTTTAGACAGCGAAATTTGATGGCCGTCTGGCACACCTTCAAGGCATAGGCTACCTACTGCAAAAAATTCCAGGACTCTAGCACCATTCCTATAGAAGTAGTTCAAAATGGTAGAAGTGGGTCCGGACGGACGGACTGACAAAACGCAAACAATAGCACATTTTTTTATTCTTAAAAAATGCAGAAAAAAATTGAAGTTTGAAAAATTGGAAGAAACCGAAAAAGAAACATTTAAAAAATATGAAGAAACAGAAGAATCCAAAGTAATCAGTAGGTATTGGGGCACTTGACCACTTGACCGTGCGAAAATTCTGCTGGTCTGTAGCATAGAAACAGCTAGTTCGGAAACAGGTGAGTTAAACAATGGCCTCGAGAATGTAATTAGCAACAACAATAGATGAGGTCATTGCCTTTCTATGGCCTTGAAAATATAATTTGATACCACATAAAAATGCAGCCATTGAAATTGTAATTTGACAAAACAAAAATGGCGCCATTGACCTTTGTTAATCTTAAAAATAAAAAAAGATCACAAAAATGGGGTCATTGACCTTTGATGGACTTGAAAATGAGACACCAAACAGGTGGAGGCCATTGAACTTTAATACATTGAAAATGAATTATGGCACCATAAAAATGGGACCATTGACCTTCAAATGAAATTAGATGATGGGAGAATGAAAGACTGAATTGACCTTGCATGACCTCGAACATGTATTTTGACACAGCAAGCATGAGGTCATTGGCCTTCTATGCCCTTGAAAATGTAATTTGATTATTTGACACCCCAAGAAATGGACTCTTTGACCTTGAGACACCACATAAGAATAAAGCCATTGACCTTGGATGACGTCGAACATGTAATTTAACATCTCAAAAATGGGAACATTGACCTTGTATGCCCTTGAAAATGTAATTTAACACATCAATTGTTGATCTAAATTCCAAGGTCACCACGCGGCAAACCTAAACCTCCATAAAAAAAGATGAGGTTTTAATGAACAGATCTGTTTCTGATACAGACTGCGGGCCAACTGGTCGAAGTATACCTCGCACGAGGGGCCAGCCGCCAAAATTAGGAGATGGGCCATTCGGATAATCGCTAAAATCCGAAAAACTCGAAAGATAGAAGGTAGTTCAAGGAATCTGAAACATGCATTAAAAAAAACGGTATAATCTACTCAGAATCTAATTTAATGTTCGTCAAATTAGCACAGAAGATAATAGAAAAATGTCACTTACTTTTAAAACACTTTTTTCTTCTTTCGCTGTACACTTTCGTAATTTTTCTCTATCTCTTCGATTATTGAGCAGAGAAACTTATCGTTTGTTAGATAATAATTTATTTTGGTTATAGAACGATCTCGGTTGACCTTGGGTTTTTTCTCACTTTTATAAAAAATACCTGATCATGTTCCAACTTCCTATTTCGTAAGCACTTCCACAACACCAATTGTTCTATTGTCGAACACATTAACTTGATCACATCTAAAGAGCCTAACATTAATCTCAAAAGATTATAACAAAAAACACCTGCAAATTTATTGCAATTTAAACATCATATGAAATTTACAACAATTTGGTCGTCCACCTGGTCCACATTGTTCAAAACAAGAACGGCACCATCTGCGGCGTGGCCAGTCCTCAAAAACATTTTAACAACATTCCGTGAATATCGTTATTGATGTTGTCTTCCTGGTACTATTGTCTTATTGCTGCTAAAATTGCGGTACTATAACCAAAATATTAAGTACACAGTTCATATTTATCACTTATTGGCTTAAATTTAAATTATTTATCACTCCGACATCGAAACTAAACACTTGCTTATATAGCAAACAAAAAGCTTCTAGAAAATGTTAGTATATCATGTTTCATAAAAGGAACAAGTTCATTCCTTATCGCCGGTGACTAATCCGTTATCGACTTGATGGCGCCTTGATATCGTACTAGAAAATACGCTACAGTGGTCTGAAATTGCAGTAGATCGTGCTCCCCGCTTATCAAAAGAGAATCTGAGCAATAATTGAACAAACGTATAAAATTTGCGTTTTCCATGTGGCCCCGTCCGAATCTCAAGCTGGCATGCGCACTTACCGTGAAAAGATACCGTCGCCATAAGTCGGGACAGTGGGAGTCCGCGTGACCGAACATGTCGCAAATGGAGCACTTTATGTGTTGTCTACTCACGCATCTTTGACAGAAGGTCGTGTAACATGGAGTCTTTAATCCGCACTGTAAGAAAAGAAAAAGTTTCAAAAACCTTATTCCTAACGCTTCTTAAAAAATAATTATATATATATATATATATATACATAGTCGAAATTTTTATATAGTCCATAACTTTTGATTGAGAGGTGTGATCGAAAAAGTACGAATCGTTTTGGATTCTACGCACTGAAATTAGTGAGAAAAAGTGTTTTCCCGAGAAATTTTGGAGCAGTCGATTTTTGGTAAAAGAGGAAGGTAATAACTGCCTTTTTTTGAGGCCGGAAAAAAAATTGTCTGAGATCGACCGGAAAAAAACATTTTCTTATAGAATTTGGCCCGTAGAATCCATAATTTCAAACAGTTCCAAGATTGGACTGCTAGATCAAAAGTTACAGCCCTTTGAAGTTTTTGTCGAAATTTGTAATTAGTCCATAACTTTTGATTGAGGGGCCTGATCGAAAAAGTACGAATCGTTTTGGATTCTACGCACCAAAATTAGTGAGAAAAAGTGTTTTCCCGAGAAATTTTGGAGCAGTCGATTTTTGGTAAAAAAAAGGAAGGTAATACCCTGCCTTTTTTTGAGGCCGGAAAAAAAATTGTCTGAGATCAACCGGGAAAAAACATTTTCTTATAGAATTTGGCCCGTAAAATCCATAATTTCCAAGATTGGACTACTAGATCAAAAGTTACAGCCCTTTGAACTTTATATATATACAAAAAAGAAATTAAACGCACGTCAAACAACTGAAAAAAGTAGATGTAGACTAAACCTAGACCTGTTCAAGGTCGCCCGCCACCTAGCGGTAACCTTGGAAAGTAGGTTAAGGTGACGTGTCACGTGGCGGTGACCTTGGAAAGTAGGCCAAGGTAAAGCTCAAAGGGCACGCTTTGGTTATCGTATTTCGTTTTTGAGGTGTCAAGTTACATTTCCAAGGTCCCATTCTTTGAGGGTATAAAATTACATTTTCATCACCAAAGATCAATGTAACGATTATTTGTGGCGTTAAATTACATTTTCAAGGTCACCCAAAGGTGACAGAGCGGTCATGAGGGAGGGTATTTTTTGTTTCAGAATAATTTCGGACTTTTTATTTATTTCACTATGTAAACATTATATTTATCCTGGGAGGGGGGAGGCAATCTTACCTCTTTACACCATTGCGCAAGCCATGAGAATAATCTTACCCTGCTTATATCTATTTCACTTCTAAATATACTATTATGGTGTGGGTGAGGGGGGGATCCTACCTCCTTGACTTGACTTGCCCGAAACTTAGTTTTCAAACGCGTATGATCACAGTTTTTCATTTCAATTCGTAGTGGCGAGAGGAGGGAAGGGGGAATCTTACCTACACTTATCCAAACCTGGATTAGAACTGTCAAATTTGTTGGAAATGAAAATTTTGAAGTGTCAAAAATATGAAATGTGGCAACACTGCATGGACAAAGGGGGCGGAGTTATTAAATGTGTGGAATATTTCGTATTTTGAAAGTTTTAGAAATGTGGTCCATCGCTCCCTTGACTCACCGAAGTACAAACTGTATTCGGACAGCGATTCTCCCTGTGCCCCTTCGTTCCGCATAGACAACAAGTGACGGGGTTCAACTTCGTGGTACACTTAAAGGCGAGGTGACCAAATTCCAGACACCTTCGACATCTCGGATCCCTCGATTTGACCGTGTTAAGCCTATCCTTTGCGATTACCCTCCACATACTCGGATCATCTAAAAGTTGAAATAAGAACGAAATGCGTCACACGTTAATAACAGTACCGGACATAAGCCGCTGTTGCTCGATGACGCTAAAGTCCTCCTGCCCCCAACTCTCCTTGTAAAACTGATCCATGTCGTCCGTCCAGTACTTACTGAAGCCTTCGTGAGTATTGTCGGCCGACACCTCGACACTCGGGCTACTATTGTCATCCTCTATACAAATAACTTCGTTTTCCTCGGCTACTGTGTCAATGTCAACCACGGAAACTTCCAACGGGACGCTCTCATTAACCGTCACTACCTCTTCTTCCTTTTGCACCCCGCACTCTTCGTCATCTCTGGCACTTTCACTTTTGGGGTCGACTTCTGGCAAACTTTCCGTGTCACTCTCAGAGCTGGAATCGGAACTGTTGGCTGAGACCTGTCTCACTCTCTTACTCGCAAGCGACATCGAGAGAGACGCATCGTCCGCCGACCGTTTCCCATTAGACGCGATGTAACTCGTAAAACCGTCCAAATTCAATTCGGAAAACGTACTACTAGACGGTCCGGCGATCTCCCGGCCCGTCAGATTCTCGCAATAGTCGAGAGTGCTGCTACGGCCGCTGTCCGTTTCGTTGCGCTCAGTCTTCGCGTTAGGCGTCGACGTTTTGCCTTTGCACAAGCTGGTGCCCTCTAAGAAATCGAAGGACGCGTTCGAATCGCAGACATTTAGGCTATCGGGCGGAAGGGCAGGTGGTTCGGGGGCGACCGGTTCGGTTTCGCAATCAACATTGATAACCTCGGCCTTGGTTTCGACAATGATAACGTCGTCCGAGCCGTTCGACTCGTCGTCGCTGATCAGGCACACGTTTTTTAAGTCCTCCGGTTCGCAGCTCTCCGATAAATCGATGGTGCTGATCATAGAATCGCCTGTTTGGCTGGCGTTTACCAGTTTCTTGCGGTCTCGCCTCCTCTTCTCTTTCAGTTTACGTAATGCTCGCTTATTCTTCGAGCACGCCTGTATGATTTGCTCGACCCATTTCTGCGAATGCGACCGGTGCGTGAAAATTTGCGTCGGCGGCGGCGGTAACACGACTATGTTGTTGACCGGTGGACTCATAACGGGAATCGAGTAAACGCCGAACTTGTCGTAGTTCGCTGTCTGCGTACATTGAATCGGTGTCGAGATTGGCCTATTGTAATATCGCATGACATTGTTCGCGGGATTATTCTGGAGATTCGGCTGCGTGGCAACGTCCTCAGTGTAATCCGGCATGTGGTGGACTTGGCCGTAAAGGCGAGCCTCCAATTCATCCATGTCTACCTCGGAATCGTTCTAAGGGAAAAGTTCGGTATATATTTTGAGGTTATGTTCGTAAATACTTACCATCTTTTGTGATCATGGAACATTTAGAAGGTTTTTTTAAAGCACAATCAGTTCCAAATAAGCTAGTTTTGGCAAACCATTGAAATGAACTCAAAAATTAAAAGATTTTCAAAACGTGTCCATTTTTAAAATTCACTAAATTAACCATGTTGCCAATTTTACCTAATACGGTAAAAACAGGAGAGACATCTATGGACAACATTTTAAACTAATAACATCGCCATGCTTGATTCTGGATTTTGGGTGGAGGGTGAAATTTCGTCCAAGCGCATGTAGGACCCCCTTTTGAGCACTTTGTACTGCTTCCGTAACTAGGATTGAGGCAAACTGGAGGAGCGCGGAAAATATAATGAGCCGCTTTCTCGCCTGTATTGGATTCTCTATAAAAGGGTGTTTCAGTTTATTTTACGGTGGCGTCGGTGGCCAGAAAGTATGCGCTATTACTAGCAAGAACAGGTTACCTTGATATTTCTATTCAAAATCGCGCCATAGCAATGAGTCTTTATCGTCAATGAAGAAATTTGAATTCAAAAACACTAGACTCCAAAGATGAACAGAAGAAGAATAGTTCTATAAGTATCAGATTATAACTAGACCGCGCGTAACGTAGATTTTACTATAAACGCCTGTTGTCAAGATAGGATAGGCAACCAACTGTTCATCGCGGGGCAGACGTACATACGTTCTGCACCTTGCTTTAGCCATGTTTATTCTAAATTTTAGTAGCAAAAAAGATAACATATAGCTGTTAACTGTTTTAATCGAATTTATTGGTGTTTTATTTGAACTAAATTGGTATATAACTGGCTTACTTTAGTCCTAAATTTGATTTATATATGTATTTTGGTGGTGAACAGGTATGGGAAAATATACTCTTAAAACTAAAGGTGTAAGTAGTAAGATATGATTATTTAGCGGATTTTGATTCAATATATGCCTATCCAAAAACCCAAATGGGCTGTAACTGTTATTTATTTTTCTTAGACTGCTGATAAACATTTTGTTTACAACGCGGTGTGGTGTGGATTGAATGAAAAACCTGAACACATTTTCAGCAATTTGGGAAATTTTTAATGCATCGCTTGATTTTTTCTAGTTAAAAGCTTTGAATAAATCTCTGATGCGAATATCGCATCTGCACATATGGAACATTTAACAGACTTAGCTATTTTTCTTGTAACAAAACCTGAAATGTACTTAGTACCTACCAGTAAGTACTTAGTTACGTCTATACCTAATAGGCAAATAGGTATTGCCGTTGTCTTGCTGGTAAAGGATGTCGAATAATAGTTCTACGTTATTTTAAGTAAATGGGAAAGTCGAAAACGCTCGGTATTGCATTATTGTTTAACACCTTCGTAGGTACCTTTCTAAAATCAGCTTCATTCCCCACAAATGCACTATGGTGGGAGTAAATTTTTCTCTTCGAATGGCTCTGGTCCATTGACCCTTTAAACTTTTATCCGTTGAAAATCAGCATATTATTTAAACATTTATCGACAGAGTACATGTTGATAGGCACAAGTTAACCTAAGTTTATTGGTTTATTCTCAACAGAAATTTATCTGTTCACTAATTCGAGCTAATCACGAGAATGATTAATGAACGGAACATCTAAAATAACAGCTTATTTCATTATATTGCATATCATCTCAGCGATTTTTGCCCCGCGGTGCATTGTGTGTTGCATACTGTGGCGACAACACCTTAGATACGTTAAGCGCAGTCTAGTTATAGCAAGTCTCTGATAAGTATAGCACGTAATCCGGGCTCAATCATGACGGATCAAAATTTACCTGGTGGAACAAGAGACTAAGAATAGGTCAGATGCCTCAAAACCACCAAGGATTGGAAAAACTACCATAAAGTGCAAACAGAACACATCAAACACATGAAAAAAGGTGGTGCAGAATTTTGGAGGGGACTTTTCGGAGCATTATCGAATGCACCCTTCCATACTTCATGCCAAAAACTGAGGATTGAATCAGTTTATTTTCTCATGTACGTATTAATTAATAATTCCATAAAAAGTGTACGATCCTGTACATACATATTCTACTAACGAGATTTGGCAACAACGCGAACTGTACACTGATTTATTTCTAGGTTAAGTTTTATATTTTGAGCTGTCAAGTGTCAATTAAATGTGCAAAGTCAAAAAAATAGTATATTTTTGATATGACTGTTTCAGAATCCTCTGAAAAAGCTTTGGAAAATGAAAAACTGGAAGAGGAAGAAAAAGCCTTTGTGCTCACCTACATAAAGGAGGCGCAAGAACGTCTGCAATTAAAAACAGACATGCGAACCTCTAACCAAGCTGCACCATCCTCGAGGCCGAGCGAAGCTCACTTCTCCAAATTGGACTCGAACTTTAAAAAAAACACCGCCTTCGTCAAAAAGATCAAGAGCTTCACGTGCTCGCAGCTGGAGTCCTACCTAAAAGACATGTCCTCGTTGAACCTGACGAAATACATTTCCGAAATCGCGGCGGCAATAGTGGACGCCAAGCTTAAAATGACCGACATTCCGGCCGCGCTCAAACTGTGCAGCATCCTGCACCAGCAGTACGCCGAGTTTTCCCAGCACCTCTTTGAAAACTGGCAGAAGGCGCTGTCGCTTAAAGTCGGCGATAAAATAGCGAATCCGAGCAAGCTGCGCGTCGACTTGCGATTTTACGCCGAGCTGGTCAGTGTGGCGCTATTCACTAATAAAAACGCATTTACTCTGCTCGGGAATATTCTAACGATACTGATTAATATGGACAAAGAAGATCACTTTAACATATCGATTATTCTCACCTTTTGCAAGCACTGTGGCGATGATTACGCAGGTAATTTGTGTTCTTTGTTTAAAATTGAGGGACTTATTCTTGTGGTTGTAGGCTTGGTGTCGAGGAAAGTGAAGGAGTACGCCGTGAAGTATAACTTCGAGATACCGAAGAGTTCGTTCTTACAGCCCGAGAAGCAGCAAAACGTGCGTACGCTGCTCAAAGATTACTACACGTCGATTTGCAAGCATCTACTGAAGGATCACAAGGAGATGCGCGAATTCGAAAAGCAGAATCGACGCATACTAAACTCGAAAGGCGAACTGAGCCAGGAGCGCAAGGAGAAGCTCGAGTCGCTGCAGGTGATGTTCGAGAAGCTCCACACGGCCGCGCAGAGTTTCGCCGACATCCTGGAGGAGGATCTGCCGGCGCTTCCCGCCGATCCCGTTCCGAAAGAGGACGAGACGATGATCGTGACCGGTACCGGGTTGGATCCGGAGGACGCGGCGTCTGTCGCGAACATGGAGAGCCTGTGGGGGGACATCGAGACTCAGAAGTTCTACTGCGAGCTGCCCGAGCTGCAGGTTTTCTTGCCGACGTCGTACCTGAACAAGGATAAGGATAAAGTCGAACCGGAGGAGACGGTCACTGAGGAAACTCTCGACTCCGAGTTGCCGGCGGAGGAACTTGACGATGATTGTGAGTACTCGTTCATTTTTAAAAATTATTTCCTAGTTGTTCTTGTTCATTCTGGTAGATTAGGGACATCTGGAAATAATTTCTTTGTGTTTTTTTAAAGTTTATCTCTTTTAAATCTGGTCTAGCGATAAGAAGTTCTTTATCGCTCCGTAAAAGCTAATTAAATTGAAGACAAACAGGTGTTAGTTTTTTGAAGGCGCATATTCAAGTTAGATAAGAGGGGAGGCTGGCCTTCCTTTTCAGGGGACATAATTTTAATTTAATTTTAATTTTATCCCTCTCTTGTTTTGGGCCCTCAACAGGCATGCGCCCAATTACAGAGTGACCCGCATAATGCTGTTTAGAGGTGCCTCTGCAGAAGGTCTTAAGATGGTCTATACTACTCCGGTATTTACCTTACGAATTAGGAAAACTGCAGCAAAACCTAATTCGGAGTAGCCGGTAGAATGCTCGGAACTGGTCTAAGGTAATTTCCATCTCCGCCACAGATGAAAAATTCACCTCAACCATTGAATAAAAACACTATAAGAAGCCTAACGCTTATGGAAGAAAGCGCGACAAATCTCACAAATCCCCTTGCACCCGCATTGGTTGTGACCACCGAACTCTCTTTGCGGTAAATAGGAGGAAAGCAAATTCTCATTCTTCTCAGTTCAAGAATCGACTCTATTGACAGTGTTCCCATTATATTCTCAGTTCAAACTCTGTCGCGCTTTATTTCCACGGGGTTAGGCTTCTTATAGTGTTTTTATTCAATGCCTCAACCCAGGTTCGAACACCCGACCTCCGGATTTATAACCCAATGCTCTACCACTGAGCATGATTGGCTAATGTCATTGGTAAGCAAGAAAGTATAAAAAAAGGGAAGAGGACGAAAAACGGTTTTTTTTTGTGAAAGACAGTCAGTGTTTTAAAGTTGTAAAGTTTTTGTAGAGAAAAGTTTGGATGGTGTTTTAAGAGATTTTAATTTGCCATTAAAAAATCTTTTGTCACGTATAGAGAAGTAGTTTCAGTGTTATGTCTATCGAGGAATAATCGCGTAAGTGAGGGTTTTTCAAAGTACCTGATAAAGTGAAGTTTCATATTTCTATTACTACGATAAATAACTTCTGTTTTAAATAAATAGAGTAAATTCATATTCATACTGAGTTAACGTACGTATATTCGGGATGAGATAAATGAAGCGGGTCATTGTAATTAAAATAAGAGCAAGGAGATCGAGTGAAATACATTTATAGATATCAAATGTTGAACGACAAACGGCTTATAGCGCGGAGTAAGGTTTAAATGAAAACGGCATATACAAACGGGAATGAATAAATATGAGCGAAAATAGTGTGAAGGAAGCATTTCGTTCTCGCAGAGCGCGTTACGCATTTTTCAAATAATCCACCACTGGGTGACAGCCCAGAGGATTCTATAATCGGTCCGTGCAAAACGCAGCCGGAGAATAAATTTTACTAATATGGGCATTTTAATGGTTCCAGCGCCGAATGGGGTAAACGGAATTAAGTGAAACTCCAAGATCTCCCCTTAAAATGTAATTAAGTTCAATCCATACATCATAGGGGGAATAATAAAATTTAGACAAAAAAAAACAATTCACATGTCTGAACGACAAATTAAACACAATTACATAGTGGGGTCTTTAACTGGGCGACCGCGTTAAACGTCAGATGACAAAAAGCATCGCCTACATTTTAAACAAAATTAGAGGTTAAGTGATTAAGATATTTCCTGAGTGCGTTTCTTTCTTACATCATTATTGATTGATTTTTTGCTAAATTGTGTCGTGTTCAATCGAACCCAAATTACGACCCAGAATATGAGTTCTCAAGTGGGTGCTTCAGTGACCGTTTGCCATTGCACAGACCTCACTTTGTGATGCGATGAGCAATTCACCAAATTTCTACCGTGCACTGATAGTGGAATTTTTAGGTAAACCGGAAGAGCCTCTAGAAGAAGACGCCGAAGAGTCCGTCTCGACGACCGTGAGTAACAAGATCATCTTCGAGGCGTTCGTTAACAATCTGCCGAACTGCGTCAATCGCGAACTGATCGATAACGCGGCCATCGACTTTTTGGTCACGCTAAACAACAAGCACAACCGTCGAAAGTTGGTGCGCGCCCTTTTCGGCGTGAATCGCACTCGCCTAGATCTATTGCCCTTCTACGGGCGGTTCGTCGCGATCATTTATCCGGCGGTTCCCGAAGTCGCGAACGAGCTGTTTCTCATGCTGCGTCAAGATTTTAAGTATCACGTCCGGAAAAAGGACCAAATCAACATCGAGTCGAAGATAAAGGTGGCGCGATACATCGGCGAATTGGTCAAGTTTAAAATGTACTCGAAAATGGAGGCGCTGTACTGCGTCAAAATACTGCTGCACGACTTCTCCCATCACAACATCGAAATGGCGTGCAACCTGCTGGAGGTTTGCGGCAGATTCTTGTACTGCTGCCCGGAGTCGCACCAACGAACCAAAGTCTACTTGGAGCAAATGATGAGGAAAAAGGCAGTGCTCGCGTTGGACTCCCGGTACGTGACGCAAATCGAAAACGCCTACTACTACGTCAACCCGCCCGACGTAGGCCCCACGATTAAAAAGGAACGGCCCGTCATGCACCAGTTCATTCGAAAGTTACTCTATCAGGATTTGCAGAAGAATAATAGCGACAAAATTATGAGACTTATCAGAAAATTGGACTGGAATAGTGAGGAGATTGCTTCGTACGCGATTAAATGCTTGATTGGGGCGCACAATATCAAATATCTCAATATCAGGTAAGTTACTGCTCATTTCAAAATAATTTTCTTCGTTTTCAAAGGCTTTTAAGTTAATTGCCGTGAAAAAGTTATCAGCGCCAGTCTGACGGGCGATAACACAATCTTAATGTCTTACGTGACCAAAACAGCTGAATCAGAATTGCTCATGGAGCAGAATTAAGCGATCTTTGAATCTAATGGGCAGTTGTAGACATGTGATCTGATTAAGGAAACGAAGTCGATTGGTTGACGCTTAAAAATGGTAGCTTTTGTAGGCGTGTCCGAAAATTAAAAAAGAGTAAGTGGCGCTCGGTTTTCGACCACGAAATAAATTTTTTGGCGATAAGCGGAAAAATTTGTTGTTGGAGCTCAAGTAAAAGAGCCCGTAGGTAATTAATGTTAGCGCAAAAACCGTCCGACAGTCAAAAATCAAAGGGCTGTACATTACCGAATTTGAAAAAGTAATTATTCAAGATATTTCTGCGGAAGTTCAGTTTTGGTCAGTAAATAGGATTATTATTGCGAACGCAGACGTTTTGTAGACCCATGCAGAAAGGATTAGTAGAAATAGACTTCGGGAAAAACAAGCGTGCGATAGTTTTTGTGTTTAGAACCGTCGAACAATTATAAAAGTCCGAGTGGACTTTTTGTCCGAGTAAATTGCGCTATTAATAAATTATAGTACGAGAGCGGAAAGTTGGATCCAGGTTTCGTTCTATATCGTCCAACTTTAAAGGACTATCCCTTCGAGAATGGAAATATTAATTTGTACCATAGGGAAAACATGGATTCCAGGAACCGGTATAATTAAGGTAACTGAATTGTTTTTGATTTGTATTTAAAATAGCCATCGGGTTCTCTTTGTAATTTTTCTTTATAATTTCAACTCAGTTAGAAGATTCTCACTATTTAGTACTAAATTCAAAAAGGGAAAACTAAAAAATTCTATTTCCTTCTAACTGGGTTGGAAAATTATATACAAACGATTTCTTTCCTCCAATCTTGGAATCATGGATCGCCTCCGGCGGAAGATGTAAAAGAGAACGGTGAGTAGAAAAAGGAGACCTTGTCCCACCACTTTTTGTGGCATCACAAGCTCATAGCCTTCGTGAAAAGGGATTTTCCGGTGACGTAACTAATGAGCATCTTGTTTGCGTTGGGTTTTTAAATAAAATTTTTGAGTCAATCTGTGCCTATTATTATTAATTAATGTAAATTATGCTAATAATTACGGTGGATTAAGGGTGAAACCTTTAATTTCACATGATGAAATAATCCGAGTGAAGAGGGAGCGGTAAAGAAAAAAGAGAGGGATATTGCAAACCTAAGCTGTTTTAGAAAATGACAAATTATGCATTGCAAATTTTACGAAGAAGAAAAAGAAAAACGAAAAAGGTTTTGTTCTTATTCTCTTAGTTCACAAAAAATATTAAGCGTAAACTCTAAGATAATGTGTTAACATGTTAACGCGTCTGTAGACACTCGAATACTAACAGGTATAGTAGAAGACCTATGTGACTTCTAGACCAGGAAGTGACGTCACACCAATCAGAGACGAGCACGTGACGTCACAGCCAATCAGAGACGAGCACGCCCCCTATGCCCATCCCCTTGACCAATGGGATACGGTAGGCGTGGCCTTTAGAGACCGCCCCCTGTGGTGTCACAGCCAATGAGCGGTGTGGTCCGCCATTTTGGAACGAGCGCCATTTTATTAGTCACCAAATCCGCCATCTTGGATTGGTCGCCATTTTATTAGTTTCTAATTCCGCCATCTTGGATCGGTCGCCATTTGCGTTACAGTTTCCTACCATTCATCCGCCCCGAGAGCGAGCAACCATCGCCTCGTTATAGGCCTGGGGGTCCCGAAATATATTTAAAGGTTAGAATGGAGCATGACATAGGTAATAGGGCCCCCCTTGCATGTCTCGGAGTTGGGGCCATGTCACGGCACCTGTTTTTTCATTCACTTCAACCTCTAACTATAGAATCTCTCAAAGTCTGCGTGGCTCATTTGGCAGTGGCGGAACTACCGGTGTTCAATGTGTGCGAAGTACACGGGCCCGGGCTAAATGGGGCCCGGGACCCGGGATTGTCATACTCAAAAATAATACACTGTTGACGGAAAGACGGAAACACGCTAAATGGAACCTTTTGCAGCATACCTCTAGCACGGCGTGAGACCAACTGCAGACTGCAGCCAACGATTGAGTAATTTTTAGCGCATTTTTTAAGAATTAAAAAAAATTAATTTTATCTCTCATTGTATTCTAATTAAAAGTCTCAACGAAAGGAACCGTTTTTTACCAACTATTGCCTTTTTTTCTGACCTCTTATCATGGTACGGGCTAGAGGGCGAGGGGGGAGTGGAACTAGTTTTATCCTTCATGGTACTCTAATGAAAGGTCTCAACGAAAGGAATTAATTTCTACCAACCATAGCCCTCCTCCTCGACTTCTTATCGTGCTCTGGTATATTCCCTTATACCTCAAGAACGGATTGTCGGAAGAGAGTACTCACAAAGGGCGATTGAAACTTCTGCAAAAAATATATCCATCGGTGATGTCAAAACAAAAGCTATTTCGGTTAAAAAAATGCGCTCTGACTGCTTACCACATATTTTTCTATGTTCAGGTTCAGGAACATAAATACTTATCAATTGGTTTTTTTTGTAGCCAAAATTCATACCTAAATTAATATTGTTATCAATACGTCGTATCATAATGGGGGCCCAGCAAAAAATTTCGCACACAGGCCCGTGGCTACGTTGTTCCGCCACTGTCATTTGGTTACGCGCTAGCTTTCCATTTCAGGTATCGTGGGTTCGATTCCCAACGCAGATTGTCTATAGCAATCACGTGACCGATGACGCGGGTCCAAAATAACATCCAAGATGGCGGATGGAGCGAGAGAGGCAGACAGACAGACGCGCCCAACAAAATGGCGGGATTAGAGACTAACAAAATGGCGGCAGATCCAAGATGGAGGATTTAGTGACTAATAAAATGGCGCCCAACAAAATGGCGGGATTACAGACTAATAAAATGGCGACCGATCCAAGATGGCGGAATTAGAAACTAATAAAATGGCGACCGATTCAAGATGGCAGATTTGGTAACTAATAAAATGGCGACCGATTCAAGATGGCGGATTTGCTGACTAATAAAATGGCGCTCGATCCAAAATGGCCGACCACACCGCTCATTGGCTGTGACGCCACAGGGGGCGGCTTCTAAAAGCCACGCCTACCGTATCCCATTGGCCAAGGGGAGGGGCATAGGGGGGCGTGCTCGTCTCTGATTGGCTGTGAGGTCACTTCCTGGTCCAGAAGTCACATAGGTCTTCCACTAGGTATTTCTTTTACTGTAATTACGAATGTGATTTTCCAAATGCATTCGAAAATCAAGTTAACGTTGCTAATCAAATGAGGTTGCAGATACTTATAAGGCTCTGGCCTTGTGGCGATTCCCCGGTTAAATAACTCATCAGTGACCTTATGTTCTTCCCTAGAGCCCTAAGAACTTACGTCAGAATCTTTGGTAAGTCTTTATAGCTGATAGCTTCAAGGGTAAACGTAGAACGGGGGGGGGGGGGCTGGAATACCCCCAGTATCCGAAAATTGGATGACTTTCCTGGGGGCTGTTGAATACACGAGGCCAATAACTGGACTCCATTAAATGGCTCTGGGCAAACAGTACTGGAGGTCAGTTACGATCCAGTCCAGACGAAAAATGTCGCGCTGGTCCACTGGCTTTAACAGTAGCCAGATTCGGCAACTGAGATGATCTCTTCTCAATATCCATTTTCTGGTCCATTCCTTCCTCTTTTCCTGGGGCCGATAAGAAGATTCAGTGAAAAAACAACAAAATGGCGCTAATACCTTAACGCGGACATCCTGGTCACGTAAACCCCATTAAGATGGTATTATCGCCGGACAGAATGTCGCCGGTAATTAAACCAGTGGGCAGTAACCCATATTAAAGTCTACTAGTCACTAGATATAGAAAGTGATGCAATAACAAGTCTCTGGATGCAATCATCCGCCATTTTTGGGCAAATTTGCTTCCAACTTAAAAAAATTGACAAATAAAATCTGAATAGCTGTCATTTTTTATAACCTATCTTCATAGTACTGTCATGTTTTATAAAAAATCAATGAATAAAGAATACCAGGAGGGAGAATTACTCAGGTTGTATACTAGAGAGAGTGCGACGGAGGTCGGCCATTTGCAAAAGCCACTTATGACTCATTTTTGTTGTGGGTTTTGCAGTTACATAAAATAATGGTTAGTTGTTGTGCTTGTGGTTGCTCCAAAACGGAAAAAAATAAAAGTTTGGGAATTACATTTCATGTCTAAAGTATTGATACCAATATTATTTTTATATGGTACATGTAAATTTACAAATTTTTTATCGGAATGTAGTTTGAGGTTAGTTAAACAAAAGTCATAGGCGGAGTAGACACATGGGGGTTTAGATTGTTGTCGTGTAAAATTCTTTATAATTGTATCCTTCTACAGCTGTAAGGTAGGTACGCCACTGGAACAGGAAACTACTGTCCGCCATTTGCAAAAGCCATCGCGGACGCACGTATATTGTTGATATTCTCCTTCCTGGTATTCTTTATTCATTGATAAAAATATATACAGATATCTCCAAACAGGTGCAACAATCCCTAACATTAAAGTTACTAGAATCTGGTAACTTCCGCCATTTTTGGGCAAAAAAAAAATAAACCTCCCTTACATGTTCTGTTGGACGGCACAAAACAATAACGTCGATAAATGTCTCGTAGATGTCTAGCGAATCTCCTTTCGGGCCTGGTCGCCTACCAGGAGGAGGTCGGTACGCGAGTCGTGGACGGCGTTCTCGAGGACATTCGGCTCGGCATGGAGGTGAACTTGCCGAAGTTCAACCAGCGGCGCGTCGCCCAAATAAAATACCTGGGCGAGATGTACAATTACAGAATGGTCGAGAGCGGCGACATCTTTAAGGTGCTGTACTCGCTGATCACGTTCGGGGTCACGATGGATCACTCGATACCGTCGCCGTTGGATCCGTCCACGCACTTGTTTCGCATTAGGCTGGTCTGCGTTTTGTTGGAGACGTGCGGTAAGTGAGCGCGTATTGGTAATCGCGGCGGCTGGATTTTTGCGTTTAGGGACCTACTTCAGCAGCGGGAGCAGTAAAAAGCGTTTGGACTACTACCTGGTGTTCTTCCAAGCGTACTATTGGTTTAAGCGGTCGTACGTCGTCGACTTCCCACCGCCGTTGGAGCACCTGGTCAAAGATACGCTTCAGATACTTAGGCCGAAGTTGAAAGTGTGCCAGAGCTATGAGGAGGCGATCGCGGAAGTAAATAATGTAAGAAGTAGTCTTGGGATAGGTAATGTACCGAGGTGATCTAAGGTTTTTCACTGCGAGGTGTTTGAGTAGAAAACCTGCTCGAGGTGAAGGAGAGGGGCGATGGCGAATTGGAGGCTATTGCCGAAACTGACAACGAAGATCAGGCAGACGACGAGATCTCGGAGGGTTTAACGGGACCGATCACCGACGATACCGGAACCGAAGATGAAACCGTTGATCACACTCGCGATTCTGATGATGAGGGTATTGACGACGTAACAACAACACCAAGAGACCACAAATGTGTCCTTTCTTGATGTTTTTGTTATACTTTTAATGATGAATCACTCAAGAATGCTTTTAGGCGATCGCACAGACACTGAGCAAGAGTCAACATCCGAGTCACACGCCATACCTAGCGCGCCCCGTAAAGTCGAATGCGCAGAGGACGAAGAGTTTCTAAGCGCACTCGACAAAATGGTCTCTGAAAACATTCAAGATCGCATGCGCGAACCAATAAAGCTATCCAATGTGGACATTTCCGTACCGGTCGTGGTCAAGTCGAACAAAAAGACCTACGATCAATTACAGGTATGCCACCCGACTGACCTCACCCCCACTACTTTACTGTCAACTAGGATTCCAACAACCCGGACCAGGGAACTATGGGATTCGTTCTGATGGTCCGCAAGGGCAACAAGCAGCAGTACAAAACGTTCCACGCCGACATCAACTCCGAGTTGGCGCAGAACTTGCGCGACCAAGAGCTCGTCCAGCGCGAGGAGAAGGAGCGCGTCAAACGCCTGACGCTCAACATCACCGAACGCTTCGAGGAGGAGGACTATCAGGAGATGCTGCAGCAGCAAAGCAAGCCGTCCAGTCAAAATTTGAATCGCGAGCGCAAAAAGTATCAGCATCCGAAGGGCGCGCCCGACGCCGACCTAATTTTCGGTCCGAAACGTGTCCGTTGAAAACGTCCGTGTCATGTGTTTGTTCGATTGGTCGATATAATTTTTTTAGGAACGGGATTTTTATGCAGGACGAGAGGCGAAATAGAAGATGTTCATTTAACCGAAACGGTTCTTTGATTGTATTGTGTAACAAAGTAAAGGGTCGTTAATTTTTGATTAATTTGTTATATATGTACTTCCACACCATCTGCATGGATCCCTCTCTTGTAACTGGAATGAGCTATCCTGTTATTACTCATGTACAGATAGGTACTCCTGACGCGCATACATGAACCTTTCCTTCAAATTAAAGTTTTGTCCGCTCTTCCACTTCTTTCGCCCGTTAGAAGTTCCGAAACGGGCCGTATTTTCTGAACGTAAAGACGAACAGAACGAAGCTCTTAGGCCCTTGTTATCCCCAGACATAGTTTTGTTCACGTTCGCTATGAAGCGGTATATGTACATTTTCCCTTGTTTAACAAAATTCAAAATTAAAGTGACCACCATGTAGGTCGTCAAAGAAATGCAGCGCATTGCTTACAAATTAATAAATTATCTGACCAGCAGGGATATTTTTGAGTTTATCTAGGAAAGGACCAAACTGGTTTCTAGTCTATAACTTTTGATTGTGAAGCCTGTAGAATCCATAATTTCAAACAGTTCTAAAATTGGGCTACTAGTTCAAAAGTTACAGCCCTTTGAATTTTTTTTCGAAAATGGTTTCTAGTCTATAACTTTTGATTGAGAAGCCTAATCGAAAAAGTACGAATTGTTTTGGATTCTACACACCAAAATTAATAAGTAAAAGTGTTTTCCCGAGAAATTTTGGTGCAGTCGATTTTTGGTAAAAAAGCAAGGTTATACACTGCCTTTTTTTGAGCCCCGAAAGAAAATTGTCTCAGATCGATCCGGAAAATAATTTCTCTTATAGAATGTGGCCTGTAGAATCCATAATTTCAAACAGTTCCAAGATTGGGCTACTAGTTCAAAAGTTACAGCCCTTTGAATTTTTTTTCGAAATTGATTTCTAGTCTATAACTTTTGATTGAGAAGCCTAATCGAAAAAGTACGAATTGTTTTGGATTCTACACACCAAAATTAATAAGAAAAAGTGTTTTCCCGAAAAATTTGTGTGCAGTTGAGTTTTGATAAAAAGGTAATACACTGCCTTTTTTTGAGCCCCGAAGAAAAAATTGTCTCAGATCGATCCGGAAAAAAAATTTCCTATAGAATGTGGCCTGTAGAATCCATAATTTAAAACAGTTCCAAGATTGGGCTACTATTTCAAAAGTTACAGCCCTTTGAATTTTTTTTCGAAATTGGTTTCTAGTCTATAACTTTTGATTGAGAGGTCTAATCGAAAAAGTACGAATTGTTTTGGATTCTACACGCCAAAATTAATAACAAAAAGTGTTTTCCCGAGAAATTTTGGTGCAGTCGATTTTTGGTAAAAAAGGAAGGTAATACACTGCCTTTTTTTGGGCCCCGAAAGAAAAATTGTCTCAGAACGATCCGGGAGAAAAATTTTCTTATAGAATGTGACCTGTAGAATCCATAATTTTAAACAGTTCCAAGATTGGGCTACTAGTTGAAAAGTTACAGCCCTTTGAATTTTTTTTCGAAATTGGTTTCTAGTCAATAACTTTTGATTGAGAAGTCTAATCGAAAAAATACGAATTGTTTTGGATTCTACACACCAAAATTAATAAGAAAAAGTGTTTTCCCGAGAAATTTTGGTGCAGTCGATTTTTGGTAAAAAGGAAGGTAATACACTGCCTTTTTTTGGGCCCCGAAAAAAAAATTGTCTCAGATCGATCCGGAAAAAAAAATTTCTTATAGAATGTGGCCTGTAGAATCCATATTTCAAACAGTTCCAAGATTGGGCTACTAGTTCAAAAGTTACAGCCCTTTGAATATTTTTTCAAAATTGGTTTCTAGTCTATAAATTTTGATTGAGAAGTCTAATCGAAAAAGTACGAATTGTTTGGGATTCTACACACCAAAATTAATAAGAAGGAGTGTTTTCCCGAGAAATTTTGGTGCAGTCGATTTTTGATAAAAAAGGAAGGTAATACACTGCCTTTTTTTGGGCCCCGAAAAGAAAATTGTCTCAGATCGATCCGGAAAAAAAATGTTCTGGGCTACTAGTTGAAAAGTTACAGCCCTTTGAATTTTTTTTCGAAATTGGTTTCTAGTCTATAACTTTTGATTGAGAGGTCTAATCGAAAAAGTACGAATTGTTTTGGATTCTACGCACCAAACTTAAAAAGAAAAAGTGTTTTCCGAGAAATTTTGGTGCAGTCGATTTTTGGTAAAAAAGGAAGGCCTTTTTTTGAGCCCCGAAAGAAAAATTGTCTCAGATCGATCCGGAAAAAAATTTTTCTTATAGAATGTGGCCTGTAGAATCCATATTTCTCATTGATAAACAAAAAAAAGTGCTTGGGCCCGATTCATTATATTTTCTAGGAAGGAATGAAGAAATGGATATTTACGTCGTAATGAAAGCGCTCGGGAGGTGAATCAATAGGATTCCATTGTAACTTAACTTAACCCGGTAGAAATGTGCAATTTCGAGTGAATGAAGCGAATTCGTCGAGTCAAGTAAAAATGTACAAATGGGAATACTCAATCGTAAAGTTCTAGTTTGAAAAAGATTCGCGTCAAAAGGGGTGTCGGTCTAGAAACGGGAAGAAGTGAACTTGTTCTCGGAACATATCCTCTCGTGGAGTTAAGACTCAACTTTGGTGCAATAAAACCCTCTTTATTAAAAGTAATATGAAAAAGTAAATGGCTTTGAAGGACAAATTTATCGTTTAAACTACAGAACGTGCGGAATACAGTAAATCTCAACATCGTACATAGATTCAAAACGTAAGTTTTTTTGATAGTAGGGTCCCACCCCTGAAACAGGAAACTGGCCCCTTGTTCGGGAAATGCTAGCGCAAAGATGTTATGAGATCAACCAGTCTTAGATGTCCTAACTATTTTGGTTACAGTATACGAAAGCAGACAACAGAGTGTCCTCTTAGGTTTATCTTAAAGCTTTCCAACACCATGGAGCTTAGAATGTGTTGGATAGGGCATATAAAGCCATAGATACTGAGTGAAATAGCCTCTGGAAAGCTTTTAATTTCAATGAAGTCGAGTCTTAGAGCTCTTCCAGGTCCAAAAAGTGAGTAAGCAGTTTGCAGGACGCGCTAGAACACTAGGGAAACCATTAACGGGCATATAAGTATTGCATTGCTCTGGAAAGTTGTTACAGAACTGTACATGTTACATCTGAATTCTTTTATTTACGGTGCATGCCCGATATGCAGTGCTAATACAAAACCTATGGTAGTGTCAAACGTTTTTTAACATAACAGAATTGGTACATGATCGATATTAAGACTAAAATTGTGCATTCTCTTCAATCGGCATCTTCAAATTGATCCTCATCGACATCCTGATCCCCATTGCTGTAATTGTAATTAATGGTCACATTTTGAACTCCCGCAGACAAATGGTTTACGCCTGGAAATTGCATAAGTAAGTACATGGTTGTGAAGTGCCAAAACTAACCGTCGGACGTGTCCTCGGCATCACCGTAGATATTATCATCTTCGTCCTCCTCCTCCTCCATGCTGTCATGGGGGTCTGGATTTAGAGACTGCCCCAGTGATAGAGCGGAAAACAGCGGGTTTATCGCGTCCAGGTCTCTCGGTACTAGAACGAGACGCGAAGGGGTCTCTGACTCCGATTCGTCGTCAGATTCCTCAGTGGCGCCATTTTCCATCGGCTGCTGCAGAAACTCGTACCCTAGAAAAGCGAACGTTGTTAGCCTATGTCAGGAGTGCAATATCATACCCTGTATCGATAACCGATCGTCGACCATGATAAACAGACATTTTGTCGGGTGAACGTTGGGGTCGGCCGTGATCGCATGGAGGGAGATGTGCGGGAAGTCCACGGCGAAACCCGTATTGTCGTCATTCTTCCAGGAGAGCTTCCTAAAGCATACGTTAGCTAATTGCGACCAGGGGGAAGTAAAAATTCTAACCTCTCATTTACGAAAACGGTTCCGTTTCCCAAATCGACCCCGTCAATTATCGCTTTTGTGTTTCCAGTTTGGCACAATATTGGAGATTCTGGAAGGGCAAAAGCGCTTAAAATGCTTTGCATTATTGATTTTTTAAATAAACACAAAAGTAGGGTTAGAAGATGCTTGGGGCAGTTTTTATACAGGATCAATATTTATACTAAGCGATAATGCATCATACAATTAAAATGTTTCCTAGACTCTTGCTGTCTTCAGAAAACTGTTTAGGCTCTCTTTGGAGCTGGAGCAACCTATTCAGATCCAAAAACAACACTTTGGAAAGGACTTTAAGGAAATAGGACGGGATTTAGGATGCTCTGGAAAGAAAATGGATGTATCAGAGAATTTTTATTAAGTATTCATACAGCTCAGAAAAATCCTAGAAAACTGGCAAAAATCGGTCAAAAAGCTCTGGAACATTCTAAAAACCCCCTTCGGGGCTTTCCGATTCTAGACGACTTCACAAAAATCTGGACAGGACACAAGACTGTAGAATGTCGTCCATCAACTGTCCCTGAGTCTTGCCAGTGCTATCCTGTTTCTTCCAATGTCTTTTAAGAAAGTACTGGCGGCTTCCCAGAAATATTTAGACCAGGGGCGGATTGGCACGGGGGCGGGTGGCGATTGCCACCTGGTCTGTAGATCATAATGGCCCGTTGGAAATTTATAAGTACGTGCTGTATTTAGTTTCTTGCACTATTAATAAATTATGAACACGTTTCTCTAATTGGGGTTGATGTTAGGTTGTTAAAAAATTCTGTTTTAATTGAAGTGTTTTACAATGAATTTATCATTTTTTGTCGTAGCATGAAAGTGCTGAAATACAATGATAGGCGACGCACCTCGTGTGGATTGTATATTTTGTTACTTTTAATTATCAGCTGTAATTTAAAAAAAAACTGTATGGTAATTAATTAAAACTAGTAAATCTTGTGTGCAAGTGGATACAGGCCATATTCATTTTCCGAATGAGACAATTTTTTTAAGGAGGCAGTGTATAACCTCCCTTTTTTACCAAAATCGACTACACCAAAATTTCTCGGAAAACACTTTCTTATTAATTTGGGTGCGTAGAATCCAAATCATTCGTACTTTTTCGATCAGACTTCTCAATCAAAAGTTATAGACTAGAAACCAATTTCGAAAAAAAATTCAAAGGGCTGTAACTTTTGAACTAGTAGCCCAAACTTGGAACTGTTTGAAATTATGGATTCTACAGGCCACATTCTATAAGAAAAATTTTTTTCCGGGTCGATCTGAGACAATGCTAGGCAACGCACCTCGTGTGGATTGTATATTTTGTTACTTTTAATTATCAGCTGCAATTTAAAAAAAACTGTATGGTAATTTATTTTCGAGAAAAAATACTTTAATGGCCCGTGACCAATGCAATTCCACCTGGCCCGCAGTTACCCAGTCCGCCCCTGATTTAGACCCGTTTTGGAAAACCCTCTATAAGTTTTGGCAGAGTAATCCAATGCGTCTTCTCAGAACCTTCCTGGCTCTTTCCAAAAGCTTGCAAACCTCTAACTTAATATATTCCTATAGCCCTTCTAATGATTTGAAAACCATTGTTAATTGCAAATAAATTATGGTCGAGGATATCGCCTGAGTATGTGAGTTTCAGGGAGTTCGATGGGACACGATTTGAAACTGTAGAGTGAGTAGATCTTTAAATTAACAAACGTCAATTAATTAATCGCACACCTATTCCTATTTGTAGACGTATAGAAGATAATTAAGAGCATTTAAAGCTATCCTTTCCGGGATCCGAGTGGTGATTACATGACTTTAGTTTACCCTGAGATTTACACACCCACAGTGTCCCGTGACCACCCAATTTGTATGGAAAGTAGGGTATTTGTAGAAACGTTGTTTTACCCATATTAAATAACGCAAAATAACCTTTTTTGACAGATAACGTTCACATTATTATTAATTTATTATTAAGTTTGACTTTTCTCATACATCACAGGGCCGAATAGTAGGCAACGTACTGCATGTTTCAATGGAAACGGGAAATGATACACTGCCACAGACGCTGCTTTAGACACGTCGTAGAAAAAGTAAACAAATAACATAACCTTAAAATTTATTTATATAATTCCGATCTTTAAATAATTAATAATCGCATCAATGATGGAGCCTCAAAAAGTGACCTACTGCACGGAGATCTCCCTGATGATGTTCGGTTTCGGCGACAGTCACAAGCCCAATCCGGAGACGGTGAGATTCGTCGAAAGTATCGTGCTGAGACAGCTTCGGACGATCGTACACGAGGCGACGAGATACTGGGACGGCAAGCTGCTGGGCGGCGAGGAACTGATCTTCTTGATGCGTAAGAACAAGTGGAAAATGAGACGGTTCGTCAAGTACCTCAATTTAAAACATTTAAAGACGCAGTGCGAGACGGAGATGAACGCCGAGTTCCAGACGAAAACGCCGCAGTCGCGTCATCCGTTGTTGGAGTTTATCGAGCGAATCGACGAGACCGGCGAGCTGACCGATCTGTCGGAGCTGGACGAGGTGATTCACCGCAGGCAGGTGCGCGCCGATTGCATCTCGCAGGCGCTCGACGATTCCAAGTATTTAGAGTTTCAAAAGGCGCGATGCGTCTCGTTTAACAGTAGGGGGACATCGCGGTCGGCTAACTTGGAGAAGTTACGCGCGTGGATCGATCCGAAGAAGCAGATTAATACGAGCGGTATCGCGTTGGAGGTGCTGGCGTATTACGCCTATCAGACGGTCGCGGAGATTATCGATTATGCGTTGCTGGTGAGGATGGACGCGAGGAGGAGTAGTGATCCGTTGGGCAACTTGGCCGGGCTGCACTATACGGCCGCGATGTTTGTCGGTGAGCACAGGTTTAGTGGGTCCAATCCGGATTACAGCCGTGTCTATAGCGGTCAGCCGCCGATTACGGTTGCGGAAATACGGGAGGTGATGAGGAGGTTTAATGTGCCCCAAGCGGGTAGGCTTACTTTTGGCGGTAGGCTTCCAGAGACCAGTTTTTTGTTCGCCTTGTAGGCGAGGGTAGGCAACTTATCGTACTTTTGTGTAGTCACGTTGGTGGGAGTGAAACAGACTGATACCGTGCGCGCGTGTTAGTAGAGGATGGTTAGTAGTGTAGAAAATGGCAGCTGTAGCGACTTCAAATTTTGATTGTTTAGAAATTAAAACTCGTAGTATAGAGCAAACACTCCTTCCTCTAATAAAACAGGTAAATTGCGAGTTCGGTGTTGCGCTTCATAGATTTTTTTGGCAGTCGTAGTTTCCTTTGTTAGTGCCTTGCTCTTTTTGGGCGTTCACTACTAATTGCATCCAAAAACACTATTTTTTTCCAATTTTCTAAGCCAAAAACGAACAATTTCTTTGCTTACGTTGACCCGCTAATTAATAATAGTCTGAGTATGAGCATGTAAAGGTTATGTTTTACATATTTTTGTAGAGAAAACACATGCGTTTGTTTAAAATTAGTCCGAAACGTGCGTGTGCTTCTGAATAGGCGACCGCTTAATTAACTATTTTTAATTTGCGTTTTAACGACAACGTAGTATTTTTAATTTGGGAATATTTTTGAATGAAACGGGCGACCTCCCGAGATTTGTCGCATTACCACAGATCAATTCGATTGTGACACGTGAAATTTAGTTTAAATTTGATCGATTCCCGCCTTTTCGCGACAACTGTCGCTAGATGTCGTTGCTGCCATAGTGATCGATGCAGTTATATATAGTGCATTAGAGATTAGAGAAAATTCATTGGGTCGTTTCACAGGCAAATCTTTGTACTTCAGGGCTGGAAATCATGGAAAAAGGAGTGAACGGGGAAATTTCCGCTGTTTTGAATTTTTGATGATCACAGAAACTTATTAATTAATCTTCGAGTTTAAGAACTTATTAAAAGGAAAATTGCGAGATATGTTCATTATCGTATTAATTAAATGTTTACTTGTACTAACAGCATTTTTGTTTAAAAACTCGAGCCATGTTTGACGTGAACCTAAAATAGAAAGGCATTGGTAAGTATAAAAGTACCTATACGAAAAATGCTAATGCCGTGGTTTCTGGATAATTACTTTTATAAACGTGGGTGCTGTTTAAGGGAGGTAATGTTTATTGGTTAAACGAAGAAAGACGGCCGTTGAAATGATTAGCAACGATTTCAATGGCGTGTTTGCAAAAAATGGGAAAAGTAGGGATGAAGTCGAGACAGGCTTTTCGGTCATCGTGAAAACTACAGGGGGGCTCGTGCCGATAAGTGACGTGTTAGGGTTTCGAAAGCGTTACCACGGCGCTACAATGCTTAGTGGGCCGAGCTACGGAAGAGATCGCGGTTAATAATGCGAGATACGTATTTTAAACAAAAATAATCTGTTGGGCTTAGAAAATGATCTCCTCATAGATTATGTTTTCCTGGTAGGCTGAGAAAATTTACCACATTACCCTAACAGATAGGTACTGCAGAAATTTATTTTCCTGGTACAGAACTTTAATGAAAGTAAGTAAATTCTTTTTGGACTTATAAAACAACCTCTTCATAGATTATGTTCCCCTCATAGCTAAATCATTACATTCTCCTAGCAGTTCCTCAGAGAGAAAGGAGCAGAAACACCTCCTGGCACAACCAATTGTTCTGATACACCAACTTTAAACGAAAATAAAGTGTTGGATCGTTTCCCTTGAAATTAGAAGATGAGCTCATAGATTATGTCCTCCTGGTAGCCATAGAAAAGTTACATTTTTCTAACAAATCCTCAGTAACTTAGAAGCGGAAACCTCCCCGCACATTATATATCCCTGGTACAGAAATTTAAATGAAAATAAGCTGCGTAACCTTCCGTTTTGACTTAGATAACGACCTCCTCATAGATTATCTTCTCCTGGGAGCCAAAAAATTAAACTTTCATAACAGCTACTCAGAGAAATTGGAGCAGAAACGCACATTGCATTCTTCTGGTACGAACGTTTTAACAAAAATAAGGTGTTGGAACGTTTCTCTTCTTCTTATAGATTATGTTTTCCTGGTAACCCGAAATGTTAATTGGATACTCTGAGAATTAGAAGCAGAAACATCTCCTTGCACAAGCAATTCTCCTGATACAAAAACTTTAAACGAAAATAAAGCGTTCTTGAAATTAGAAGATGACCTCATAGATTATGTTCTCCTGTTAACCATAGAAAAGTTACATTTTTCTAACAAATCCTCAGTAACCTCCCTACACATTGCATTTTCCTGGTACAGAAGTTTAAATGAAAGTAATAACCTTCCTTTTGAGTTTAGAAAATGACCTCCTCATAGGTTATCTTCTCCTGGTAGCTAAAAATTACACTGTATGAACGTTTAAAGAAAAATAAGGTGTTGGAACGTTTCTTTGGAGATTAAAAAACAACCTCCTCATAGATTATATTTACCTGGTAGCCAGAAATGTTACAGTTTCTTAACAGATACTCAAAGAATTAGACGCAGAAACACCTCCTTGCACGACCAATTTTCCTGTTACAAAACTGTCAACAAAAATAAAGCGTCGGAACGTAAATACCTCCTCGCACATTATATTGTCCTGATACAATTATTTAAACGAATATAAAGTTTTTTGGAGCTTAGAAAAATACCTCCTTATGTTTTCCTGGTAACAAGAAAAAAACATTATTCTAATACATACCTGCTCGTGGAATTAGAGGCGCAAACACCCCCTCGTGCACTATGTTCGCCTGATACACAAGTTTAAAGGAAAATAAGGCCTGGAACGTTCATTTTGAGATTAGAAGACCTCTTTATACAGATACTCCGAGAATTAGACGCAGAAACACCTCCCTGCACAACCAATTTTCCTGATACAAAACTTTTAACAAAAATAAAGCGTCGGAACGATTTTCTTGAGCTTAAATGAATACCTCCTCAGAGATTATGTCTCTGATATCCAGAGAAAATAGGACTTTTCTAACAGATACTCATTAAAATAGGATGGTAAATACCTCCTCGCACATTATACTGTCCTGATACAATCATTTAAACGAAAATAAAGTTCTTTGGAGCTTAGAAAAATACCTCCTTATGTTTTCCTGGTAACCAGAAAAAAGCATTGTTCTAACACATACCTACTCAGGGAATTAGGGGCGCAAACACTCCCTCGTGCACTATGTTCTCCTGATACACAAATTTAAAGGAAAATAAGGCCTGGAAGGTTCATTTTGAGATTAGATGACCTCTTTATAGATTATGTTTTTGTTGTAGCCAGAGAAAATTTGAACGAAAATAAGGTGTTGGAACGTTTCTCTTGTTCGTAGAAAAGCATCTCCTCATAGATTATGTTCTCCTCCTCCTCCTCCTCGAACGATCTCCTGATTTTTCTTCTGGATTGCTTTCTTATGGACCCTGGACTTCTGTACAGTGCCAGACTTTGTATTGTAAATAAACCCCATCGCCGAACTTTAAATAAGTGAGACACCGGAGGCCAACGCCATTTTGGTTCCGGAAGATTCTTGTCCGCCATTTTGTGCGAGGTTTTGTGTCTGAAAGCTTTTAAGGGGACTCTATTACTCTCTCAGAGCGCTTAAAAGCGAGTTAAGGATATTGAATTATTACAGCACTTGTTGGTCAAATCATTATACACGAACGGCGTATGGAACGTACAAGGCACATACTTTTATTCAACTCCTTTTTCGCCATTATCATACAACAAAGAAAATTGCAAGTAAGGTAAATTGTGTGCTTCTAATTTATGTACTTTTCACATTAACAGTTAAAAGCATGCCCACCGCCATAAATTGCCGCGATAACACACACGTTATTATAATGAAATACGGGTAGCGCCAAATTCGCCTACAAATTTCAGCATACAGAAGCTAAATTATCTCTTGACACTTTGCGGCTGTTCGTTCCAAAATCACGTACGCTGTAATAAATTTATATACCCCACATCAGCCCCATATTCCGTCGAAGAGTATATAAAATTTATATTGTCATTATTATTAAAATATTCATGTACGAGTTTCTGTGTCAAATCGAAAACCGAAATCTGATTGTGGTTTTGGATACGTGCGGAGTTTTCTTATGCAAGTTTTAATATCGGCACGCAACTCGACCTGGATTTATACACAAAAAAATAAGATCGAATTAAACGTCAACGACGGGGGTATAAATGGAAAAGGCGGGGCGCAATCACGAAACGATGATAATCGTAATTATATTGTTTTGCTTACGTGGGGACCGAGGTTATTATTTATTTAATAATTTAAGGGTACGTTCGATGTCACGGTTTCAATCAAATTATCAAATGTTACAAATAGGAAACTGTAATATCTAGATCTGAAATGTTAACATTTAAATTTAACTTAATTGTGCAGATAAAGCGAATTTTTTTAACCGAAATAGCTTTTGTTTTGACATCACCAATGGATATATTTCTTGCAGACGTCTCAATCGCCCTTTGTGAGTACCCTCTTCCGACAATCCGTTCTTGAGGTATAAGGGAATATACCCGATCACGATAAGAGGCCGAGGAGGAGGGTTATGGTTGGTAGAAATTAATTCCTTTCGTTGAGACCTTTCATTAGGATACAATGGGAGATAAAATTAATTTTTAATTCTTAAAAAATGAGCTAAAAAATAGCAGGAGCAGAGGGAAGGGAAGTGAAAGAAAGTGGGAACGGCATGAAGAGATGGGTAGAGGCAAGGATGAAGAACTGAGACTCAAGATGGGGAAAGCAGCAGAGTAGGATGAAACATTTATGTACCTTACGAGTAGGGCCAGCTCTTCTTTCCTGAAATGTATACTTGTGGGTCACTGGGGGGTACTCCAGACCACTCGGTCGATCTCAGACAATTTTTTTCGGGCCTCGGAAAAAGGCAGTGTGTAACCTTCCTTTTTTACCAAAAATCGACTGCACCAAAATTTCTCGGGAAAACACTTTTTCTTATTAATTTTGGTGCTTAGAATCCAAAACAATTCGGTCTTTTCCGATTAGACTTCTCAAAAAAAAGTTATAGACTAGAAACCAATTTCGAAAAAAAATTCAAAGGGCTGTAACTTTTGAACTAGTAGCCCGATCTTGGAACTGTCTGAAATTATGGATTCTACAGGCCACATTCTATCAGAAAAATTTTTTCCGGATCGATCTGAGACAATTTTTTTTTCGGGGCCCAAAAAAAAGGCAGTGTATTACCTTCCTTTTTCACCAAAAATCGACTGCACCAAAATTTCTCGGGAAAACACTTTTTCTTATTAATTTTGGCGCGTAGAATCCAAAACAATTCGTACTTTTTCGATCAGACTTCTCAATCAAAAGTTATAGACTAGAAACCAATTTCGAAAGAAAATTCAAAGGGCTGTAACTTTTGAACTAGTAGCCCAATCTTGGAACTGTTTGAAATTATGGATTCTACAGGCCACATTCTATAAGAAAATTTTTTTCCGGATCGATCTGAGAATTTTTTCTTTGGGGGCCTAAAAAAGGCAGTGTATTACCTTCCTTTTTTACCAAAAATCGACTGCCCCAAAATTTCTCGGGAAAACACTTTTTCTTATTAATTTTGGTGCGTAGAATCCAAAACAATTCGTACTTTTTCGATTTGACTTCTCAATCAAAAGTTATAGACTAGAAACCAATTTCGAAAAAAAATTCAAAGGGCTGTAACTTTTGAACTAGTAGCCCAATCTTGGAACTGTTTGAAATTATGGATTCTACAGGCCACATTCTATAAGAAAATTTTTTTCCGGATCGATCTGAGACAATTTTTTTTTCGGGGCTCAAAAAAAGGCAGTGTATAACCTTCCTTTTTTACCAAAAATCGACTGCACCAAAATTTCTCGGGAAAACACTTTTTCTTATTAATTTTGGTGCGTAGAATCCAAAACAATTCGTACTTTTTCGATCAGACTTCTCAATCAAAAGTTATAGACTAGAAACCAATTTCGAAAGAAAATTCAAAGGGCTGTAACTTTTGAACTAGTAGCCCAATCTTGGAACTGTTTGAAATTATGGATTCTACAGGCCACATTCTATAAGAAAATTTTTTTCGATCTGAGAAAAAAAAGGCAGTGTCCTTCCTTTTTTACCAAAAATCGACTGGGAAAACACTTTTTCTTATTAATTTTGGTAAATCCAAAACAATTCGTACTTTTTCGATCAGACTTCTCAATCAAAAGTTATAGACTAGAAACCAATTTCTTTCAAAGGGCTGTAACTTTTGAACTAGTAGCCCAATCTTGGAACTGTTTGAAATTATGGATTCTACAGGCCACATTCTATAAGAAAATTTTTTTTCCGGATCGATCTGAGACAATTTTTTTTTCGGGGCTCAAAAAAAGGCAGTGTATTACCTTCCTTTTTTACCAAAAATCGACTGCCCCAAAATTTCTCGGGAAAACACTTTTTCTTATTAATTTTGGTGCGTAGAATCCAAAACAATTCGTACTTTTTCGATCAGACTTCTAAAAAAAAAGTTATAGACTAGAAACCAATTTCGAAAGAAAATTCAAAGAGCTGTAACTTTTGAACTAGTAGCCCAATCTTGGAACTGTTTGAAATTATGGATTCTACAGGCCAAATTCTATAAGAAAATTTTTTTTCCGGATCGATCTGAAACAATTTTTTTTTCGGGGCTCAAAAAAATCGACTGCAGCAAAATATCTCGGGAAAACACCGCTCAACCACTTATTAAATCGCTTATCTCGTACCACTACTATATTTCCTAAAACTCGTACGATCGCAAACTTATTAATTGTCAATTATCAAACACCTGCAGATTTCATTCAATTATTTTGCGCGTTCCTCTGTCTTACATTTATTTTAATCAAAGACAAACCCGCGGCCATTCTTCTAAAATCCAAATTGCACACAAACAAAAATTATTTAGAATGCGCCGAATCTCTTTTACTTCTCAGAGCACATTCCGTGTGTGATTCGAGCCCTTTAAAACGATCAATTCTTTCATACGAGGACCGTTACAAGTCCCGGGATCATGCGTGTGAATTCGACAAGCACGCGAACTTGTTGGACACGGGAAGTACCCGCGAAGTCGTAATTTTCCAGCTTTCAATTGACTTCCCCCTTCAAAAGCTAAATCGTTTTTCTGGGGCAAATAAAAATGCAGGTAAAATATCGAATTATACGCGCGAGCTTCCGATCGGATCGATTGGCCTTCTCGTGCAGCTCATTTCCTTCGAAAATGAAATTAGCATTTCGTTTCTCGCCGATGTAAGTTCTACAAATCAATTATTGGCGCAATGCGAAATGAGTGTCGAATCCGATTATCGAATCACATACTCGAGCGAACGGACGCATTTACATTTCTGAAACCGGCGAAAGGGGAGGAAAGATTTTCTCCGGGTGAATCAATGGTTAAAACTTTGAGATCTCTCGAGGGAGAAGATCTTTTTTAAGATGCGAGTTCATATCTGCCGAAATGTCGCCCCTGAAGACAGCTTCAAGCCTAGGATTTTCGATCCGGAAAATCAAAGGGAGCGCGTTATTCTTCTATTATTGCGTCAATTTACTTTGCGTGCTCGATTTCAAACGCACGAAATACTGTCTCGGGGGGATGTCCGACGAAGTATCGCGATAAGCCATTTACAAAAGGTAGAGCCGCGGCATGCGGTTACCTCGGATTTCTATTGTAAATTCGAAAACTAATCGTCATTCCACCATTTTGGGATAATAGCCGCCATTCCAGTTGATTAAATTTTATGTACCGACCAAAACATTCCTTTGAATGATTTACGCTAAACTCCTACCGTCGAAGTATTTTAATTAACAGGAAATGTATATCGTGCTTTCGGTAACTTTTAAGGCTTTTAAATCAATTTTAAACGAGCTTATTTCGCGTTATTCCTTTCGTTGAGACCTTTCATTAGAGTACCATGAAGGATAAAACTAGTTCCCCCCCTCTTCCCCCCCTTCCCCTCCACTTTGTACTTTGATAAGATGACAGAAAGAAGGGCAGTAGTTGGTAAAAATCGGTTCTTTTCGTTGAGACCCTTAATTAGAATACACTGAGAGATGAAATTAATTTTTACCCCCCCCCCCCCCCAGACCCAGTCGCTCCCTGTTCCCATTTCCTAAAGTTTAACTTAGCACCACTAAAATGCAAAGCAAAATCTGAGACCAATTGGTTGTCCTATGTAAAAGTTATGCAGGTTTTACTGTGAAAAACAGGATCTCAGGAAATAATTCGTGGGGGAGGGGGGAGCCCCTTTTAGACAGGGAAATTTTATGGCCGTCTAGCACACTTTGAAGGTATAGGCTACCTACTGCCACAAACTCCAGGACTCTAGATTTCATTCGCATGAAGGGATTCACCCGCAATTCACGATTGATTCCACCGTCAGTAGTCGGGGGCTGCCACATTCCCTTTGTCAGTACCCACTTCCGACGTCCCCTTGACCCGCAATTCGCATTTCGGTGGATTTCACTAAAAATCTTCCACAAAAGAATCAATTTTTGGGGTAGTTCTCAAAGCTCGAGTTTCTATTGGCGACTGGAGAAAGAGAGACCACGATTCGAGCTCTAAGAAACTTTCGGGCGCTCAAACTCGACGACCCCTCGAAGACGCGCGCCATGCAAAAGGTCGTGGATTTCGCCCAGGGGATAAAAAAAATTATGAACGTTGCAGGCCTTATTTTCCTTTAAACTTGTGTATCAGGAGAACATAGTGCACGAGGGAGTGTTTGCGCCCCTAATTCCCTGAGTAGATATGTGTTAGAACAATGCTTTTTTCTGGTTACCAGGAAAACATAAGGAGGTGTTTTTCTAAGCTCCAAAGAACTTTATTTTCGTTTAAATGATTGTATCAGGGTAATATAATGTGCGAGGATGTATTTACCATCCTATTTTAGTGAGTGTCTGTTAGAAAAATCCTATTTTCTCTGGATATCAGGGACATAATCTCTGAGGATTTCTTCATTTAAGCTCAAGAAAATCGTTCCCTCGCTTTATTTTTGTTGAAAGTTTTGTATCAGGAAAATTGGGTGTGCAGGGAGGTGTTTCTGCGTCTAATTCTCTGAGTATCTGTATAAAGAGGTCTTCTAATCTCAAAATGAACGTTGCAGGCCTTATTTTCCTTTAAACTTGTGTATCAGGAGAACATAGTGCACGAGGGAGTGTTTGCGCCCCTAATTCCTTGAGTAGGTATGTGTTAGAATAATGTTTTTTTCTGGTTTTAAACGAGCTTATTTCGCGTTTTGACACTGTAATTTGATATTGCCCGGAAGGAATCGCCCTCTGTGGGTACCCTCTTCCGATGGTTGGTAGAAATTAATTCCTTTCGTTGAGACCTTTCATTAGAGTACCATGAAGGATAAAACTAGTTCCACTCCCCCTCCCCTCCTTCCCCTCCACTTCGTACTTTGATAAGATGACAGAAAGAAGGGCAGTAGTTGGTAAAAATCGGTTCCTTTCGTTGAGACCCTTAATTAGAATAGAGATAAAATTAATTCCCCCCCCCCCCCCGACCCCGTCGCTCCCTGATCCAATTTCTTAAAGTTTAACTTAGCACCACTAAAATGCAAAATCTGAGACCAATTGGTTGTCCTATGTAAAAGTTAAGCACGTTTTACTGTCAAAAACAGGATCTCAGGAAATAATTCGTGGGGGAGGGGGGGAGCCCCTTTTAGACAGGGAAATTTTATGGCCGTCTAGCACACTTTGAAGGTATAGGCTACCTACTGCCACAAACTCCAGGACTCTAGATTTCATTCGCATGAAGGGATTCACCCGCAATTCACGATTGATTCCACCGTCAGTAGTCGGGGGCTGCCACATTCCCTTTGTCAGTACCCACTTCCGACGTCCCCTTGACCCGCAATTCGCATTTCGGTGGATTTCACTAAAAATCTTCCACAAAAGAATCAATTTTTGGGGTAGTTCTCAAAGCTCGAGTTTCTATTGGCGACTGGAGAAAGAGAGACCACGATTCGAGCTCTAAGAAACGTTCGGGCGCTCAAACTCGACTACCCCTCGAAGACGCGCGCCATGCGAAAGGTCGTGAATTTCGCCCAGGGGATTAAAAAAAAATTCGTCGCGCAGGAATTGTGGGCGCTTATAAGATCTTTCCGCCAACACCAATTTGAAAACAAGCTCAGGGATGGCGCCCAGATGTCGCCTTAAAATTTGCAAAAATGCGTTAAAAAGGCTGGTACTTTATTTACAGTATCACGAGGGGTTAACGTACTGCAGGGGGTATGGAATATTCCCCCTCCCCAGGAGGAAGCGAGAGATTTAATGTTGATTTCGTCATAAAACCTTCGTGCACTGGGGGCATTGTTGAAAAAGGATAATCGGGTTACCCCTACCTGGGAGATATTCCATATCCCACAACACCCCGTTCCGGGGTTTTTACCCGAAATGAGTTAAAAAAAGGACAATACTTGTTTTACAGTATCACAAGAACCTTCAAGGGTTAACGTACTGCAGAGAAACGTAGCACTGGGGGGTTGGGGGTTTTGAAAACTTACCCCCTCCCTTTTCTTCTTCGTTAAGGCTTACTCCAGACCTCTCTGTGATAAGTTCTACCTCAAAACGTTCAGCTTCAGCCCTAAGTACTTTGTTTAGTAATCAGGGATAACCCACAGACCCCCCCCCCCCATTTGGTATTCTTCATCCTTAACTTCATAATTACTGGAAAAGTACTTAGGGTTGGATACTCCAGTATACAAATGTATTATGACTTATTATGACTTTAAGTGTATCAGAAGAATATAAGGTGCGAAGAGGTGATTGAAGGACCTAGCCTAAGTAGCACTCGAACCTAACCTCACGAACACTTGAACCTACTCTTCAATCACCTCTTCGCGCATTATACTCTCCTGATACAAGATCTCTCACCTAACCTAACGATCACTAACTTCACTAATACTCTATCCTAACCCCTTTAATCTTCTCCCTTATATTCTAAGTAAGAAATCTTGTATCAGGAGAATATCATGTACGAGGAGGTGGTTGAATGTTATGTTAAATTATTAGTGAGGTTAACTTAGAGTGCGAGTTAGGTTAAGTGAGAAATCTTGTATCAGGAGAATATAATGTGCGAGGAGGTGATTGAAGGTTATTTAAAGTACGAGTGAGGTTAGGTTAGAGTGCTAGTTAGGTTAGGTGAGAAATATTGTATCAGGAGAATATAATGTGCGAGGAGGTGATTGAAGGTTATTTAAAATATGAGTGAGTTTAGGTTAGAATGATAGTGAGGTTAGGTCAGAATTCTTGTATCAGGAGAATATAACGTGCGAGGAGGTGATTGAAGGTTATTTAAAGTACGAGTGAGGTTAGGTTAGAGTGCCAGTTGGGTTAAGTGAGAAATCTTGTATCAGGAGAATATAATGTGCGAAGAGATTGAAGGTTCGGATAAAATATTAGTGAGGTTAGGTTAGAGTGCTAGTCAGGTTAGGTCAGAATTCTTATATCAGGAGAATATAACGTGCGAGGAGGTGATTGAAGGTTATTTAAAGTACGAGTGAAGTAGGTTAGAGTACTACCTAGTTAGGTTAGGTGAGAAATATTGTATCAGGAGAATATAATGTGCGAGGAAGTCATTGAAGGTTATTTAAAATATGAGTGAGGTTAGGTTAGAATGATAGTGAGGTTAGGTGAGAGTCTTGTATCAAGAGAATATAATGTGCGAGGAGGTGATTGATGGTTATTTAAATTACGAGTGAGGTTAGGTTAGAGTGCTAGTTAGGTTGGGTGAGAAATATTGTATCAGGAGAATATAATGTGCGAGGAGGTGATTGAAGGTTATTTAAAATATGAGTGAGTTTAGGTTAGAATGATAGTGAGGTTAGGTCAGAATTCTTGTATCAGGAGAATATAACGTGCGAGGAGGTGATTGAAGGTTATTTAAAGTACGAGTGAGGTTAGGTTAGAGTGCCAGTTGGGTTAAGTGAGAAATCTTGTATCAGGAGAATATAATGTGCGAAGAGATTGAAGGTTCGGATAAAATATTAGTGAGGTTAGGTTAGAGTGCTAGTCAGGTTAGGTCAGAATTCTTATATCAGGAGAATATAACGTGCGAGGAGGTGATTGAAGGTTATTTAAAGTACGAGTGAAGTAGGTTAGAGTACTACCTAGTTAGGTTAGGTGAGAAATATTGTATCAGGAGAATATAATGTGCGAGGAAGTCATTGAAGGTTATTTAAAATATGAGTGAGGTTAGGTTAGAATGATAGTGAGGTTAGGTGAGAGTCTTGTATCAAGAGAATATAATGTGCGAGGAGGTGATTGATGGTTATTTAAATTACGAGTGAGCTTAGGTTAGAGTGCTAGTTAGGTTGGGTGAGAAATATTGTATCAGGAGAATATAATGTGCGAATTGAAGGTTATTTAAAGTATGAGTGAGGTTAGGTTAGAATGATAGTGAAATTAGGTGAGAAATCTTGTATCAGGGGAATATATTGTGGGAGGAGGTGGTTGAAGGTTAGGTTAAATTATTAGTGAGGTTAGGTTAGAGTGCGAGTTAGGTCAAGTGAGAAATCTTGTATCAGGAGAATATAAGGTGCGAATAGGTGATGGTACAAGTAGCACCAGAGCCTTCGGGGGTTAGCGTACTGCAGAAGAATGTAGCACCGGTGGCCCCTGGAGGTATGGAATAACCCCCCAGTAAAGGAAAACCGGGTTTTCCTTAGGAGGAATGAATCATCTTTCAAACACCTTCATCTAAAGTTTTATATTGCTTTAGTAGCCTTTCTAAAATTATATGAAAATCCTTTTTAGAAAGTTTCTTCAGAGGTTGCTAAAGCAACGTAAGAACGAAATGCAGTGGTTTTTAAAAAAGGCCCTGAAGAATTCTTCGGGAAATTTAAGAATTTTTAAGGGGGTGAGGGACAATTTCCCCGAGTTGGAAACCTTTAGTTTTGTACGTAAAGAATCTTTTTATTTTTCCATTAAATAACCTCCCTCTAAGCCTCCTCCAATCTAGAGTTAAACCCCAAGAGCTTCATTCGAAACCACAGGCCTCTCAATTCAGTTTCTTTTTTAATTTAAATTTTCACTTGCCATCTGCGTCGTACTCGTACAATAAATCAAGTGCTCCGCTGTAATTAAACAAATTCGCGAATTTTAAACGCAATTAATTTTTGTCCGTTAATTTCGGCATGATTTTAATTAATCGCGAGCGGTTTACGTAAAAACCCCGCCATCTGAGCGTTAACGAAATTAATTAACTCCGATGTGTGTGTGTGTTTCGCAACAAAATTAAATCTCTCTCGGCTTCGGCCGAATCTCTAGAGGTCGAGTGGTAATTTAAAATAATGTCGGAACGCTAAGAGACGTTATAGGTAAATGCGGGTGAAATTGGAACAAACAGGCCACTAAGATATGCCGCGCTTCGGGAATGAAAAATAAACAGCGCGCTTGATGTCCGTTCCCTGCTTTATTACGGGGGGATTCGGGGATAAAATGCTCTTTTCGCTGATCTCGGGGGTTTACAGCGGACGTGGATATATGAAGCTGCTATATCCGACTTTCCGAAATAATGAAACGTAATGCTGTTTTCTTTTTCGGTAACGTTCTTAATTAGATTGGTTTTGGTAGCGTCCGAAATAAACAAAGCCTGTAATTAGGATTCTAAAAATATAGCTAATGCGAATTTAAGGACATTTGCGTACACTTCTGAGAGAAGTGCGTACAAAAAAAACCTATTCCTTACTAATGTTTCTTCCTTGAAACATAACGATCTTATTCTGAATACATTCAATCACCCACAGGTGAGCTCGATGCTGCCTTTCAGTACTTGAACTAAAAAAATGGAACAGAAGTGAAGTGCGTCTGAACCCAATGCATACCTTTATTAATTATCTTTTTTATTTATGCCTACTCTTCAACGTTTAATATTAACAAAGGCAAGACATTTTTAAACTCTTAGGAATAAGAACCGAGGTTTTTGAGTTAACAATGCTACTGATGATCCTCAACCCCCTGTGATTCGGGAACAGCTTAAAGGGAAATAGTTTAAATTGTGTCCCAGAACCAATAGGTACAATCTCACTTTAACGACGGAATGAAATAGCACATTAATCAAGCTTGACCTCCACTAAAAGAAGATTTCATGCATAATTAATGTAACAGAAGACAGGTTTTTGGTTACCCGGTGGGGAAAGTGAACGCTTTTGATCAGTAGTGGTTTACCCATCGCTATGATTGGAAAGTGCTTAGTGTTGCTGTCAATTTTACAAAATATATCGTTGCAATGTTCAACTCCATCATTCGACAACGCATTAGTAAACGTAAACGAGAAATACGTAAACGTAACCGGCTGTATTTCGCCGGCTTCCCTCAACTACGCAGGCGAAATTACTTACCTACACTTGGCCGAGCAGAACGTGCCCGATTTAAATAGGGGCGCCATACGAAACGTTTCCAGCAAGTTCTACTTGTCCCTTCCCCGCAACGGCATCGAGATCTTGCGAGAGGAGGCGTTTTTAAACCTTCCGGGAGTTGCAGACATCGACCTGAATGGCAACAGAATCCAATGGATCGTCGAAAACTCTTTCAGAGATTTACCGTCGCTTGTTAGGGTGAGTTTACACAGTAACGAGGTGAGCGAAATTTCACCGCGCGCCCTTTGCGACCTACCGAAATTGGAGGAGGTCATCTTTACGAACAACAGGCTGGAGACCTTTAACCAAGCTTGGTTTTACCGGACTCCTCGGCTTAAGGTGTTAAAGTTCCAAGAAAACTTTCTTAGAAGTGTCCCGAAAGGGTGTTTCTTTAACTTGCCGAGTATTACCCAGATCCACTTTGGGCACAACCAAATCGAGTTCGTGGACAAGGACGCGTTTCGAGGTCTGAGAAGGTTGGAAACGTTGAGTTTGTTCGACAACAGGCTGAAAAACTTCGAGGTGGTTTTCCACACGCCATCAAAATTAATGGACATTTCACTGGCTTGGAATAATCTCACGTATATTTCTGATCAGATGTTGGAGACGTTGCGTCCTATCGATCTCGTGCTCACTCTAACCGGCAACCCCTGGCAGTGCGCCTGCTTTGACAAAGTAATGAACTGGAAGATGAAGAATAACAAAACGCTTGTTTTTGAGTGGTTCCATTTTCGGGAAGATGGCGTTGTCTGTATTTATCCAAAGACGAACTCGGATCAGTGTATTCAACGCAGTGATGATGATTTTCAAAAGGAGTATTGGATCCCGTTCAAATATTGCGTGATGAATTGTTAATGATGTGTATGTATCGATTATGTTGTAGATAACAGAAGATAAATGAAGACCCAGGAATTATTTAACCATCGGCTAGTTCATAGAAAATTTGTCTTTTTCTCTAAATCTGAAAATCAAAGATTGACAATCTGGTTTGACTGCACAGAAATAAACACAGATTTAAAATCAAATGATTGAATATTGTAACCCCTATGTTTACAATTAATTCTTATTGATCTTAGAAACACCTTATTCCATTTTCTATTCTTGGAGGCGCAGAGCTAGTAACAAGGATTAAAGTAACTTGTTGGAATTGCCAAGTAATGGGTCATACTATTCACAATTGTCCACATCCTAGGAAATTGTTGTGTTACCGCTGCGGAAGAAGTAACTATACTGCCCGGAGGTGCACAAATTGCAATAATTCAGTCGGGTTTCAAGCGTCAATAATCAGGGAAACGAGAGCCAGTCCTGCACCGTGAAAGGTATAACAGGAACTCGCTTTGCAGTTATTATATGTGGGTAAAATTGCATAATACCGCTTCGTTTAAAAGAGACGGTGCCGCAAAATTTGCGTTGGGTCTGTTTCGGCTTTTCTACACGCCAATATAAATGCGAAGCACAAAAAAAGAGAAGAGCGATAGCAACTGTGAAGGTGTAAATTTCGTCCTCGTCGCAAGAGCAAAATTGGCTTAATGTGTAAATACTTCGCGGCCGAGCTCTGTTTAATGGGCAGTAATCCAATCCAAACATTTCCACGAGGGTACTTATGCACTGCTGAATCCTGAATGCCACATTTTTACAAACTGTTGATGAAAAAATTGTAGACAGAATTGCTTCGAAAAATCATCCAACAAAATATTCGCCCCTGAACACTGGGCATATTCGCTCCAGAAAATTCGTTTCTAGAATACTCGCCCATGAGCTTTTTCCCCGCGACGAGTAAGACCCGGCATATTCGCCTCGAAGAATCTCCCCCAGGAAGATTTACTCTTGCCCCCTAGAGATTCGCTCCCAGAAGATCAGCCCCAAGAAATTCCACCCTCTCCTCCCCGAAATATTACCTGAATATTTGCCTCCAGGAAATGCACTCCCGAAAGATTGATCCTTGCACATTCTCTCACGAAAGATTTTCCCGCTGAATATTCTTCCCTGAAAATTGTCCGCGTAAGATTCGCCCCGGGAATGTTACCCTCCAGTCTCGCTCCCAAAAAATTCGACCCCGAACAAATTGCCCCCGGAAGATTCATCCTTAATATTTGCCCTCGGAATTTCCGCCCTTGTAAATTCGCCCCACACATTTCGGTAAATTTCTCCCCGGAAAATTCGGAACAGGAAAAATCCCATGTGGAAAATTGTCCGCCGGAATACTCGCACCTGAACGTTGGTTCTCAAAAAATTCGACCCCAAAAAACTGTGTCCGCAGAAGATCCGCTTTTGAAAATTCGCACTGGAAGATTCGCCTTGAAAATTTGCTCCCGGAATTTTCGCTCCTGGAAATTCGCTTCAGACTATTCAACCAGCCCAGAGAATTCGCTACCGAAATATTCGCCTCTGGAAAATCCTCTGCGGAAAATTCGCTCCGGGAGTGTCCACGCAGGAAAATTCGCCCCTGAAAATTCTCCATTCGATGATTTGCCCACAAAATATTCTCCCTAGAAAATTCGTGCCCGAAAATTGAGCCCCGAAAGATTATTCGCCTCTTAAAATTCGCCCTCGGAATATTCACCTCGGTAAATTGTCCCCCTCCCAGAAGACTCTTCCTAAAAATTCTCCATCGGAAGATTGATAGCTGAAAACTGACACCCTGAATATTCGCCCCCTAAATATTGATTCTCACCTTCTAGAATATTTGTCCAAGACACCCCCTCCCCCAGAAATATTCGCCTCAGAAGGCACCTGAAGATTTGCCTTCAGAAAATTCACTCCGTAAAGAGTCACCCTTGAAAATTCTCTCAGAACAGATTTTCCCATTGGATATTCTTTCCTGAAAAATTGTCCGCGTAAGATTCGTCTCGGGAATATTCTTCCCGGAAGGCATCCCGGTAAATTCCCCCCAGAAAATTCGATACCAAAATATTTGCCCCTGAAATTCTCCATCGGATGAGTTGGCCCCAATATATTCGTCCTAGGAGATTCGTGCCCGAAAATGTGCTCCCAGAATATTCGTCTCTTAAAATTCGGCCTCGGAATATTCACCCTGGTAAATTGTTCCCCTCCCGGAAGATTAGCTACTAGAATGTTTGCCCCCAAAAGTTCTCCATCGGAAGATTGGTAACTGATAACTCGCACTCTGAATATTCGCCCCCTAAATATTGATTCTCAACTAAAGCTTCTAGAATATTTATTTGCCCAAGAAATCCCCTCTCCCAGAAATATTCTCCTCAAAAGGCACCTGAGGATTTGCCTTCAGAAAATTCACTCCGTAAAGAGCCACCCTTGAAAATTCTCTCAGATTTTCCCGTTGGATATTCTTTCCTGAAAAATTGTCCGCGCAAAATTCGTCTCGGGAATATTCTTCCCGGAATGCATCGCGGTATATTCGCTCCAGAAAATTCGTTTCTAGAATACTCGCCCATGAGATTTTGCCTTGCGACGCGTCGGATCCGGCATATTCGCCTCGAAAAATTCGCCCCTCTGAAATATTAGCCTCGGAAGGAGTTTCCTGAAAATTCGCCCGCGAAAGATTTTCCCGCTGAATAATCTTCCCCGAAAAATTACCCACGTAAGATACACCCAGGGAATATTCTCCCCGGAAAATTTATCCTCCAAAGGAATATTCGCACTCAACAAATTCGACATCGAAAAATTTGCCCCCGGAAGATTCGCTTTGAAAATTTACCCCCCGAATTTTTGTCCCGGAAAATTCCCCCGCATAAAAATTTGCCCACACAATATTTGCCCCAGAAGATTAGCGCCTGAAACCCCGGCAAATTGTTCCCTCCCGCTTCTCAAGAAATTCCTCCCTCTCCTCCCCGAAATGTTACCTGAATATTTGTCTCCAGAAAATTCACCCCCGAAAGATTGACCCTTGAACATTCTCTCACGAAAGATTCTCCCGCTGAATATTCTTCCCTGAAAATTGTCCGCGTAAGATTCGCCCCGGGAATGTTCTCCATGGAAATGTCACCCTCCATACTCGCCCCCAAAAAATTCGACCCCGAAAAATTTGCCCCCGAAAGATTCATCCTGAATATTTTCCCTCGGAATTTCCGCCCTTGTAAATTCGCCCCACACTCTCCATTTTCGGAAAATTCAGAACAGGAAAAATCCCATGTGGAAAATTCGGCGCCGGAATATTCGCACCTGAAAATTCGCTCCCAAAAATTTGCCCCCAGAATATTCGCTCCCGGAATTTCCGTCCCTGAAAATTGGCCCCAGACATCCATCCCGGTAAATTCCCCCCAGAATATCCCCTGCGAAAAATTCTCCGCCGGAATACTCGCACCTGAACGTTTGCTCTCAAAAAATTCGACCCCAAAAAATGTGCCGGCGGAAGATGCGCTTTTGAAGATTCGCCTTAAAAATTTGCTCCCGGAATTTTCGCTCCTGAAAATTCGCCTCAGACTCAAAGCGGTCAATTTACGCCAAAAAATTCGCTACGGGAATATTCGCCTCTGGGAAATCCCCTGCGGAAGATTCGCTCCGGGAGTGTCCACTCAGGAAAATTCGCTCCCAGAAAATTCGCCCCTGAAAATTCTCCATTCAATGACTTGCCCACAAAATATTCTCCGTAGAAAATTCGTGCCCGAAAATTGACCCCCGAAAGATTCACCCTGAAAATTTGTTCCCAGATTATTCGCCTCTTAAAATTCGCCCTCGGAATATTCACCTCGGTAAATTCCCCCCCCCCCCCCCCCCGAGAAGATTCTTCCTAAAAATTCTCCATCGGAAGATTGGTAGCTGAAAACTGACACCCTGAATATTCGCCCCCTAAATATTGATTCTAACCTTCTAGAATATTTGTCCAAGACACCCCCTCCCCCAGAAATATTCGCCTCAGAAGGCACCTGAAGACTTGCCTCCAGAAAATTCACTCCGTAAAGACTCACCCTTGAAAATTTTCTCAGAAAAGGTTTTTCCCGTTGGATATTCTTTCCTGAAAAATTGGCCGCGTAAGATTCGTCTCGGGAATATTCTTCCCGGAATGCATCCCGGTAAATTCCCCCCAAAAAATTCGATACCAAAATATTTGCCCCTGAAAATTCTTCATCGGATGAGTTGGCGCCGATATATTCGTCCTAGAAGATTCGTGCCTGAAAATGTGCTCCCAGAATATTCGTCTCTTTAAATTCGGCCTCGGAATATTGACCTCGGTAAATTGTCCTCCTCCTGAAAGATTCGCTACTAGAAGATTTTCCCTTAAAAATTCTCCATGGGAAGATTGGTAACTTTGAATATTCGCCCCCTAAATATTGATTCTCAACTAAAGCTTCTAGAATATTTATTTGCCCAAGAAATCCCCTCTCCCAAAAATATTCGCCTCAAAAGGCACCTGAAGATTTTCCTCCAGAAAATTCACTCCGTAAAATTCTCTCAGAAAAAAATTTTCACGCTGGATATTCTTTCCTGAAAAATTGTCTGCATAAGATTCGTCCCAGGTATATTCTCCCCGGAAAATTCTTCCATCAGACGCTTCGCCACCGGAATATTCACGCCTGAAAATTCGCTTCCAAAAAATTCGACCCCCAAAAGTTCGCTCCTGAAGATTTGCCTCAGAAAATGCTCCATCGGAAGACTCGTCGCTGAACATTCGCTCCTGAAGAGGCGCGTCCACAAAATTCGCCCAGGGGTTACATGTTCAAAAAAGCCGATCAAGCCCAAACCAAGAAGTTGAGGTTTTAAGTCAATGGATCTTAAAGAGTTACGGATGGTCTGATACTGATGGAAGTCAAAGACCAAGGAGTAAGGGTAGAAACAGTACAAAAATCAAGAGGATGAATACTTAGGACCAAGAATTCTGAGAAATTTAGGACACTAATTGACAAGAAACTGGAGAATCAACCACTGTCTGAAACTAAAATGTTTAGGAAATTGCTTTTTATTTATCATTGATTAACTGAATTAATTTTTTATTCACAAATTTTGCTAATATATGTTATTTATTGGGAGCACAACAAGCCTTGCACATTTATTCGTCAACGTTTAACGTCAACTAGAATTAAGTGAAAAGGTAAATTCGCTTCCCTGTTTGTGGTGAGCAACTGTAAGAACTGAGGCGTCCATTAATTTCCAACATCGAGACCTGCTGAATAAGTTATGCACAGTTTCACTGTAACGTCCTCGTAAAATATTTACCATGCCTTCGGGGCAATTTACAAAATTACGGAAAATATACAAATAAAAGCTCGCTATCATATAATACCTCCATTATTAAAATGAGGGGGAGGGGGTGAATTATGGCGTTACAATGACGATTCAATTGAACGGGGATGAGAAATCTTGCCTACACTAAAGACGGCATCAGAAACAACTCGTCAAAGAATTGCAATCGATCCATTAGAGCGTTAATTCAAAGAAAGAGGAATGCCGGTTGGAATTCTTTCACTTGTCTTACTGAAATTATTACCGAATGGATGATTTATCTCGCAAACGTAGCATTCTATTAAACGCATTCTCCCGGCATCTGGTTCTTATCACGCGTCGATGGAAATTCAGCGAGCTGCTAAATATTGAAATGTCAGAAGAAAATTTTACGCTCTTATTACGCCCGAATGTATTCTAACGCACCCTTAACGGATAGCTCACGAAATTTAAGCTTAGAATTCCAAAATTCGACGAATTTGTTGAGAATAACTGAGAAAACACAGAGCAACGACGTAACTTCTTACTAATCTTCTTGGCCTAGTCGCCGACAAGTACAACGGGGTGACCAATAAGGTGCTTACAGTATTTGTTTACAAAATCTTCTCATCGACAAGTTGCGTGGGCTGACCAATAGGGTGCTTACAATATTTGTTCTCAAAAATATACTTCGATTGATTTTAGCAGTTTCTAAATATTTGTCTGTCTGTCTGAAGTTGTTTTTTTGTGATATTTCTGCTTAAATTACAATTACTGTTATCCAATTATTTAAAGTTAAGGCCGACGCGACGGCAAAATAACTTTTGCGTTTAGTTTCGAGTGAGAAGGATGGAAATGGCGCTTTGACTGTCAACGGGAGGGACGCCATTTCCCTTAATTAAAATACGTCCCTTCTCCATAACTTTCTCGGACAATTGTAGTTACGGAAAGGTCGCGTTTGTTTGAACACCCAACCCTCCCCCCACGCACGATTAGATCGTTTCGCTTCCAATTTGACTCAAAGTGATAAATTTCCTGTACGTAACAAACTAGATACGAAAGTGGCAAGTTGGTTGTCAAATCTCGTCGAAAAATGACGGCGACATGACCAGAAATCGATATAAAATAAACGAAAAACACGCGGGAACGATATTTTCCGCGCGTCCCAAAAATCTTCCTTTCCATCTCGGAGCTATTACGGATGCTGGCTCGGAGATGTTTGCATCCGCCACGGATTCTTAATTATTTCCGTTCCTTGGACGGTATAATTGTTTCCGTGACGCGAAATTATTTCAATTACACTTGCGAAGGAATTCATTCGAGTAATAAGGGCGTATGATTGAGCCCGACGTGAATTCGTAATTGGTGGCCTAGAAAATGAGCGTAACCGGTTGTTAAACATGCATGACAGAAGGGTGTCACACGTTCCAATTCGTATTTGTATTCCAAGTGTGGTACCGGGGGGAGGGATTGGATATTAGAATTTCGCAGTGAATAATAATGTGGCGTGTTCTCGATGCAATATGATATGGTGAATCGAAAATTCTCTAGAAGCTTTTTGCTATATAAGAAAATTGAATAGTATTTAAGTTTAGTTCCAACATCGATGTCAAAATGATAAATAAAAAGGACAAGAATTCTAAAATTTTTGAATATCTAGAGACTCTTGGAAGACCTTTTGCTGCTTTCGATGACTTTTCGGACTCGTAAAAGCTTTTGAAGGTTCTACAAAGTAAGTCTTAGAAGACCCTTGAAGTTTTGGAGACGCTTCCAACCGACAGGTTGAGGATGACCAATAGGGTGCTTACAGTATTTGTTGTGATTGAAAGCTTAATTTTCGTTAAAGATAAAATATTTCGTTTGCATCCCTGAAAAAATAAACCTTTTGACCTAATTGCGTCTCCTTTTCTGCACCACCTCTCTCAACTCGAAGTAATCCAATACAACTTTGCATGTAAAGCTGTTTCATTGTCAGCTTATGGAGATTAATTTCTGGTTCGTTGCGTACAAGTACAACTCCGGAGACATTAACGTAATAACGAAATCGCTCCGCGTATCCGACTTGCCACACGGTAAACGTGAAACAGAAATTCAATTCAAATCCAAAAAGGAGCACGATCGCGACAGCAAAAAGTTCCGCTCATTCACAACTTTATCCATTATTCAACGATTCGAAAAATTCCGTTGCGTCTCTTGTTGAATACGAATTTCCTCTCGGGGATTTCGACTTTTTGTCCCTTGGAAATTTTCAGTTAAATTATGCAAATGCCCGCTTTTTTTCGAGGTAACATGGAATAATTGTTGTATAATTAAGTCACTGCGGGGATGATAAACACGAGAATATTTTTCGCGCGAGAGAAAAGGCGCAACGGTTAAGATCGTAAATAGCGCCATGCTTAGCGCAAAAGGGTCAAGATTTGCATGGAATTGAAATTGTCATCAAGTGTGCCTCACGTAATTTATTAAAGCTAAGCGTAATTTTCAGGATTTACGACAAACAGTCTTAATTCCTCCGCTTAAGATAAATATTGGCTAGTGGGGGATGAAACGTTAGCACACCAAATTAATGGACCCAAAGACCGTCTTTCAATTTTAATACTCGTGGGATCTGATTCAGGATCTCAGAGTTTTCACAGATCAGAACCGTCTTCAAAAGAGATTTTTTAAAGCGTTTTCCAACATTCCGTGTGGAATTACAACTGAACAAAGAAGAGGAACTTGTAAGCAATCGTACCTTTAAGAGCTCTTAGGTCAGTCTCTTTCAGAACTTTGTAGAGTCCTCTAGAGCACGTTAGAGAATTGAAGTATATTTAGAGATCACTTAGCTCTCAAGGGTTTTTGCAATAGCAAGGTTTTTAAGAACCTCCAAGTGTACGAACAGATTTTAAGACGAAATGAACACTACATTCCTTTCTTTCCCGTGGGGAGGAAGGGGGGGGGGATTCTGTACCACTCAGACACTCCGGTTCTATATTTTTAGAAGTTAGCATCATCGTTTTTGGAAAGGATCTTTATAGCCGAAGGTTTTGGGGGTGCACACAAAGGTTTTATGTCGAAATGAACATTACATCTCTCTTTTTCTTCTGTTCTCTTATTCAATCCCCCCTCCACCCGCCCATTGGAAAGGGTCTTTATGGTTGAACGTTTTGGGGGGAGAACATATCAACGGGGGGTCTCAATACCCTCCAGTACACAAAGCTTTTAAGACGAAATGAACATTACATCTCTCTTTTTCTTCTGGGGGGGGGGGGGTTGTGTTCCATACCCCCAAAACTTCCTGGTTCGATATTTTGACCATAATTTTTTTAAAGAGTCCTTATCGCTGAACGTTATGGTGAAGAGAGATATCGGGCCGAAAATAATGTCAGCGAATCAGTATTTTGTTATAGAACTACGTTTTCGCAAGGATCGCCGTTTTTTAATTAGGTTTAGGTGAAGGACGGGTAAGGCGGGGCGCGTGTTGGGCCGTAGGTAAACGTCCTATCCTCATTTTTCGATTGATCTACTCCTTCACCCTCAAAATCGCAAAAAAAACCGTAACGACAGGCGCCGATTACGACCTCGGTGAGTCGTTTTTTAACGATTTCGAGGAAAATAGGGCGCGGAAAGGTCCGCGAGAGGTCTTAAAATTTAGTTCCGCAAGTGTCTGAAACCTTTTCCCAACGCAAAATAGATAATCTCTAATCCATGAAGAGCCTTTAAAACCCCTAAATCTATTTTAGGGTATTCAAAAGCCTTTAAAGGTCGCCAGCAACCTTTAAGGGCTTCTAATAGTGGAGTAGTTCCTAAAGAGGTCAAAGAGGCCCCAAAGGTCATTTGAAGGCTTTGAGATTAGATAAATTAAGAGCTTTTAAAAGTACTTAAAAGCCTTTAACGCGCTGAAGAGACATGATTTCGGCCTTTAAGCTCTTTTATGAGTCTTGAAGTGCCTCAGAAAGTCTCCAGAAGTCTTCTAGATGCTCTTATAATCCCTCTGATTGTGAATTATTTAAGAGGCGAAACTAGAAGTGTTTGAGAGGTTTCCCTGAGATGCCTTTTAGAATTTTTAAGAGCTTTTACAGCCTCAGAAAATGCCAAAGACCGGGTTTTAGCCGTATTTAGGGGTTTGTAAGAATTTAAAAGTCTCCTTTCATAATTTTTATGACCTTTATCGTGCCTCAAACAGTTTCCAAGATTCTTACAGAAGCTCTTAATAATCTTTGAGATTTTAATTTCTTCAAGAGGCAAAACTGTCTGAGCCTAAGTGAGTATTTGCAGATTTTAGGAGGTTGCAAGAGTTTAAAACAGCTATTCATAGCCTTTAACAAGGTTTTTATGCGCCGGTATCATTGGATATTATGTTTTCAAGTATCTCTAAGATTCTTGGTCGAAGGGGTTGATTGTGCGCAAATAATTTTCTCTATATTTACCTAATTTTGAGTGACCGTAAACTTGAACTGTTAATCAAAGCTGCCATTCATTATACGAGACCTAGGAATTCGTATCGATTTCCTTGTCAAGTGTTGAATTAATCAGTATTGGAACGAGCAGAGAATATCGACATCAGTACGTCATGTAGAGATGCGATTGTAATTGTGTAGACATCTTACTATGGAGATGGCGTAGAGGTTCTGTAAATTGTTCCTTAAAAATTCTGTAGATATTATTTTGAACTGTGTGCACATTTTTTCAGAAATTCTGGGATATTCCGTTGGCTTGTGTAGATGCTTTTATTCGAATTCTTTAGAAATGCCTATAGAACATTCCAAAATCTATATAACGCCAAATAAGGTGAATCAATGTTGTTGGCAACTTTCGCATTTGTTATTTACATACCCGGCAATCAGAAGTAGAGATGTAGAACGAAAATCACGCCCATTTATTGCAAACTTGAAACATTTTAAAACACTAAATCACATTTCCCCCGTTTCTAAAAATAGCGCCCTCGGCCTTGCCGCTTTTTATCATTTTTGCGCTCACGCGCCCGCTACCGGCGGATTTAATTATCGCCCTGCCTCTTAAAGACGATTCCGAATCTCGAAATTAAACTAACGCAAGGGAAACTGAATACAATTTTCGCTCACATGAATATTCACGTGTTCCGAGAAGCCCGGCTAATGCTCGAGAGAAAATCGTTCGAGTGTGGCGTAAGGCAATTAATTAGTTCGTTAAAAAAACGTTTAAATTTTCAAGTGCGTTCTTTTTGAGCTTTTTAGATTAATTAAAAATTTAGAAGCTCTATACATTAAATCGTGGAAAAAGTCTCGCCCACCAAACCAAATTGCCGTGTCGATTTTACTTTTAATCCCTTAATTCACAACTCGATTGGATTTCTGTTTCTTTACTGCAGTGCAGAACCCTCTTATTCATTTTTAGTGTTGATTAATTAGTACCATTAATCCCTGCCACAAATGGTCAACGTGAATCTTTCGCAACAATCATAGCATCGGTTTATCAAAAGTGTTTGACGTACCTCGTATACTAATCGAACATCTGCATAGATTATGGCTCTCTAGCGCAATAAAATTCGATTGTATCCGATCCATGATCACATTACTGATGCGTAGAGAGGGTAGGCCCATCAATGTTGCAATTTCACAAGATCAAAATCGGCGGAAAGAGAAGTCGAAAAGACAACTGTCCTGTCATTTAACGTTATTGTAGCGAATCGAACAGTCGGGGATTAAATTCGCGATCAATAAATATCAAGACACAACATGACAACGAACTGTATCAATCTTATAAATTCCCCATCATTTATTTGTCACTTGTTGCTGTCGGTTGTTTTAACAGGGAGTCATACCTTTAAGATTGGAAATTCAATTTCGACGGCGACCATTCGGAGAGGTTGTTCGCGAAACCCTGCCAATAAGTCGCGCTTTAAAACGGGCCAGGTCGGCGTAAAAGACACGTCTTTAAGCCGATCGCGTATCGAAATTCAATAAGGGCATTAAGAAAAATGTCGAGCCGCCTGAAAATGACACTTACGATGATAAAGGTTAAGAAGAAAGTCGATATATTAGTTTGTAGACGTCAAAAGGATTTGATATAATAAATTGCAGATCCCCCGATTTTGGTGTTCGGTAAGTATATAAATGTAAATTTATGAACCTCTCTGGAAATTAGTAGGCCAAGCTCGGTGAGAAAACACCTCCTTTCGGAGAAGCGCCTGTGATTAATAGATGAAGGCTCTGGATCAATATACTGAGAACCATTGAATGTAGTCGCTTTGATGTTTCCGCGGCTTTGTACATAACAGTGACGGATTACCGACAATTTTGGTGCTTAATTTCCGCGAGACGGGCTCACACGCATTTCGCAGAGGAAGCGAAAATCTCAATCAATCATCTTCTCTTCCTGGGACAAAAATTCCTACGTCCTCATTCTGGTTAGGGTATTGTAAATTCAAGGTCGATAACGTTTCCGCTTTTCGTCGGCGATAGGATTTCGACTCTCTAAATCTGCCATGACTGATTAAACGGTGTTGACAATAATAAGACTCGCTCTTATACATTTGTAAGGGAGAACGTTTAGGTAATTTGTCCTACACCCTTTCGAATAAATCCACATATTATAGCTTGACAGGTCGCCCCAAACATAACAGTCCGACCAGCTTTGCGGCTCAGGAAAAAGAAATTTCCCCATAGCATTCCATGTGAAATGGGGGCCATCCTCTCGTCCTTGTAAACTACCCCTATAGTGATGAAAGTATTTAACTGGTTTAGGTTCACGCTTTGAGCAAAGATGAGGAAATTTTAAATTATCGCTCCTTGCAGGTCCCTAAGTCTCTATCAGTCTCATTAAGAATTTTCAAGAGTTTTCCGGATCTTCTAGAGACCACTAAGGTCTTTCAGGGATGTGCCAAAATTTGCCAGAGTCATAACGAGACTTTGTCGAGGTTTCTTTGAAGACGTGCGCTACTATCACCGTTGCTCATCGTTTCTAAAGTGTTGAAAGGTGTTCAAGGTCGCCCAAGTGTCTCTAAAAGTCTTCAAAAACCCCTTAACAGTTTTCAAGCCACATCAAGATGAGCCCCCTTGAGCACAGTTTTCTATCGAATTAAACATTAACTCTCTCTGTTTCTCCTGGCGGTTTTCCATACCCTCCAGACCCCCAGGTTCTACATTTTTTCGAAAATGTGTAGGGACCTTGCCACTTAACATAATCATTTTTGCAAAGGGTCCTTATGCTTGAAGGTTTTGGGGAGAACATATCACCGCCCCCACCCGCACCCCCCCCCCCAGCACACGAAAGTTTTATGACGAAGTGAACATTAAATCTCTCTTTTTCTCCTGGGGGGTATGCCCTTACCCCCTGCTCTATTTTTTTCCAAAATGTGTAGCGCCCTTGCCACTTAACATCATCCTTTTTGGAAAGGGTCCATAAACCTGCATATTTTGGGGAGAACATATTACCGGGGTGTCTGGGGGTATGGAATACTCCCCCTCTCCCAGCACACGAAAGTTTAATGATAAAGTGAACATTAAATTTGTCTCTTTCTCCCGGCGGGGGGGGGGGGGGCGATTCCATACCCCCTCAAGACTCGCCGGTCCTACATGTTTCCGAAAATGTGTAGGGCCCTTGCCACTTAACATAATCATTTGTAGAAAAGGTCCTTATGCTTGAAGGAACATATTCCCGGGGGGTCTCTGAGTGTATGGAATACCCCCCCCCCCCAGAACACGAAAGTTTTATGACAAAGTGAACATTAATCTGCCTCTTTCTTCTGGGGTGGTTCCATACCCCCCCCCCCCCCAGTTCTACATGTTTCAGAAAATGTGTAGGGCCCTTGCCACTTAACATAATCATTTATAGAAAAGGTCCTTATGCTTGAAGGAACATTTTCCCGGGGGGTCTCTGAGTGTATGGAATACCCCCCCCCCCAGAACACGAAAGTTTTATGACAAAGTGAACATTAATCTGACTCTTTCTTCTGGGGGTGGTTCCATACCCCCCAGCCCCCCCGTTCTACATTTTTCCGAAAATGTGTAGGGCCCTTGCCACTTAACATAATCATTTTTGGAAAAGGTCCTTGTGCTTGAAGGTTTTGGGGGAGAACATGGGCCCCCCAGCACACGAAAATTGTATGACGAAGTAAACATTTCTGGGCAGTATTCAGAGTGTTACGATTATTTTTCTCTCCCTAGCGCACGAAGGGGTTTAATGACGAACACCCCCCCCCCCCCCGATCGCTAGTTCTAAATTGTGTTGGAAAAATGTTTAGTGCCGTTGCCACTTATTATCATCATTTTTGGAAAGGGTCCTTCCATATTACCAGGGGGTCTGGGGGTATGGAATATCGCCCCCCCCCTCCACCAAACGAATGTTTTATGACAATGTGAGCATTAAATCTCTCTTTCTCCTGGGAAGGATTCTATACCCCCCCAGACCCTCCGGTTCTACATTTTTCTGAAAATGTGTAGGGCCCTTGCCACTTATCAATCATTTTTGGAAAAGATCCTTATGCTTGAAAGTTTTGGGGGAGAACATAACACCGGGGGGTCCCCCCAGCACACGAAAGTTTTATGACGAAGTGAACATTAAATCTCTCTTTTTATCCCACAACCCCCGCCCGGTTCATCATTCATTTTTCGATATGCCTAAAGGTTTTGGGGGAGAACATCTAACGGGGGGGGGGGGCACAGTTTTATGACGAAGTGAACTTTAAACGTCTTTCTGTTTCCTGGGCGGTATTCAGAGTGTTACGATTATTTTTCTCTCCCCAGCGCACGAAGGTTTAATGACGAATTCACGAATTCCCCCCCCCCCCCCGGCCGCTAGTTCTAAATTGTGTTCGAAAAATGTGTAGTGCCGTTGCCACTTATTATCATCATATTTGGAAAGGGTCCTTCCGTATTACCAGGGGGTCTGGGGTTATGGAATACCCTCCCCCCCGCCCTTCAGCAAACGAAAGTTTTATGACAAAGTGAGCATCAAATCTGTCTTTTTCTCCTGGGAAGGAATCTATACCCCCCAGACCCTCCGGTTCTACATTTTTCTGAAAATGTGTATGGCCCTTGCCACTTCTCAATCATTTTTGGAAAAGATCCTTATGCTTGAAAGTTTTGGGGGAGAACATATCACCGGGGGGGTCCCCCCAGCACACGAAAGCTTTAGAAGTGAAAATTAAATCTCTTTTTCTCCTGGGGGGTATTCCAGACTCCCACAACCCCCGCCCGGTTCTAATTTTTTCCTAAAATGTAGTGCTCTTGCCACTTAACGTCATCATTTTACGATATGCCTAAAGGTTTTGGGGGAGAACAAGCCAACTGCATAAAAGCTTTCGTAATTTTTTGCCAACTTTAAAGAAACCTTCAAGTCTCCTAAAGTTTTAACCAATATCTAAAATTTCGAAGCGTTTTTTTTTAATTTTCATAGTTCTTGCAGGTTTTTAAGAATCGTTGAAGTGTACGCATTTAAATTACGTGGATTATTACCATAGCGGCGGATTCAATTACCTTTTCTTGAAGCCTAAATTTGCATAGAAAAAATACCGGTCTTCTATTGGTTTAGAAAGCGCACCAGATTCAGAAGTTGCGTTGGTTCCGCTTTCAATTGTATACAAATAGCTGAACGCACAAAAACCTGGAGAGACGCGAATTAAACAGTTGCGAAAAGATCCGTAGCGTCTATGAACTTGTGTACTTCCCCGTGTAGTTTACAAGTGCGCATAAAATCTGTATTTAATCTTATAATGTAGAAATTATTCCTTTCGACATCTACAATCTAAACGTGGGAATTAAACCATTAATTGAATAAAATCGACCGGATTATTTAAATAATAAGCAACAGCGATACGTGTCGCGGTACTGGAAAACAAGAATTAGTATATGACATGAGTGCAAGACAAGAAAATCGGTTGGTGTAAATCGCATCAATTTCTTATGTTGCAATGCGCCCCTCAAAACCTGTTGCAGTCTTTCCGCCCTAGCTTCGGGCCTTTTAAAAATGTGTAAGACGATACGATCTCCATATCCAGCCATGCGAAACTGTGGAAGCATCCTATAAATGAAATTGAAATAGTGGCTCCGAAATAATTGCACAATGCGATTAGTATTAAGTTCGGCGTCGCGCGCCTTTTCGAAATAATTCACGCAATTATCGAAGCCACCTGTATTTATGAACGGCGGTGGAGGTTGCGCGTCGTACAGTGGCGCGAAGAGATCGTGTTGATCAATAGCTCGAGGTCCGGGATTCGTGAGTGCCTACTCCAATGCAGTCTTCCCGGTCACGCGTTACAGCTGAGGCCGTTTAGCGACGACGATCTTCCACCTCCACAGTATTCAACATCAACACACCAATATATCAATAATAAATAATAATAAAAGATAATAAGACACAACCGGCTGATTAATACAATCATTGTTTAATTCATGAACACGATCGTTGGAGAACAGAATCCAGCTAAAATAATAATAAGGCAATTTATCAATAATTAAAGTGAGTTTTGTAAAAAAAAAAAATCATGACACACGTACGGTTTCCTGAAGCTACCTCACGAGCGATCTTGCTTTTGGTCTGTTAGCTGCTAAAAGATTTTACTGAATGTTACAAATAATGGATAATAATTAAACTATTTTTGACACTAATCACATCGATATTAATAGATTATATGGAAGGAAAATAAATGTATATTTAAACTATTTTTAAAATTCAATTCGCTGTATGTGATTCCCTGGATAATAAGAATAGATATTAATAATAATCAATCTCTGTGGTACTTAGCTGCTATTTAAGAAGATGATACATAGACATTCTTCGTTTTCTGGCAGACATTCCAATGGAAAGGTAAGTCTCTTTATGTTTGCTTAATGGAAAACTTCCCGCGCTTTACCTTCGGTACTTTCGGTGCGGGAATTATTAGCTTACCACTTCAACAGGATGTGACATTCATTGTTTCATTTAAATGACAATTAGCTTGTTGGAATGAGCCGTATGAGTTAGTACAGTCCAAATATTTGTCTTGTGCTTGGGTCACGTAGATATGTCAAGTATTAAAAGGGGACGAAGATTACTGACAGGTTTGGGGCAGATTGAATTCCTCATCAAATTTATATACAGTATCGTATCTGAAATTATTTACATCGCATAAATTAGAATCTTCCGACTTCCAAGGACTTCAGATAGGTATATCAGGTTTTGAAGCTTTAAAAAAATTTTAAAATTCAGATCTATCACTAAATAAACATGAGTCAACTAAGTCAAGAACCTTTTTTTTACCAATTCACTCTTAGATCAAAATGTGTGCTAAATGCTGAAATTGGCAATTGACGCTTTAATTAGTTTAATTTTGGTCCAAAACTTGTACTGAATGTTGAAATTTCGAACTGAGTTAAATTTTATGCTTTAATTTTAGCATTTTTTGCTCAAAATTTGTGCTACATGTCGAAATTTGAAATTTATAGAAAATTGACGCATTAATTTGTTTAATTTTTGTTCCAAATTTGTACTGAATTACATTTACATTACATTTGATGCTTTAATTTCAACACTTTTCGCTCAAAATTTGTGCTACATGTCGAAATTTGAGATTTATTGAAAATTTACGCATTAATTTGTTTAATTTTGGCTCAAAATGTGTACTGAATTACATTTACATGACATTTGATGCTTTAATTTAACATTTTTCGCTCAAAATTTGTACTAAATGTTGAAATTTGAAATTTAAAGAAAATTTGCTTACTTTTAGTTGAAAATTTTTTCTGAACTATGAAATTTTGAACTGAATTTCAACATTTTTCGCTCAAAATTAGTGCTACATGTTGAAATTTGTAATTTATTGAAAATTGACGCTTAAATTTGTTCAATTTTGGTCCAAAATTTGTGCTGGATGTTGAAATTTCGAGCTGAGTGAAACTTGACACATTAATTTCAAAATTTTTCGTTCAAAATTTGTGCTACATGTTGAAATAAGTAATTTATTGAAAATTGACGCTTATATTTGTTCAATTTTGGCCCAAAATTTGTGCTGGATGTTGATATTTCGAGCTGAGTGAAACTTGACACATTAATTTCAACATTTTTCGCTCAAAATTTGTATTACATGTTGAAATTTGTAATTTATTGAAAATTGACGTTTTAATTAGTTTAATTTTGGTCCAAAATTTGTGCTGGATATTGAAATTTCGAGCTGAGTGAAACTTGACCCATTAATTTCAACATTTTTCGCTCAAAATTGGTGCTACATGTTGAAATTTGTAATTTATTGAAAATTGACGCTTAAATTTGTTCAATTTTGGCCCAAAATTTGTGCTGGATGTTGAAATTTCGAGCTGAGTGAAACTTGACACATTAATTTCAACATTTTTCGCTCAAAATTGGTGCTACATGTGTAAATTTGTAATTTATTGAAAATTGACGCTTTAATTAGTTTAATTTTGGTTCAAAATTTGTGCTGGATGTTGAAATTTCGAGCTGAGTGAAACTTAACACATTAATTTCAAAATTTTTCGCTCAAAATTGGTGCTACATGTTGAAATCTGTAATTTATTGAAAATTGACGCTTAAATTTGTTCAATTTTGGTCCAAAATTTGTGCTGGATGTTGAAATTTCGAGCTGAGTGAAACTTGACACATTAATTTCAACATTTTTCGCTCAAAATTTGTGCTACATGTTGAAATTTGTAATTTATTGAAAATTGACGCTTAAATTTGTTCAATTTTGGTCCAAAATTTGTGCTGGATGTTGAAATTTCGAGCTGAGTGAAACTTGACACATTAATTTCAAAATTTTTCGTTCAAAATTTGTGCTACATGTTGAAATAAGTAATTTATTGAAAATTGACGCTTATATTTGTTCAATTTTGGCCCAAAATTTGTGCTGGATGTTGATATTTCGAGCTGAGTGAAACTTGACACATTAATTACAACATTTTTCGCTCAAAATTTGTACTACATGTTGAAATTTGTAATTTATTGAAAATTGACGCTTAAATTTGTTCAATTTTGGTTCAAAATTTGTGCTGGATATTGAAATTTCGAGCTGAGTGAAACTTGACACATTAATTACAACATTTTTCGCTCAAAATTTGTACTACATGTTGAAATTTGTAATTTATTGAAAATTGACGCTTTAATTAGTTTAATTTTGGTTCAAAATTTGTGCTGGATGTTGAAATATCGAGCTGAGTGAAACTTGACACATTAATTTCAAAATTTACCGCTCAAAATTGGTGCTACATGTTGAAATAAGTAATTTATTGAAAATTGACGCTTAAATTTGTTCAATTTTGGCCCAAAATTTGTGCTGGATGTTGAAATTTCGAGCTGAGTGAAACTTGACACATTAATTTCAAAATTTACCGCTCAAAATTGGTGCTACATGTTGAAATAAGTAATTTATTGAAAATTGACGCTTAAATTTGTTCAATTTTGGCCCAAAATTTATGCTGGATGTTGAAATTTCGAGCTGAGTGAATTTTGAAGGTTTAATTTCAACATTTCTCGCTCAAAAGTTGTGCCAAAAGTTGAAATTTGACATTTATTGAAAATTAACGCATTAATTTGTTCAATTTTGGTCCAAAATTTGTGCTGGATGTTGAAATTTCGAGCTGAGTGAAACTTGACACATTAATTTCAACATTTTTCGCTCAAAATTGGTGCTACATGTGTAAATTTGTAATTTATTGAAAATTGACGCTTAAATTTGTTCAATTTTGGCCCAAAATTTGTGCTGGATGTTGAAATTTCGAGCTGAGTGAAACTTGACACATTAATTTCAAAATTTTTCGCTCAAAATTGGTGCTACATGTTGAAATCTGTAATTTATTGAAAATTGACGCTTAAATTTGTTCAATTTTGGTCCAAAATTTGTGCTGGATGTTGAAATTTCGAGCTGAGTGAAACTTGACACATTAATTTCAACATTTTTCGCTCAAAATTGGTGCTACATGTTGAAATCTGTAATTTATTGAAAATTGACGCTTAATTTCTTTAATTTTGGGTCAAAATTTGTGCTGGATGTTGAAATTTTGAGCTGAGTGAAACTTGACGCATTAATTTCAACATTTTTCGCTCAAAATTGGTGCTACATGTTGAAATAAGTAATTTATTGAAAATTGACGCTTAATTTGTTCAATTTTGGCCCAAAATTTGTGCTGGATGTTGAAATTTCGAGCTGAGTGAAACTTGACACATTAATTTCAAAATTTTTCGCTCAAAATTTGTGCTACATGTTGAACTAAGTAATTTATTGAAAATTGACGCTTAAATTTGTTCAATTTTGGCCCAAAATTTGTGCTGGATGTTGAAATTTCGAGCTGAGTGAAACTTGACACATTAATTACAACATTTTTCGCTCAAAATTTGTACTACATGTTGAAATTTGTAATTTATTGAAAATTGACGCTTTAATTAGTTTAATTTTGGTTCAAAATTTGTGCTGGATGTTGAAATTTCGAGCTGAGTGAAACTTGACACATTAATTTCAAAATTTACCGCTCAAAATTGGTGCTACATGTTGAAATAAGTAATTTATTGAAAATTGACGCTTAAATTTGTTCAATTTTGGCCCAAAATTTGTGCTGGATGTTGAAATTTCGAGCTGAGTGAAACTTGACACATTAATTTCAAAATTTACCGCTCAAAATTGGTGCTACATGTTGAAATAAGTAATTTATTGAAAATTGACGCTTAAATTTGTTCAATTTTGGCCCAAAATTTGTGCTGGATCTTGAAATTTCGAACTGAGTGAAACTTGACGCATTAATTTCAACATTTTTCGCTCAAAATTGGTGCTACATGTTTAAATTTGTAATTTCTTGAAAATTGACGCTTTAATTAGTTTAATTTTGGTCCAAAATTTGTGCTGGATGTTAAAAAATCGATCTGAGTGAAATTTGACGCTTTAATTTCAACATTTTTCGCTCAAAATTGGTGCTACATGTTGAAATCTGTAATTTATTGAAAATTGACGCATTAATTTGTTTAATTTTGGTTCAAAATTTGTGCTGGATGTTGAAATTTCGAGCTGAGTGAAACTTGACACATTAATTTCAACATTTTTCGCTCAAAATTTGTGTTACATGTTGAAATAAGTAATTTATTGAAAATTGACGCTTAAATTTGTTTAATTTTGGTTCAAAATTTGTACTGAATGCTGAAATTTCGAGCTGAGTGAATTTAGATGGTTTAATTTCAACATTTTTCGCTCAAAAGTTGTGCCAAATGTTAAAATTTGACATTTATTGAAAGTTGACGCATTAATTTGTTTAATTTCAGTCCAAAATTTGTACTGTATGTTGAAATTTCGAGCTGAGTGAGGTTTGAAGGTTTAATTTCAACATTTTTCGCTCAAAATTTGTGCCAAATGTTTTAAATTTTACATTTATTAAAAATTAACGCATTAATTTGTTTAATTTCGGTCCAAAATTTGTACTGAATGTTGAAATTTCGAGCTGAGTGAATTTTGATGGATTAATTTAAACATCTTTCGCTCAAAATTTGTGTCAAATGTTGAAATTTGACATTTATTGAAAATTGACACATTAATTAGTTCAATTTCGGTCCAAAATTTGTACTGAATGTTGCAATTTCGAGCTGAGTGAATTTTGATGGTTTAATTTCAACATTTTTCGCCCAAAATTTGTGCCAAATGTTGAAATTTCAAGTTAATTGAAATTTGCCTCATTAATGTGTTCACTTTTTTTATGCTGAATTTTGAAATTTCTAAGTAATTATTTTATGAACCTTAGTCGGCCCAAATCGCGTCTACTTTCAGTTACTAGAAATTTGTGCTCAAACTCCAAATCATTTCAATCATGCAAATTTGACACATGAGTTTGTTGTGTTGAGTTTTTTAATTGATTGCATTGGACCAAATTGACAATTTACGTTTCGTTTCATACAAAAATCTGCCTTACAGAACAAATATGGCAGCTTTAAGCAGGGATTGTCACATACTGATGGTGTCGGACAAAATCGATAAGGTTCCACCTAAAGTGATAAAAGTTCGGGCATCCATGATGTGTACCGCAAATACGCTGCGGCAAAAACACGTGCGACACGGACAAGTAGAAAGTGTAATTAATCCGGTCCTAAACCGACTTGCGGTGAGATTTCTACTAAAACCTGCTCCATATTTCTCCACCGCTGTCGCGTCGCATCATACCGGCCGTAAATTAAACCACGGCCTCTTCCTTAAATCCGCCCTACATAAGCTAAAAGCGTTGACATTTTCGCTTCACGGACCAATAAACTTATATTTATGAAAGCTTCCGGTCAGCGTTCGATATCAACATTAATTACCTCATTTCATACGGCTCGCTGGAGTATTACCTATTATACATAACTTACACGACGCACAAAGGGCATAAATATAGAACTGAAGAAGATCGTTTCGATAACTGGCACGTCCACGAATACTTCGACATTAATAACCCTTACGGAGCGGCACTGCTCGACATCTTGAGATAGCGACTCGCTATAGTTTTTCTTTCCATTATTGCTTCGAGGGAAACATCTCGATGAAATAAACGGCACGCTCGATGTCCAAACGCGAAATTAATATTCTCGCCGGAAGGGTGTAAAATTTGAAATTGACCTTTTCAGCCGAACGAAACGTGATTTATCGACTGTTGGCATTATTTTGTCATGCCGAATGGTAATATATCGGTGACATTTGTTTCTATAATTTGCTTGTGCCCTTTTCTTTACTGCAGTGCTAAAAATGAAGTTTAGTTTAAGCAAAAAATATTAACGAACATATCCCAAATAGTTTTTGTTCGTTGTGATACATTAATTAGAAGCAAGTGCACATTTAAGAAACAGTTTAGTCGATTGAACTGGGAAAAGAAATGGAAAAAGTACTTGCAAACGATTTGGAATGATGAATGTTAATAATAGTTACAGATCACTATCACACAACTGAAATATATAGAGGTGCGGAATGTACTAAATGTAATTCCAATTTGAAATGATCAATTCATAATTGAAAATACCATTCAAAGTTAGTGATAGGTAATTATTCACATTCACATTCTGAAAAAAAAATTGATACATGAATAAAAATTCTATTCGAGAATTTTTCTGAAAAAATATTTTCGAAGAGGTTTCTATGGTATCCTGGGCCTAAAGGGTTTTCTAAAATGTGCTTGGTTTTTATGAAAGCTTTGAAGCAGAGTTTTCCTGGATCACTGCGAATTAGGGAAGGATTTTTTTGGGGCTCAAAAAAGGCAGTGAAGAAAGAAAACACTTTTTCTTATTAATTTGGGTGCGTAGAATCCAAAACAATTCGTGCTTTTTCGATCAGTCTTCTCAATCCAAAGTTATAGACTAGAAAACAATTTCGAAAAAAAATTCAAAGTGCTGTAACTTTTGAACTAGTAGCCCAATCTTGGAACTGTTTGAAATTATGGATTCTACAGGCCACATTCTATAAGAAATATTTTTTCCGGGTCGATCTGAGACAATTTTTTTTTCGGGGCTCAAAAAAAGGCAGTGTATATAACCTTCCATTTTTACCAAAAATCGACTAAACTCAAAAAAAGGCAGTGTATAACCTACCTTTTTTACCAAAAATCGACTACACCAAAATTTTTCGGGAAAACACTTTTTCTTATTAATTTGGGTGCGTAGAATCCAAATCAATTTGTACTTTTTCGATCAGACTTCTCAATCAAAAGTTATAGACTAGAAACCAATTTCGAAAAAAAATTCAAAGGGCTGTAACTTTTGAACTAGTAGCCCAAACTTGGAACTGTTTGAAATTATGGATTCTACAGGCCACATTCTATAAGAAAATTTTTTTCCGGGTCGATCTGAGACAATTTTTTTTTCGGGTCTCAAAAAAAGGCAGTGTATAACCTTCCTTTTTTACCAAAAATCGACTGCACCAAAATTTCTCGGGAAAACACTTTTTCTTATTAATTTTGGTGCGTAGAATCCAAAACAATTCGTAATTTTTCGATCAGACTTCTCAATCAAAAGTTATAGACTAGAAACCAATTTCGAAAGAAAATTCAAAGGGCTGTAACTTTTGAACTAGTAGCCCAATCTTGGAACTGTTTGAAATTATGGATTCTACAGGCCACATTCTATAAGAACTTTTTTTTCCGGGTCGATCTGAGACACTTTTTTTTTTCTTCGGGCTCAAAAAAAGGCAGTGTATAACCTTCCTTTTTTACCAAAAATCGACTACACCAAAATTTCTCGGGAAAACACTTTTTCTTATTAATTTGGTGCGTAGAATCCAAATCAATTCGTACTTTTTCGATCAGACTTCTCAATCAAAAGTTATAGACTAGAAACCAATTTCGAAAAAAAATTCAAAGGGCTGTAACTTTTGAACTAGTAGCCCAATCTTGGAACCGTTTGAAATTATGGATTCTACAGGCCACATTCTATAAGAAAATTTTTTTCCGGGTCGATCTGAGACAATTTTTTTTCGTGGGCTCAAAAAAAGGCAGTGTATAACCTTCCTTTTTTACCAAAAATCGACTACACCAAAATTTCTCGGGAAAACACTTTTTCTTATTAATTTTGGTGCGTAGAATCCAATACAATTCGTACTTTTTCGATCAGACTTCTCAATTCAAAGTTATTCACTAGAAACCAATTTCGAAAAAAAATTCAAAGTGCTGTAACTTTTGAACTAGTAGCCCAATCTTGGAACTGTTTGAAATTATGGATTCTACAAGCCACATTCTATAAGAAAATTTTTTTCCGGGTCGATCTGAGACAATTTTTTCTTCTGGGCTCAAAAAAAGGCAGTGTATAACCTTCCTTTTTTACCAAAAATCGACTACACCAAAACTTCTCGAGAAAACAGCTTTTCTTATTAATTTGGGTTCGTAGAATCCAAAACAATTCGTACTTTTTCGATCAGACTTCTCAATCCAAAGTTATAGACTAGAAAGCAATTTCGAAAAAAAATTCAAAGTGCTGTAACTTTTGAACTAGTAGCCCAATCTTGGAACTGTTTGAAATTATGGATTCTACAGGCCACATTCTATAAGAAAAATTTTTTCCGGGTCGATCTGAGACAATTTTTTTTTCGGGGCTCAAAAAAAGGCAGTGTATAACCTTCCTTTTTTACCAAAAATCGACAGCACCAAAATTTCTCGGGAAAACACTTTTTCTTATTAATTTTGGTGCGTAGAATCCAAAACAATTCGTACTTTTTCGATCAGACTTCTCAATCAAAAGTTATAGACTAGAAACCAATTTCGAAAAAAATTCAAAGGGCTGTAACTTTTGAACTAGTAGCCCAATCTTGGAACTGTTTGAAATTATGGATTCTACAGGCCACATTCTATAAGAAAATTTTTTTCCGGGTCGATCTGAGACAATTTTTTTTTCGAGGGCTCAAAAAAAGGCAGTGTATAACCTTCCTTTTTTACCAAAAATCGACTACACCAAAATTTCTCGGGAAAACACTTTTTCTTATTAATTTTGGTGCGTAGAATCCAAAACAATTCGTACTTTTTCGATCAGACTTCTCAATCAAAAGTTATAGACTAGAAACCAATTTCGAAAAAAAATTCAAAGGGCTGTAACTTTTGAACTAGTAGCCCAATCTTGGAACTGTTTGAAATTATGGATTCTACAGGCCACATTCTATAAGAAAATTTTTTTTCCGGGTCGATCTGAGACAATTTTTTTTCGGGGCTCAAAAAAAGGCAGTGTATAACCTTCCTTTTTTACCAAAAATCGACTGCACCAAAATTTCTCGGGAAAACACTTTTTTCTTATTAATTTTGGTGCGTAGAATCCAAAACAATTCGTACTTTTTCGATCAGACTTCTCAATCAAAAGTTATAGACTAGAAACCAATTTCGAAAAAAAATTCAAAGGGCTGTAACTTTTGAACTAGTAGCCCAATCTTGGAACTGTTTGAAATTATGGATTCTACAGGCCACATTCTATAAGAAAATTTTTTTCGGGTCGATCTGAGACAATTTTTTTCCGGCCTCAAAAAAAGGCAGTACTTTTTTAAGTTATTCAAATAATTGAGAACAATTTAGAAATGTTTAGGGAAAGTTTCCATTGTACTTTTCCAAAAACCTCCTGAGGACTGAGTATTTTTGGATGCACCCAGTACACAAAGATTCGAAAGCTAAACTTTTTGGAACCACTGTGCTATATCTCTTAAATTAATGGGATTGCCGAACTTCACCTTAATTCGCATTGTAAAAGGTGGTATCCACCTTGATGCCGACAGAAAACAGTAAAGGTCGAATTTCTGTTGTAACTCAGCTGGCTGATCTAGATCTATACATTACAGGGAGGTGGGCCCAACCCAAATTGCAAGTCGCCCAAGACGAGGTCGCTCCACTATTAAGGTAAATTGCGTATTACTAACGCCGTGGCGCTGTGTACTCGAAAATGTCTTAATTAGAATTACTTGCCCCATTGTCGAGAATTTATATTGGTAATAAAGTCGGCCGAGTAAAGCGGATGGAATTTCAATTATCACTGTAAGATTAATTTTCATGACAAAGCGCTTCGAGTTAGTGAATTGTGATCGGTGGCCGCTGCTCGCCATCCGTCGATAACGAAGTTTGTCCCGCGCCGTTGATTTGCGTTAACGTCTTGGCGGCTTTTTAACGTGCGAGTATTTAGACGGTACGAACGCGTATGGCGGTGCTATGATCACATTTCTGTATGTCACGCTCGATTTCAATTAGCGTTTTACTACATAATTTACTACGCCCTTTATCGTAAGCGTTATTGGATTCGTGTAATTTTGACCGTACGTGGTTGTAAGTAAGTCGCAAAGTGAAAGGCTTCGGAAATTGAATAATGTATTTATCGCTGCCTTGAGAACCGTATAAATTTGAATGGCGTTCTCATATTAGAACGTGGAAGACGGTTCGAAAGTGATTGGCTCTAATTGTTGTTTGCTATCCCTTTTTGATATTTGTTCGGGTACGCTCATTAATTTAGAGCTTCTGTTTGGAAAAGTCCCATCTTGATGTCTGCAAATACCGATCAACTCAATATTTATACACAGAGTGAAATTAGTAGGTTTCTGATCTACTACTGGCACACGGAGTCATTATTTTAATAAAAATGTGCCTGAGGGGATAGAATTTAAATCGATTCAGTACAGTATTTTGACGCAACTAACCCCTACGAACCTATAAATTCGAATTATATCCGTTAATCCACAATACGGCTATCGCATATCGCTCGAATGCCCAGCTGGCGTTTTTTTTTATTAATAACGCAATTCGGGCGTGCTTTTGTCTCTGTTCCTCTGCGATTCCCACTACATAAGTTCTATTTTAATACATTTCCGTTAGGAAAACTTCTGATACGCCTGTCTTTGTATCAGAGAACGCGAATCGTGCATGGATGGGTTATGATCCCCCAAAGGGAACCGACCGATTTTGTACCGCAGTAAATCAAAATGCGATTCGTTCTTGCGAAACGCTTTAAAAAGCACTTTATCGGCGGTAGAAAAATTTTAATCCGCGCCGCAACGGGAAAATTTAAAGTGCATGAGACATTTATTGGTCGCTGCACTCGGTGGATGAATTAAATCCGAGGCGAACTCGAACACAATTTATGTCGCGCCCTAGAAACAGGAGAATCGCTTCCTTTTGGTAAGCGTAATGGACATTAATGGGAGACGTTTAAGGATAATGACTGCTGCTTTTAAACGTCCAGGGATATTAAATGTAATGGATGTAATGGTCGCTTGAAATTACAGAACCACTACCTAATGTAAATTTTCCAAGCATTTATTACAAGCATGTTACTTTTTGAATATGAGAAATCCTGAATCTGATTTCTATTCCTAGCAATTTTATTAGAAATCTCTGAAAACCGTCAGGAGAATCTGAATAGAACCTCTTTTATATACAGAAGCGTCACAAAAAGTGAACGCGATTTTAAACATTAATAAGTAAGGATGTAAGGATGAAGATAGAGAAAATGTACTTATATTAATAGGTTTTTGTCAGCTCTCTCTGTGACACGCCAAACATTTAAGCTATAATCCACCTCCGTCCAAGGAGGAGGAGTCACAGTTGCATGTCCATACACTACGCGAAAACTTCACTGCATAAAAATCATACGTGTTCAAAGTCCAAAGGTTGGTCGCCGTTCAAAGTCCGTTCCTCATCGTTTTAAGTCTAAAGGTTGGTCGCCGTTCAAAGTTCATTCTTCACCGTGCAAAGTCCAAAGGTTGGTCGCCGTTCAAAGGTTGCTGCCCGTTAAAAGTTCAAAAATTTAAGTATGATCTTTGTAATGCAACTTATAGTTTCATTTAAAGGGCTTATGTACTTCCTTGCAATGTATTCTCGCGCTTTTGTCTTGAAACCAAAATAACATAATCCGAATTGTGTCTGTGGAAGTTATTACGATATGATTACTTCAAAGTTTCAACCGCAGAAGGAATGAATGATCGAAAATACCGTATAAAGTAGCAAATTTTAATAGATATGCCTCCACAGAATAGAACTTCTGTTCCATAAAATGCTCAACTTATGCTTGGGCAGTTGTAAATGATTTCAATTTTTATGTTGCAGTCGTAACTGAATAAGAATCGCTCACATTCAACATACCACCGCGTAATGGTCGTACACTCGCCACGGCTGATGCAACAAGGCTGGCTGGTCTACACTCGGTTATGCGCCAAGATTTACAGTTTCAAAGTCAGCCCAATAACGATACAACAACCACCGTTCAAAGTCCATAGGTTGGTTACCGGTCAAAGTCTACACAGTTTGCGCTAAAAGTGATCTCGCTCTCTTACTGACGATGACTTTTAAAACGAAATAGAAGTCTCAAAGGTTAACTATGTGTTGACCTTCGAAATTCAGTCAGTGCACAAAGTTCAAAGGTTGCTCGCGATCCAAAGTCCATTCTTCACTGTTCAAAGTCCAAAATTTGGTCACCGGCCAAATTTCATTTCTCGCCGTTCAAAGTTCAAAGGTCAGTTGTTGTTTAATGTGTACAATCGGGTACTGTTTAGTAGAAAGTCTCGATTCAGCTCATATAAATGCAATTTTGTACAGTTTGCAAAATGATGAATCCCAAATTCAATAGAAAAAACGGTCTCTGGGAGGTTTTTCCCATACACTCGAGCAAATTGAGCTCTATTGCCCTTTCCCAATTACCATTAGCACTCTCAAGGTAGTCTTCGAAAAAAGGTCATTGAATCCACCTGTGTACTGGGGGGGTATTGAAATACCCCCCAGACCCCCCGGGGGGAACTGGTGGTGGTGGTAATAATAATAATTTATTTCATGCTAGTGTACATAAAGTAGGTCATCAGTAAAGAAATATAGTTGCGTTACCGTATGAAATACCCCCCTCTCCTCGCATTCACGAGAGTCCTGAGGGAAGGAGGTTTTGAGGGGGGGTACTTACATCCTCCATCAAAATGTTCAGTAATCTGAGCACTTACACCAAAATTTTCGGAAAGATTCTTAACATTGAACGTTTTGAGGGTGAACGTGTCATGGGAGGGTTGGTAGGGGGGGGGGAGGTATGGCGGTTGAAATACCCCCAAGCAGGAAAAGAAAATATTAAATCTCCATTTACCTACAACTGACATCAGGCCTTTGTACTGTGGGGAGTGGGGGGGATTGGATACAACTCATGCCTTCCGGTTCTACTTTCTTCCTCAAAATGTTTAGTACCATTAGCACTTACACCAACATTTTTGGAAAGAGTTTTAGGACGTTTTGAGGTTGGGAGTATCATCGTGGGGTCTGCGGGGGGGGGATGGAATGCCCCCCAAACAAAAGAAATAGTAGATCTTCATTTATCTACAACCAGATCTACAACGGACATCAGATCGCATCCGCGAGAGTGTTGAATAAGGAAGGTTTTGAGCTAGGTTTTGAGAGGGGGAGGGGTATGGAATATCCCCAGAATTCTCGAGAATCCTCAGAAGGAGAAGCATTTAGAGAAAGTAAAGCCGGGAGGTCTGAGGGTATTCGCGAGGGTCTTGAGAAAAAAAAGTTTCTAGAGAACGATACCGCACACTTTGCCTTCAAAGTTATTTCGCTCTCCTCCTGACGATGACTTCCAAAACTAGATAGAAGTCCTAAAGGTCAAAATTTTTTCGACATTTTACGCCCTATAGTTTTTCTCCGTTCAAAGTCTATTCCTCACTGTTTAAAGCTCAAACGTCGGTGTAAAGTCCAAAGTTGGGCCACCAGCCAAAGTCCATTCCTCGTCGTTCAAAGGTCAATCGTCGTTCAAAGTCCTCGTCTACAATCGGGTTAAGGGTCAATGCATTTTTGTAGTTTGCAAAATGACGAATCCCAAAGCCAATAAAAAGAATTGTCTCCAGCAGTCACCGATGGCGCCACAGTGACGCGTCCAGCATCTAAAATGGTGGGTTCAGCAACCCCGAAGGCCAACTGCCGAAATATGACCCCGCACCTCAGACCAACTGCCGAAATATGGCACCCCGGGCAAACTGCTGAAATCTGACACCCCGAGTCAACTGCCAAAATATGATTCGCACTCCGGACCAACCGCCAAAATTTGAATCGGTACAACTACAGAGTCCCACGGTCTGCAGAATTTTCCCACGCTAAAGTACCGTTATACCTACTACTTCAGTGGCCAAGCCAAGTAAAGGGGTCCCAAGAAGGGGAAATATTTATACAATTGCATTATGGTCTTCTGATGAATTTTTTATTGGTTTGTTCTTTCATATCGCCCCTTTCTTCTTGTTCTTTAATTTTCCCCCTTCACTGTTTCATCACTTCTCGTCATATTATTTTTCTGTCCTTGTCCCTTGTCATCTCTTTCCTTCATTATATCGCCGTGTTTCTGTCTCTTTCACAGTTGTAAACGAATTCAATTTTTATGTTACAGTCGCGATGCGCTCTCCACTAAACCGTCCTATGACATGGTTATGGTCGCGGACTCTAATTTAAGTCCAAGTCAGAGTTACAAGAAATCCTAGGAATCCAAAGTAACGAAGAAGTGCAGCATCCTCTTTCTGAATAATCTCGCCCAATTCTGATACTTACTCTTGCCATTACCTTTATAGGTATGCGAGTTCGTTAGCGTGTCATTTATGTGGAGCTCCCCAGTCGACTAAAACGAAACCTGTGACATTTACGCGTAAATATCGGGGAAGCGCGACTCAATAGATTTGTGTAGGTTTACACAACATAACTCGATTAATTAATAATGCGAAGCGAGCCGAACACTTGGGATTAGCTTTGAATCGATACAGGTTTCGTTTGTTTTTCATATCCGTATCTGCCTACACGAAATTAGATACGGTTAACCTTTGGATTAATCGATCTCTAGTAGTTTTAGCTGTATGATTCTCTAATTCCAAATCGAAATTTTGTCATCGTATAAACACAATAATTGCATTTCGCAAAAACACAATCGCCGAAGGCACACAAACACGTTGTCAAACAATCGATTTCCACAATTCCTTGCGTTTACGTGCTCGCTAATCAGTTAACCTTTGTTATCCACAGAACCGAGGGAGAGCCCGATTGAGTCTAAAACATCGAGAGCGTCGCGATAATAAAAGCTCGATCGTCTGGAGAATCTGGGTTAAGTTTTATTACTGAGACCTATAAGAACAAGTATTAATCTGTCTTGAGTACATTTTTAAAAACTCAATTCTGCCGATTGGAATCTACGAACTGAATTTCAAGCTTCGAGTGATTTATACTCGCGGAATTTAATTAAACGAAGGATTTATATCTGACAGATAATCTTAGGAATCATAAAATTTGTTTGGAAACTTTGAAATTGCGATCCAAATATAACAAAGAAGCCCCTTAATCAAGTTAATCTGAAGGACGGAAATCATCGAGAAGTACTTTGATGTTACCAATTCGTATGGGAGCGCTGTGGACTAAGCTAGAAAATTATTTCCAAACCCACAGCCATTAGGTATACATTTTCGTGAGATTAGCTCCCATATTTTTCCATTTAGACTGAGCAACCCTACGCTTGGTATTTTATTCGTAATTAATCTCTCGCAACGAACACCCGTCCGCTGTTATTATTCGCCTGTCAGCCCCATTCAAATTATTATTTTAGTAAAAGCGTTCCGTAGTAGAAAATTATCAGTACGTATACTTTGAAGTGATTTTATAATAAACGATAACGCTACGTTTAATTAAAACTTGTTTACTTTAATTGGAGCGGCATACAAAAATTAGTTCCATTAAAATGATTTAATTTAAACAAAAGCTTGGGGAAACATTTACTGGGAAGTGAGATTGCCAACATACCGTGTTACGGTTTAATAAAGTTGGTACTTAATATTAAACTAAACAACGGCCGGGTTCGTTAAGTTAGTTAGGAAAAACAAAGCTCAAGAGATCTTCGCCAGATATTTACGCGAATTTGTCACGGTCCACCTGGATAGCATAACCGTCTACTCATACTCCTGGGAAGAACACCTCAGACACCTACAACTCGTCCTGCAGCATCTACAACGCCACCAACTCCGCTTCAGAAGAGCGTTCTTAAAGATACACAAACAATCGAATGATACAGAGCCATACTTGGACCTTTCAAGGTCTCTCACAATCTGGCGGTGACCTTGAACAGATGGTCAAGGTGAAGCTCACGCGGTGCTTACTTTGGAAAGTACATCGAGGTGAGGTCCAAGGGCATTCGCCATTCCCCAAAGCGCTGATATAGTGTTGACCTTGGAAAGTTTGCGACCTTTGAAGGTAGGTCAAGAAAAGTATCGCTCATCTCCAAAGGTCATCACCACAATTTGTGGTACAATATTTCTTTTTCAAGGTTATCAAAGTTCGACGACCTCCATATTTAATTTTTAAGATTATCATGGGTTAATGACCCTGTTTTTTGTGGTGCCATTTTCAAGGTCATCAAAGTTCAATTTTTAGGCGGTGCCATATTTCACTTCCATGGCCATCAGAGACCACTGGTCCTATTTCTCTGTGGCACATTTTGTTTTCGAAGTTATCAGATGTCAATGAACTCTATCCGTTGTGGTGTCACGTTTTATTTTCAAGGATATCAAAGTTCTTCTCATCCGCCTCCTTTTTGCGATGTTATTTTTTATTTGCAAGGTCATCAAAGGTCAATGACTCCATTATTGAGGTCCCCTGTTTCGTTTTCAATGTTATCACACTATTTTTAGGTTTTTTATTTAATTTTCAAGGTTATCAATGTTCAATCACCTCTTTGGGGTGACAAATTTAATTTTCAAGGTCATCAGAGCCGTGTCATGTTTTATTCTCAAGGTTATCAAATTTTAATGGCCTTACTTTTTGCGGTGACATTTTATTTGTCAAAGTTCAATGACCTCCACTTTTTTCTGTTTTATTTTATTTCCAAGGTCAACAAGGGACTATGACACCCAAAGAATTGAGGCTATTGATCTTTAATTACCTTGGAATTGAAATATAACATCACAAGAAAAGGGTCAATGACGTCTGATGATTTTTTCTATACGATATTACAAAAATGACCTTTAATGTCCTTGAAATTGAAGTATAACGCCAGAAAAGATGTGAGGCTATTGAACTTTGATAACCTTGAAAACGAACTATGACACCACAACCAATGGGTTCTTTGACCTTTGATGTGCTTGAAAATGGGATATGACTCCGCGAAAAGGTCATTGAAAATTGATAGCCTTGAAAACGACAAATGACACCTCAAACCATGGGGTCATTCACCCCTGATGGCCTTGAAAATGGAAAATAACACCGCAAAAAGGTCATTAAACTTTAATAACCTTCACATTGAAATATGATACCATACAAAAATGGGATCATTGACTTCTGATAACCTTGGAATCAAAATGACACCATAAAAAATGTGATCACTGGCCTCTGATGGCCTTGAAAATGGAATGACGTCTTTCATAATCTTGAAAGTAAAACATGACCCCACCAATATTGGGTCATTGACACCAAAAAATTGGGTTTATTGAACTTTGATAACCTACAAAATGAAGCGATCGCTTTTTCGACTTACTTTTCAAGGCCAACACTATACGAACGCTTAGAGGAAGCGGCGAGTGCCCTTGAGCTTCACCTAGACCTACTTTCCAAGGGCACAGTCCCGTGTCGGGTCACTTTTGAACTTCACCTTGGCCTACTTTTGAATGTTAACCTTCTTGTTCTCATCATCTCGTTCTAGCAATCGTCGTCTCTTTCTTCCACCATCATCCCTTAGCCCTTTTGTTTTCGTCCTTTGATTCGTTTCTTCATATCTTCATCACATTTTCCCCCTTCGTCTTTTCATTGCATCTGCTTTGATACGGTCGTCTACATTTCATCATTTCCTGTTCTCGTCTGTTTCTAGCCTTGTCCTCGTCATCTCGTTCCTTCGTCTCCTCATCCACTCATTATATCGCTCTTTCACGTCGTCCCCCCTTCTCGTTCATTTGTCTCGCTCTCGTCCGCGCTATTACACCTTGTCTTTCAGTCTCTTCGTCCTTTTTTTTTCTTGTCCTTGTCATTGTCCTAGTTCGTTATTTCCTCCCCTCAACATTTCATCGCGCCTGTGGCCTGTAGAATCCATAATTTCAAACAGTTCCAAGATTGGGCTACTAGTTCAAAAGTTACAGCCCCTTGAATTTTTTTTCGAAATTGGTTTCTAGTCTATAACTTTTGATTGAGAAGTCTGATCGAAAAGGTACGAATTGTTTTGGATTCTACGCACCAAAATTAATAAGAAAAAGTGTTTCCCAAGAAATTTTGGTGTAGTCGATTTTTGGTAAAAAAGGAAGGTTACTCGAAACCTCCCTTATTCAAGACTCTCGCGGATGCGATCTGATGTCCATTGTAGATCTGGTTGTAGATAAATGAAGATCTACTATTTCTTTTGTTTGGGGGGCATTCCATACCATACCCCCCCCCCCCCCAGACCCCACGATGATACTCCCAACCTCAAAACGTCCTAAAACTCTTTCCAAAAATGTTGGTGTAAGTGCTAATGGATTTTGAGGAAGAAAGTAGAACCGGAAGGTATAAGTTGTATCCAATCCCCCCCTCCCCCCACAGTACAAAGGCCTGATGTCAGTTGTAGGTAAATGAAGATTTAATATTTCGTTTTCCTGGGGGGTATACCCTCCTTAAAATTCTCGCGAATGCTTGGAGGTATTTCCACCTCCCATCCCCCCCCCCCTACCAACCCTCCGATGACACGTTTACCCTCAAAACGTTCAATGTTAAGAATCTTTCCGAAAATTTTGGTGTAAGTGCTCCGATTACTGAACATTTTGAGGGAGGATGTAAGTACCCCCCCCTTCAAAACCTCCTTCCCTCAGGACTCTCGTGAATGCGGGGAGAGGGGGTATTTCATACGGTAACGCAACTATATTTATTTACTGATGACGGTACTTTTTGTACACTAGCATGAAATAAATTATTATTATTATTACTACCACCACCAGATCCCCCGGGGGGTCTGGGGGGTATTCCAATACCCCCGGTACACAGGTGGATTCAATGACCTTTTTTCGAAGACTACCTTGAGAGTGCTAATGGTAATTGGGAAAGGGCAATAGAGCTCAATTTGCTCGAGTGTATGGGAAAAACCTCCCACAGCCCCTTGAATTTTCTTTCTAAATTGGTTTCTAGTCCATAACTTTTGATTGAGAAGTCTGATCGAAAAAGTACGAATTGTTTTGGATTCTACGCACCAAACTTAATAAGAAAAAGTGTTTTCTCGAGAAATTTTGGTGCAGTCGATTTTTGGTAAAAAGGAAGGTTATACACTGCCTTTTTTTGAGGCCGGAAAAAAGAATTGTCTGAGATCGACCGGGAAAAAACATTTTCTTATAGAGTTTGGCCCGTAGAATCCATAATTTCAAACAGTTCCAAGATTGGACTACTAGATCAAAAACTTTATATATATATTTTTTCAAAATTTGTATTGACCCTTGACCCTTGACCCCTAACCCTTGACCCATATTTATATATTATATCTTATTTTCTCATCGTATCATCACGTCTCCTCGCTCGTGATATTGTCTCCTTACCATCTCATATTGTGGTCCTCTTCTCACTCATCTACCCGTCTTCGTCTTGGTCCTCTAATTCGCTAGTTCAAAATTGGTAACGTTGTTCTTATCTTACAAATTCCACGAAATTAACACATTTTAATGCATTCATTTATTTTATTTAGGTGAAAAACGCCTGTACCTTGATTTAATAGTCTTATTATAATTATTTCACTACTAATCTTGAAGAACCTCCAGGGGGACTTCCCCCATTCATACGAACCGAATTGGCTTGTTATGTACTTCTGGATAAAAGGAAGTAAGATGTGGGTAGGTAAGCGCTTTCGGTCTTCATTATTTCTACTACGCCACATCAACCCCCATTCAGGTCACGTCCTCTTCCGCCCCTCACCAGTCGAGATCATTTTTCTCCCTTAGAGACGTCCTCTAACCTAATTGAAATGAAGGCCTTCGTCCGTATCCCGCCAAACGAAATGCGAATTCGTCAAATTTGCGTAGGTAATTGAAAACGTTCGAGCTATTTTCCAATTCGTACTCGCAATCTGTAGGTGTTGGATGCTGCTAGCAATATTTCCATGACAATGGAGTGACAAACATCACTGAATTTATCGCCGCCGTTGACGCGCCACACTTTACCTCATTACGGTAATGCATTTACCGCGGGCGCTTTGAAGGTATTATTAAAATTACATCCCTAATGTCGTGCGCACTTACCAACGATCCCTAGGGACTATTCTATTTCCTCTAGCACTTTCTTTACTTTATTAGATTTTGTATGGAATCTAATTTGCGCGATAATTGCGCTACTGTCACGATTATGGACGTCGAAGGAAAAGCGCCTCCCTCGATCTTAAAGGGCGGAAATAACAGTTTACCAGGAAGTTAGATCTGGATTGCAATTACATTCAATGCAACGTTGGAAATTACGACGCCTGCAGGCAACTTGTCAACATTGCTTTAACTGCACGTTGAGTAGAATATGGCGTTAAGTTAAAAAGAAGGGAATTTTAGAGGGCCTCCAAAGTCGAGGGAAAAACTGTCAATTGTCGGGAGGGATTTGCCAACACAGCCGACCTGGTTAGAAATCTGACATCGCGTACATGATCTATAATGTTCGAAATAAGCGGCAAAGGGTAGGCGTCGCGCCTAGTAACTTAATTGAACTGACGAAAATCTACACAGAATCTCCATGGCCATCGGAACCGAAGTACTTCAAGGGCTAGTCGAAGGTTCGATGACACCCTTATCCAAAATTTGCAGCAATTCAACGTCTTAAAACCGCGCTATAATATATAATATACAGGGTGATTCCTATAGTACCTGCCACCGTTTGGGAGCGTATAGGGGGTGCCTAGGGGAGTATTTTGATATAGGACACTTGGGGTCGGAAATCTAAAATAAGGGCGCCAGAACCAAATTTATCTTCTGGAATTTCACGCCTGTATGTAGGCAACCCAACCGACCGACGTTTCGCGCGGAGCGATGCAGAGCGAGTTAGCGCGAGGAAGCGACATGGGAGGGAAGGAGGGAAAACGACAGTCAAAAGCAATAACGTTTACAAGTGTTCAACGTGGCCACCGTTGTTCTCAATGCACTTCCTACATCTAGCCAACTATTATTATACTATTGCCATAGTGTTTATTCACTTGATACGCGTCGTTGCAGACGGGATTTCGTGGGTTTAAACAAAATTCTGATCAAGTGTCAGCCACACATCGCCGCCTGAGATCGCTCCGTGTGCACCGCCGGCCGGTTGGGTTGCCTACCTACAGGCGCGAAATTCCAGAAGGTAAATTTGGCTCTGGCACCCTTATTTTAGATTTCCGACCCCAAGTGTCCTATATCAAAATACTCCCCTACGCACCACCTACACGCTCCCAAACGGTGGCAGGTACTATAGGAATCACCCTGTATAATATATAATATATAATATATAATATATAAAATATATAAAGTAGACGTGTCGGTTGTAATACCGCGCTCTCTCCAGATGTATTCCGGTTAATTAAAGGTGTCCGGCTGTATAGCCGCGCTGTTAATTGAGTTTACCTGTCCCTCACAGATGTACTAAAAATGGAGCTGCAAAAAACGCGATGCTTATAGCGAAGACGGTAGGCGAAGTTGCTCTTAAATTCAAATACACTAATTAAAGTTTAAACTCGTCGAGAACTAAAATTACTTTCAAAATTACGTCTTTTTGCCGCTCGCGAGACTGCTTCAGATTAACGTCTTGCCTTTTACCGGTAAACATTAATAATGTAGGTACCTAGTCGACCAAAAGAAAGAAGGGTTGTTTTTGCTTATTTAGATTCGACGAAACGTAGGTGGCGGATCTATTATAAAAACTAGATTTTGCTGAACAAAGTGGAAGCGATAAAAACGCGGATGGGTAGTAAATATCTTCATGTAAATAATCTTTTATGCATACATGTGCGTACGTAAGACGTAAAAAGTTATGGTCTTTACTGTCATCTGTACTTTTATTACTACCGCACAAATGTAGCGTAGAGAATATAAATAACTTTCAAGAAACACGTTCAAGGTAATCGGCTACTGAAATCAATAGAGTTTATACTAATCTCGCCCTTACTTCTATAGCTTCACTAACGTCGTATGAGTTGGTCTCATCTAGATACCACTAATCCATATACCGTAGGGATTTGTTAGGTCAAAATAGACTGCCGAATCTCAAATGAGGTTTTGTCAATTGTAAAACCTGTCAACAGCAACTTCCCTCGGTGACGTACCTTAATGAAATAAAGAGGGCAATCCAGTTAGTAGCTGTAAACTTGGGTTTTCGAGCGTCGTCGCCTGAAAATGAAGCATGTTCGGCGGCAGTTCAGAGAGTAATTAACCGGGACGTTAGCACTCGCAATTTTGCTAAGCCATTTATGCCCACTTTTATGATCACATCAAGCCGTCCAATACGTTTTTATGGCGCGTGTTTGCGCGAGAGGGATTCGAAAGTATGAACTGGACGGGTTTTCTCGCGAAGGGTTAGATTTACGCATCTAAATGGCGTATTATATGACTAGGTCTGGGACAAGGCCAACTCTGCCACATTTTCTAATAAGAATTTCCGGAAAATTTAAGGGATGTCTTTAAGGGCTAATTTTTTTTTAATACTTTCATCAACAACTGGAATAATTGTCAGATGTTGCTACTTCTATGAACATCTGACTTTACCACAAGCCGATATTTCCCTTGACCACATAACGCCATTGTTGACTGAACATTTTGGGGGAAAACATATTACCGGGGGGCCTGGGGGGTATGGAATACCTCCTAGTAGAGGAAGGTTTTATTCCATACCCTCCAGACTTCCGGTTCTATATTTTTCCCCCAAGATGTTAAGCACTCCGATCACTTAATATCAACATTTTTGGAAGGAGTCTTTATGGTTGAACGTTTTGGGAGAAAACATATCTCTGGGGGGTATGGAATACCCCCAGTAGACGAAGGGTTTATTCTATCCCCTCCAGGACTCCCTGTTTTTTTTTCCGGGTCGATCTGAGACAATTTTTTTTTCGAGCCTCAAAAAAGGCAGTGTATTACCTTCCTTTTTTACCAAAAATCGACTACACCAAAATTTCTCGAGAAAACACTTTTTATTATTAATTTTGGTGCGTAGAATCCAAAACAATTCATACTTTTTCGATCAGACTTCTCAATCAGTTATAAACAAGAAACCAATTTCGAAAAAAAATTCAAAGGGCTGTCACTTTTGAACTAGTTGCCCAATCTTGGAACTATTTGAAATTATGGATTCTACAGGCCCCATTCTATCAGAAATTTTTTTTTCCGTGTCGACCTGACACAATTGTTTCTTCGGGGCTCAAAAAAAGGCAGTGTATAACCTTCCTTTTTTACCAAAAATCGACTACACCAAAATTTCTCGGGAAAACACTTTTTGTTATTAATTTTGGTGCGTAGAATCCAAAACAATTCGTACTTTTTCGATTAGACTTCTCAATCAAAAGTTATAGACTAGAAACTAATTTCGAAAAAAAATTCAAAGGGCTGTAACTTTTGAACTAGTAGCCCAATCTTGGAACTGTTTGAAATTATGGATTCTACAGGCCACATTCTATAAGAAAAGTTTTTTTTCCGGGTCGATCTGAGACAATTTTTTTTTCGAGCCTCAAAAAAAGCAGTGTATAACCTTCCTTTTTTACCAAAAATCGACTACACCAAAATTTCTCGGGAAAACACTTTTTCTTATTAATTTTGGTGCGTAGAATCCAAAACAATTCGTACTTTTTCGATCAGACTTCTCAATCAAAAGTTATAACTAGAAACCAATTTCGAAAGAAAATTCAAAGGGCTGTAACTTTTGAACTAGTAGCCCAATCTTGGAACTGTTTGAAATTATGGATTCTACAGGCCACATTCTATAAGAAAATTTTTTTTCCGGGTCGATCTGAGACAATTTTTTTTCGGGGCTCAAAAAAAGGCAGTGTATAACCTTCCTTTTTTACCAAAAATCGACTACACCAAAATTTCTCGGGAAAACACTTTTGCTTATTAATTTGGGTGCGTAGAATCCAAATCAATTCGTACTTTTTCGATCAGACTTCTCAATCAAAAGTTATAGACTAGAAACCAATTTCGAAAAAAAAATTCAAAGGGCTGTAACTTTTGAACTAGTAGCCCAATCTTGGAACTGTTTGAAATTATGGATTCTACAGGCCACATTCTATAAGAAAATTTTTTTCCGGGTCGATCTGAGACAATTTTTTTTTCGGGGCTCAAAAAAAGGCAGTGTATAACCTTCCTTTTTTACCAAAAATCGACTACACCAAAATTTCTCGGGAAAACACTTTTTCTTATTAATTTGGGTGCGTAGAATCCAAATCAATTCGTACTTTTTCGATCAGACTTCTCAATCAAAAGTTATAGACTAGAAACCAATTTCGAAAAAAAATTCAAAGGGCTGTAACTTTTGAACTAGTAGCCCAATCTTGGAACTGTTTGAAATTATGGATTCTACAGGCCCCAATGGAATACCCCCCAGTAGACAAAAGTTTTATTCTATACCCTCCAGACTCCCGTTTCTATATTTTTCCCCAAAGGCCGAAATGTGTAGTGCCCCGACCACTTAACACCATCATTTCTGAAAAGGGTCCTTATCGCTGAACGTTTTGGGGGAGAACATATTACTGGGTGTCTGTGGACTATAGAATGGGGCAGAACATATTGCCGGGGGGGGGGGGGTCTGAGGCTATGGAATACCCCCCAGTACACGAAGGTTTTTATGAAGAAACAACACTAAATCTCTCTCTGTCTCCTGGAGAGTATCCTATACCCCCCAGAACGTTTTGGGGGAGAACATATTACTGGGGGTCGAGGGGGGAATAGAATGAAATAGAACATATTACCGGGGGGGTATAAAGCTATGAAATAGCCCCCAGTACACGAAGGTTTTATGACGAAATGAACATTAAATCCCTCTCTTTCTCCTGGTGGTATTCCAGTAAACATGACCCTAGAAATTGCTTACAATTAATCGCATCACATCGGAAAGTATGCCATTGCTAATCGCTTCCATTATGAACCAATCCCAAAGGTTACAGTCGTCAAGAAACACTTTTTTTCACTTAAAAAAAATGGGGAGTGCACTTTACGCAAATGAACTGAGAATTTAAGATCTAGATTTACGCAACAATAGAGGCGGAAGCTCTGAAATGCGCCTGCACGATGTGAATATAAACACTTTCGCGGTTATTGTGCCTATTCCCATTTTATACATCCACGCCAGACAGCTTTGTCCTTACAATTGCTTGTGATAAACGGCGTCGTTTCAACTTGCTACGAAGTGAATGCTAGGATTTTAATATTGATCCGCGAAACTTACCATTCTCAATGAAGGCGAGAATACGGCTACTCCACACTTCCTATTTAAGCGGACTAGTTAATTTATTCATCCCCAACTGCTCTCGCTCATATTACAGAAAAATTAATTCGAGGCTTTACGAAGCCATTAGAAGATCGAGAGGGGTACACTCGGGAAAGGTTGATGAAATGTACATATTTTGATGTAATCAACTTATACGGTAGCGCAATGATCTTTTATTCAGAACTTTGTATAGCGCAAAAACATGATTTGCATTAGTAAAGTAGAAAATTTAGGAAATGGCGCCTCCCTCTTTCGACAATGTTAAAAGAGTGCTCGCACAGTGTGACGTGCTAAACCGCTATCTAATTCGCGCCTTGAAATATGTAATCCTTTAAAGCGTCTTTTCGGGCTACTTAAAAAAGATTTACTAGCCGTAAAGTGAAAAGCGTCGTCGGCTTACTGTTGCAGTCCGCGTTTGTTTATGCTCGTCGTTAATCTTTCAAAACCAAATCTGCGAGCGGCACAACGTTAATTAAACGATGCTATCAACTCGCCGCTTGTTATTCTCAGGGGACGCGGGGATAATTAAACGGACAAGACTTCTGTTTGTATAACCTTTGTGTTAGGCATAGTTAAAAATTCAATTAAAGATTCGCTCAGATTCTTCCTTTAGCCGTATGAGTTGATTACGTCAAAGTAACGTATGCAGATTTCACTTTTCCGAAATTATTAAAGACGATTTACACAGAATCTTCGCTCTTCTTGAACGTTACGCAAATAGTCAGACAAAATCAGATTTGGCAACTCGTCGAAATCCTCGCATTCAAAATTTGGAAAATTGCACGTATTTCATAAGGCGTCGAAGCGTTAATGGAAAAATTGTGAATAGGCTCAACGAGTATTTGAGGACACGATGAAAGCCACCCCTTCCAGTCGAATTTGACTATTATATTGCGGCCACACGTGATTTACTGGCATACTAGGAATTTTCCGAATTGTTTATCTTAAAAATACGTTTGGGAACGAATACCCGCCGGTAGAAAGTTTCTTGGAAACTTTCATATAAATCTCCCTTTGTTAGTCAGAGAAATGCACACACGCCGCCGCCCCCGCAGTTTCAGTCGGTATTCGTGTTTTCAGAAGTTCGCTCAAATTTGCTGAAACTTTACAAATAATGTTTTCCTGTGTTTGTTGGAATTCCAAATGGTAAACGCAATATTAATTTAAATTCTTTTAACTGGAGGAAATGCTCAAAGGAACGTTTCCAATGAAAATTTCGTAAAATAACCAAACAGTTATCGATATTATCAATATCGTGAAAGCGAAGTAAGCAGTCATTTTCCACCCTTTTGATTTTAACATCTTTTACCCCCTCCCTCACGTCCTATTCGCGCCTTATTTGAGCTATTTTGTGGTGCAATGTGTGCTGCCTATTATATGCACCACAACATTACCTCTTTGCTGGTGATGGAGTCACTCGAATGATTAAGTTCCATCTGGTTTTTATCTTTTGTGTGAAGACGACTTTGGTTTTCTCTAGTCATCTCATCATTCCGTCGTAAAGCCTTCTCCTTCTCAATCTCTTCCATTTTGTCATCACCTCTACTCTTCATATCGCCTTCTTCTTATCGTATCATCTTTAAGTTCTCGTTCTCCATCATCTCTTACTTTCGTCTACGTTTCTCGCTTTTATACCCTTTCTTCGTACTCTGGTTACCTTATATTCCCGCTCGTTTTCTCATTCTCATCCCCTTCCTCTTGTTATCTCACTCTGTCGTCATTGCGTCCTCTAGTCGTTTCATTCTCTCTTCCTCATTTTTTCGTCATCGTTCTCACGCGCTTTCATCCCTTTTTCGTCCTCAATTTATATTTTTGACTTCTGGTTCTATCATTTGTTTTGTCCTGGTCATATCTTCGTCTTCTTCTCGTTATGTTGTCTTATCCACATTTTATTCCCCCGCCCGTCATTACATTTCCTCTTCATCGCTTCTTCTCATGATCTGATCCTCGGATGACCCTAAGATTTTGTGGGACCAATGACCTCGGATGACTTGAAAATGTAGTCTAACCCCTCAAAAATGGGGTCAATGTCTTCGGACGACCTTGAAGAATTATGGGGGTGAATTACCTCGGATGACCTCGAATACTTATGTTATTTTTCACTACAAAAATGGGGTCAATGACCTCAGATGACCTTGAATATTCCGTTTTTCAATCCTCGGATGAGCTGCCTTCCTAATTCTGCAAGTTGACCCTTGAAAGTAGCCGAGGGGTGAGGAGGAGGGGAATTTCTTCTCGTTATGTCGCCTTATCTCCATTTTATCCCCTCGTCACTACATCTCCTCTTCATTTCTTCTTCTCATGACCTGATCCGTGAATGACCTAAAAAATTTTGTCGGACTAATGACTTCGGATGACCTTGAAATTTCAGTTTGATCCTCAAAAATTGGGTCAATGTCTTCGGATGACCTTGAAAAATTATGGGGGTTAATTTCCTCGGATGACCTCGAATACTTATGTAATTTTCCACAACAAAAATGGGGTCAATGACCTTGGATGACCTTGAATATTCCGTTTTTCGATGATTTGATGAACTGCTTTCCGAATTCTGCAAGTTGACCCTTGAAAGTAGCCGAGGGGTGAGGAGGAGGGGAATTTCTTCTCGTTATGTCGCCTTATCTTCATCTCATCCCCTCGTCACTACAGCTCCTCTTCATTTCTTCTTCTCAGGATCTGATCCGCAGATGACCTTAACATTTTGTGGGGCCAATGACTTCGGATGACCTTGAAAATTTAGTTTGATCCTCAAAAGTGGGGCCAATGTCTCCGGATGACCTTGAAAAATTATGGGTGTCAATTACCTAGGATGACCTCGAATACTTATATAATTTTCCACTACAAAAATGGGGTCAATGACCTCGGATGACCTTTAATATTCCGTTTTTCGATCCTCGAATGAGCTGCTTTCCGATTTCTGCAAGTTGACCCTTGAAAGTGACCGAGGGGTGAGGAGGGGAATTTCTTCTCGTTATGTCGCCTTATCTCCATTTTATCCCCTCGTCACTACATCTCCTCTTCATTTCTTCTTCTCATGATCTGATCCGTGAATGACCTAAAAAATTTTGTCGGACTAATGACTTCGGATGACCTTGAAATTTTAGTTTGATCCTCAAAAATTGGGTCAATGTCTTCGGATGACCTTGAAAAATTATGGGGGTTAATTTCCTCGGATGACCTCGAATACTTATGTAATTTTCCACAACAAAAATGGGGTCAATGACCTTGGATGACCTTGAATATTCCGTTTTTCGATGCTTTGACGAACTGCTTTCCGAATTCTGCAAGTTGACCCTTGAAAGTAGCCGAGGGGTGAGGAGGAGGGGAATTTCTTCTCGTTATGTCGCCTTATCTTCATCTCATCCCCTCGTCACTACAGCTCCTCTTCATTTCTTCTTCTCAGGATCTGATCCGCAGATGACCTTAACATTTTGTGGGGCCAATGACTTTGGATGACCTTGAAAATTTAGTTTGACCCTCAAAAATGGGGGTCAATGTCTCCGGATGACCTTGAAAAATTATGAGGGTCAATTACCTCGGATGACCTCGAATACTTATGTAATTTTCCACTACAAAAATGGGGCCAATGACCTCGGATGACCGTGAACATTCTGTTTTTCGATCCTCGGATGAGCTGCTTTCCGAATTCTGCAAGTTGACCCTTGAAAGTAGCTGAGGGGCGAAGAGGAGGGGAATTTCTTCTCGTTATGTCGCCTTATCTTTATCTGATCTCCTCGTCACTACATCTCTTCTTCATTTCTTCTTCTCATGATCTGATCCGCGGACGACCTAAAAAATGTTGTGGGGCCAATAACTTCGGATGACCTTGAAATTTTAGTTTGATCCTCAAAAATGGGGGCCAATGTCTCCGGATGACCTTGAAAAATTATGAGGGCAATTACCTCGGATGACCTCGAGTATTTAGGTAATTTTCCTCTACAAAAATGGGGTCAATGACCTCGGATGACCTTGAATATTCCGTTTAACGATCCTCGGATGAGCTGCTTTTCGAATTCTGCAAGTTGATCCTTGAAAGTAGCCGAGGTTGAGGGGGAGGGGAAATTCTTCTCGTTATATCGCCTTATCTTCACCTTATCCCCTCGTCATATCATCTCCTCTTCATTTCTTCTTCTCATGATCTGATCCGCGGATGACAAAGTTTTTTGGGGTCAATGACTTCGGATGACCTGGAAATTTTAGTTTGATTCTCAAAAATGGGGTCAATGTCTCCAGATGACCTTGAAAAATTATGGTCAATTACCTCGGATGACCTCGAATATTTATGTAATTTTCCTCTACAAAAATGGGGTCAATGACCTCGGATGACCTTGAATATTCCCTTTTCGATCCTCCAATGAGCTGCTACCGAATTCTGCAAGTTGACCCTTGAAAGTGACCGAGGGGTGAGGAGGGGAATTTCTTCTCGTTATGTCGTCTTATCTTCATCTTACCTTGAAAATTTAGTTTGATCCTCAAAAATGGGGTCAATGTCTCCGGATGACCTTGAAAAATTATGGGGGTCAATTACCTCGGATGACCTCGAATACTTATGTAATTTTCCACTACAATGACTTCGAATGACCTTGAATGTTCCGTTTTTCGATCCTCGGATGAGCTGCTTTCCGAATTCTGCAAGTTGACCCTGAAAGTGAGGGGTGAGAAGGAGGAGAATTTAGGTCAATAAATGAGAGACGCTGAACACAGGAACACTGTTCCAAACGGAATCTGGTTGCCATATCGACTCCTTTACTACGTTTTCAATATAGAAGTGCTACATTAACGCCGCTTCCCTATTCACACCCAGCGACTCTTTTATTCCAGTACATAAAGAGCGAAGGAATGTAGGCCACCCCACGCATAGACGCTGGATAAATGAACTGTTTGGTGTTATTCACGCCACGCATAACAAAAAAAACCTTTCTATGAAACCCTCAACAATCATCCTTCGTTCTAGCTTTTTTCATTGTCATTGTTACAAATGCGGGCGCCCTTTCTCTTTGCTGCAAGTACGCAACACGATCAATTACTTTAACTGGGAGTTTCTCGACGAATCGAATTTTTCTCCTTTTGACTAATGGTCGCCGTCCGACAGCGAACGCAAATTAAATCGTGACTGCTCCTCATTAATAAACCCTAAAATTGCTCACTCCACCCATATAGCTAAAGAAAAACGCGACCCACTTTCCCACCATAAAAGGATTGACTCCAAATTGAAAAGGAATTAAAAAAAGAAAGCCGCACGACGAACATGGCGAATGAAGGCTTTATCAAGATTGAAGTTGCGGATGTCATTTTTAGAATGGATCTTCTGTAGATTCATTACTGTACTTGACATCTCATTCACGATCCCGGTATACACGGCGAATGGAAACGAGATTGGATAAGTCAAACTCATAAATATCTCACATTTTCGAGTGACACATCCGTATTCTTGACGGTAAGTCAATTTGTGCTTGTCGGCGACTTTTAGTGCGGAATTGATACGATACCACTGGTTGTAGCGAATTTTCTAGAACGTAATCAGGGCGCCATCGCGTCGATTAAAGATTAATCACTGGCGATAACGAATAAAGCGTTTTACGAGTCGTTTTTACCTTAATAGGCAGAAACTAGTGATTCAAGGGTAGCTCTGATTGAAAATATTCGATTCCAGCATCGATTTTCACTAATTTCCGCCGGCATACCTACGTCGTAATTGACCGCATTTCGTATCAGTCGGAATCCGACTTTGATTAACAATTTTATCCCGTATTCGTGCACGTCACTTTGAGAAATGATACCACCGAAGTAAACGAAGCCATCAAAACTTTTTAATGGTCGCATAAACTCGAAACGCGACCGTTACAGAATTAGTACGGTCACAAGAATTTATGCGTGCGGAAGACAAATAAATAAGAAGCCTATTATCTCGAAAGAAGATTAATTTCGGCGGATTTGACTTTGAAATGAAAAAGAAAAAAGTCTTGGTATCAGAATCAGCCTATTTAAATATCTTGAAGTGAGCTGATTCGGGATTCTAATTTAAAATACGAATAAATTTGTCATTCGTGAACTTAATTCCGAATTTGCCCAGGTGACGTTTCTACGTTTATAATAAATGGCCGTAAGCTGTCAGCGAGATTAATTATTATAGATTGATGTTTATTTATATAGACAATTAATCATCGCTGTGTGTTTTCGACAGGCCCCACTTTTGAATTAAGCAGCATTAACGAATGGAAAAATTGTTGTTAATCCGTATGAATTGATCAGGTCTAAATATTCTACTTCGACCGTATCAACCTGTACGAAGTTGTCGATTCTTCGGCCGACTTTTTTATCTACAATTTCAGCCAGACTGCGCACTTAACATTACTAAACCATTAGAGAACAAGTGCCACTTTTAAAAGTTCCAACTTCATTTATCTTAATTAAACTTTGCCCGTTCTTTACACGTTTTAATCGTCGTTTCAATCGCACTCGAAAAGCCTTTCGGTTAAATTTAACGCAAACCTCGTTCACTCGATAACACGATCGCCGCTAATTGCGTCTGCTCTTGCTTGCAGATTTCTTCACTGGTCGAACAGCATGGAAGCGCCTTACGATCGTCGGCCGTCGCACGCGTCGGACAGGCCGTCAACATGGCCATCGAGCGTTTCGTCACCGTCGGCGAGACCATCGCCGACGATTATTCGGAGGTGCGACAGGGAATGTACGAGGCATGTAAAGAGGCCCGACAAGCAGGTTCGTTCCCATTTCTTATTTCGCTCCGCTGGCAGTTTTACGAGTTTAATTTCGAGAAGTGGCTGTGATAAAGATAATGTAAGAGTACAATAAGACACCCGTAGTTCACTTTTATGAGAAGGAAGAAAGCCATTTCCCTCAAATTTTTTAGAGGGGTCGAAAGGTTCATTGTTAACCGTTATCGTAAAGTAGCCCTAACTTTTGCAGTGTTTCAAATTAAGTTACACCGTTCTTTTTTAAAAATAAAATTAGGTTCATCATAAATCACTTCCGTACCCCATACACACCCCATTGTGTGTTTTTAACGACCTCTAACCCTTATTTTTTATGACGTGACACATATCAATCGTTCAGGATTTATTGATCCGAAGTTATTGGTCACCCATTTGCTGAGGGCAATACAAGTCGAGGAATGTTTATACAGGGTGTTCCTAAATATGATATACCGGGAGAATTCTGTGGGTTAGTTTATGACTATAAGTTCATATAAACCCGCAAACGCTTCCTTATTGATCTACAGGGTGTTATAATTTCATAGTTTCGTTATATCTCCCAGGGTATATCACCCAGGCTTTGAACTTGGCTTCTTGGGAGTCCTTAACCGCTCAAACTTCTCCTCCTTCCTATGCTCCCTCGCCTTTTTCGCAAGCCACATCTATTTCCCTGATTTTTTCTTCTCTCTGCATTTTTTGAGTTTTTTCCCTGTGGAAACTATGGATCCCAAGCACATTTTTGAAACTAGCGACGTTTCTGAGGTCTGCCCGGTACTTCTCCTCGCTTTCCCCCGGATCTTCTTAAACTTCATCTTCTTCAAACTAGCAGAATTCTCCAGTTTCAGCGACATCTTTAGAAACAGGCCGTAAGGCCATGGTTTCGTGCCTTTTTTACCAACGAGGCTTGCAAAACAGTTTTGAGCCCTTAACTCTCGACGAAAAACTCGCCTCAGAGCCTCTTCCAATTTTCTTGAAGGTCTCCTCAAAATCTCCTCAAATTCTCTTTAAATCCTCGAACCTCTCTTTATAATCTCTTCATAGACTCTTCAAAATCTCTTCAACATATTTTCAAAAGCTCTTTAAAACCCTTCAGAGTCCCTTCAAAGTCTCTTAATAGTCTCCAAGTCCTTTTCAAAGTCTCTTCACAGTCTCTCATAGTTCCTTCAAATTTTCTTAAAGGTCTCTTGAATATCTCTACAAAACCTCTTCAAAATTTCTTCAAAATCTCTACAAAATCTTTTCAAAATCTCTTCAAAATGTCTTCAAAATCTCTTCAAAATTTCTTCAAAGTCTCTTCACAGTCTCCCATAGTTTTTTTAAAGTCTTTTTAAAGTCTCTTCAAGGTTTCTTTCAAATCTCTTCAAAATCCCCTCAAAAAGTCGCTTCAGAGCCTCTTAAAATTTTCTTGAAGGTCTCCTCCTCAAAATCTCTTGAAAATCTCTTGAAAATCTCTTTAAAGTCTCTTCAAAATCTCTTCAATCTCTTCAAAGTCTCTTCACAGTTTCCCATAGTTTTTTTTAAGTCTTTTTAAAGTCTCTTCAAGGTTTCTTTCAAGTCTCTTCAAAATCTCCTCAAAAAGTCGCTTCAGAGCCTCTCAAATTTTCTTAAAGGTCTCTTGAAAATCTCTACAAAACCTCTTCAAAATTTTTTCAAAATCTTTTCAAAATTTCTTCAAAATCTCTTCAAAATCTCTTCAAAGTCTCTTCACAGTCTCCCATAGTTTCTTTTAAGTCTTTTTAAAGTCTCTTCAAGGTTTCTTTCAAATCTCTTCAAAATCCCCTCAAAAAGTCGCTTCAGAGCCTCTTCAAATTTTCTTGAAGGTCTCCAAAAAATCTCTTGAAAATCTCTTGAAAATCTCTTCAAAATATCTTCAAAGTCTCTTCAAAATCTCTTCAAAGTCTCTTCAAAGTCTCGTCAAAGTATTTTCAAAGTCTCTTCAGTCTCTGATAGTTTCTTTAAAATTTCTTCAAGGTATCTTTCAAGTCTGTTCAAAATCCCCTCAAAAAGTCGCTTCAGAGCCTCTTCAAATTTTCTTGAAGGTCTCCTCCTCAAAATCTCTTCAAAATCTCTTCAAATCTTCAAAATTCCCTCAAAATCTCTTCAGTTCCTTCAAATGTTCTTGAAGGTCTCCAAAAAATCTCTTCAAAATCCCTCCAAAGTCCTTTAAAATCGCTTCAAGAGCCCTTCAAGATCTCCTCAGGAGCACTTAAAGATCTCTTCAAGATCTCTTCAAAATTTCTTCAAAATCTCTTCAAAATCTTTTCAAAATCTTTTTTTATAATCTTTGTACCCTGAAAGAGAGTATTAAGCTTCAACCCCACAAGGCTTTATCTGTTCCCTGTGTCCAGGTATGCACCTCCCTTGGTGTTCTCGATTTCCACTTTCAGTATGGGGCATTGACGTCTCCGTGGGAGCCTCTTGCGACAGTCTTCTTTAACGTGGCCCGGCATACGGCAGTAGGCGCACCTGGAGCGTTTTCCGTCGGGTGTGGTGCATTCTTCCACCCTGTACGGGCGCTAAGGAAGCCCCGATGGCCTGGAGTCATAACTCCGACACGGTTGGTTCTGGGGAACACGACATTCCTCCTGTGAAACGGCAATAGGGTCCCAAGTTGAGAGGTCATTGGTTGGACGCGAGCACTCCTCCATTTTCCGGATCGGTCATTGAACTTTGATAACCTTGAAAATTAAATGACACCAGAACAATGGGACCATTGACCTTGAAAGTGAAGTAAGATACGACAAAAATTAGGTCATTGAACGTGGATGACCTTGGATGACATTAAAAATGGGACCATTAACCTTAGAAGTAAAACGTGGCAACATTGAAATATGACACCACCAAAAAAAGGGTAATTGACTTGTGAAAATGGACTATTAAACCGCAAAAATTTGAGGTCATTGAACTTTGATAACCTTGAAAATTAAATATAATACAAAAATGGGTCCGCAGACCTTTGATGACCTTGAAAACGAATACCCTTGCACCTTGACCTACTTTCCAAGGCAACAGTCCCATGGAAGATGACCTTTGAACTTCACCGTGCCCTACTTTCCAATGTTACCGGCAGGTGGCACCTTGAACTGGCCCAGACTCGCCCTTGTATATGTACTAACAATAAGACCTTTGGAGGTGTTTACCGTCATTTTTAGTAGAAATGTATGTCCGATTGAAAATCAAGGTCAAACGTAGACGTGGGTTTGAAACTCTGCTAAAATCAGTGTCACTGAAAGGTCAAACGTAGATGTGGGTTCTCCGTAACCATGCGAGTGTAAATTCGATACGTTCCCCATTTGATATAAATACCGTTACAGTACCCCCTTCAAGTCACAGGTATTGAATTTTAATTTTTGTTTACAGGTGGCGCAATTGAAAGGATATGCGAGGAAGCGGAAGAAGAAATCATGACCGATCGAACGGTGCTAGTGAAAGCTGCCAGATGCCTTCTCGGATCTGTGACTAGAGTTCTTCTATTAGCAGATATCGTAGTTGTTAAGCAATTACTGTTAGCAAAAGACAAGGTGGGCGTCCGACTGTTTCGGGAGGGGCGTTACTAACGGCGCCGATTTTTCAGGTGCAACGTAGCTTAGGTCGTCTAGAATCGGTAAATAACTTTACGGAGTTCGTGAAGGCGTTCAGTCAGTTCGGCGCCGAAATGGTCGAACTGGCGCATCTGACCGGAGATAGGCAGAACGATCTCAAGGACGAACGGCGGAGGGCGCAGATGGCGGCCGCGAGGCAGGTGCTGGAACGGTCGACGATGATGCTTCTCACCTCCAGTAAGGTAAGTGCGCCCCAGCTTCCGATTCTGAACGTTAACCTGCCCGATTGCAGACTTGCCTCAGACATCCGGACAGTACGACCGCCAGAGAGAACCGGGATACGGTGTTTTGTCAGATGCGGCGAGCTATGGACTTGATTCACTACGTCGTTAAGGACGGCGTTTTGAATTCGGTAGAGCCTTGCTCACAATCAATACAGGGTGAAGATGTCGAAGTAGAACGGAGCACGGTTTATTCTTGTATGCGACGTTTACAGAACGTGTTAGAGCTTTGCAGAGTTAGTTTAGATCCCTCTTACCAAGATACTCTTCCGGCGGCTCTAGACGCCGTCTTGGAACGTACACAAGACTTTACAGACAGTGCCTATACAAGCCACGAACACCGCCAAGCCATTTTGGACGGCATCGACAGAGTGAAGGACGAAGTGGATCACGTTCTCGGTTTATACGCGAACCTGGTGAGCGTCGGCGCACAAACGTTCGGCGCAGCACTAAGCATTTTGTTGCAGATGGCAATAGATGGCGCGACGAGCTGTCCCGAGCTCGACTCTTGCGTATCATCCGCTTTAACCGCCGCAAAAGATTTATCGAGAGAACTTGCTCAAACCGCCTTGCAACAAGCTCAAGAGCTCAGCACATCGACTAAGCAAAGTCAGGAGCTTGTCGGAACTATACGGCAGCACGCTCTTATCCCAGAACTGGATCGTTTACACCACACCTCGGGGGCCTTTCACGATTCCATAGATCACATTTTGGAAGTTTGTAAATTGCTGAGACACGTAGCCGTCTCCGAAACGTTACAAGTATCCGCAAGATTCACCGAAATTAATTTAAGAGTATACGGACCACAGGTTATCACAGCGGCCAAGTCGTTGGCCGCGCATCCTGGTAGTAAAATTGCTCAAGAAAATCTAGAAGTGTTCGCCGACATGTATCAGTGGCTGGTTTCCGATGTCACGTCGGTCGTTAAGGAGGTCATCGAAGCGAGCCAGGCGCGACCCGAGAAGCAAGTTTACATGTCTTTGCCGAGACCGGGGGTGAGTTGCTGAAGTTCACCTCACCTCGCCCCGCCCCTTTTTTTAAGAATTTCAAAAATTCCCATTTTAGTGCAAGGTTCCTTAAATTGTAACCTATAACGTTTGCATCATAAATAAAGCAGACGCATTTGGCAGTATTTATTGATTTACAGGTATAATTCAGGTAACCTATCGATTTTGATGGGATGTTCAAAAGTGGTGTTTAAAAGCTTAATGTTTCTAAAATCCCTTTGGATCCCTCTTGGAAACACTCAAACATTCTTACATGGCATGATCCTTACAGGTTTTTAAGTACTCTCTAAGGCCCTTGCTCCTAATCGTTCCTAAAACCCTGTGAGGTTATTAAAAGGGCCAAATAACCAGAGAAGCACCTGAAACCACGGCTCATATAAGAGGCATGACGATTTCTAGAGGCAACGTCCAGTGAAAAAGTTCAAAGGGCTGTAACTTTTGATCTTTTGGTCCAATCTTGGAACTGTTATAGATTCTACGGGCCAAACTCTATAAGAAAATGTTTTTTTCCCGGTCGATCTCAGACAATTTTTTTTCCGGCCTCAAAAAAAGGCAGTGTATTACCTTCCTTTTTACCAAAAATCGACTGCTTCAAAATTTCTCGGGAAAACACTTTTTCTCACTAATTTTGGTGCGTAGAATCCAAAACGATTCGTACTTTTTCGATCAGGCCCCTCAATCAAAAGTTATGGACTAATTACAAATTTCGACAAAAAGTTCAAAGGGCTGTAACTTTTGATCTAGTAGTCCAATCTTGGAACTGTTTGAAATTATGGATTCTACGGGCCAAACTCTATAAGAAAATGTTTTTTCCCGGCCGATCTCAGACAATTTTTCTTTCCGGCCTCAAAAAAAGGCAGTGTATTACCTTCCTTTTTACCAAAAATCGACTGCTTCAAAATTTCTCGGGAAAACACTTTTTCTCACTAATTTTGGTGCGTAGAATCCAAAACGATTCGTACTTTTTCGATCAGGCCCCTCAATCAAAAGTTATGGACTAATTACAAATTTCGACAAAAAGTTCAAAGGGCTGTAACTTTTGATTTAGTAGTCCAATCTTGGAACTGTTTGAAATTATGGATTCTACGGGCCAAACTCTATAAGAAAATGTTTTTTCCCGGTCGATCTCAGACATTTTTTTTTCGGCCTCAAAAAAAGGCAGTTATTTACCTTCCTTTTTTTACCAAAAATCGACTGCTCCAAAATTTCTCGGGAAAACACTTTTTCTCACTAATTTTGGTGCGTAGAATCCAAAACGATTCGTTCTTTTTCGATCAGGCCCCTCAATCAAAAGTTATGGACTAATTACAAATTTCGACAAAAAGTTCAAAGGGCTGTAACTTTTGATCTAGTAGTACAATCTTGGAACTGTTTGAAAATATGGATTCTACGGACCAAACTCTATAAGAAAATGTTTTTTTCCCGGTCGATCTCAGACAATTTTTTTTCCGGCCTCAAAAAAAGGTAGTGTATTACCTTCCTTTTTTACCAAAAATCGACTGCTCCAAAATTTCTCGGGAAAACACTTTTTCTCACTAATTTTGGTGCGTAGAATCCAAAACGATTCGTACTTTGTCGATCAGGCCCCTCAATCAAAAGTTATGGACTAATTACAAATTTCGACAAAAAATTCAAAGGGCTGTAACTTTTGATCTAGTAGTACAATCTTGGAACTGTTTGAAATTATGGATTCTACGGGCCAAACTCTATAAGAAAATGTTTTTTCCCGGTCGACCTCAGAAAATTTTTTTTCTGGCCTCAAAAAAAGGCAGTGTATTACCTTCCTTTTTTACCAAAAATCGACTGCTCTACAATTTCTCGGAAAAACACTTTTTCTCACTAATTTTGGTGCGTAGAATTCAAAACGATTCGTACTTTTCCGATCAGGCCCCTCAGTCAAAAGTTATGGACTAATTACAAATTTCGACAAAAAGTTCAAAGGGCTGTAACTTTTGATCTAGCAGTACAATCTTGGAACTGTTTGAAATTATGGATTCTACGGGCCAAACTCTATAAGAAAATGTTTTTTCCCGGTCGACCTCAGACAATTTTTTTTCTGGCCTCAAAAAAAGGCAGTGTATTACCTTCCTTTTTTACCAAAAATCGACTGCTCCAAAATTTTTCGG
>NW_022170878.1:16608358-16619243 GCF_008802855.1 Photinus pyralis
TGTCTCAGATCGGACCCGGCAAAGAATTTGTCTTATAGAATGTGCTGTTTTTTTTTCGGGCCTCAAAAAAGGCAGTGTACAACCTTCCTTTTTTACCAAAAATCGACTACCCCAAAATTTCTCGGGAAAACACTTTTTCATATTAATTTTTGGTGCGTAGAATCCAAATCAATTCGTACTTTTTCGATCAGACTTCTCAATCAAAAGTTATAGACTAGAAACCAATTTCGAAAGAAAATTCAAAGGGGTGTAACTTTTGAACTAGTAGCCCAATCTTGGAACTGTTTGAAATTATGGATTCTACAGGCCACATTCTATAAGAAAATTTTTTTCCGGGTCGATCTGAGACAATTTTTTTGGAGGGCCTCAAAAAAAGGCAGTGTGTACAACCTTCCCTTTTTACCAAAAATCGACTACTTAAAAATTTCTCGGGAAAACACTTTTTCTTATTAAATTTGGTGCGTAGAATCCAAAACAATTCGTACTTTTTCGATCAGACTTCTCAATCAAAAGTTATAGACTAGAAACCAATTTCGAAAAAAAATTCAGAGGGCTGTAACTTTTGAACTAGTAGCCCAATCTTGGAACTGTTTGAAATTATGGATTCTACAGGCCACATTCTATAAGGAAATTTTTTTCCGGGTCGATCTGAGACAATTTTTTTTGCGGGCCTCAAAAAAAGGCAGTGTATAACCTTCCTTTTTTACCAAAAATCGACTACACCAAAATTTCTGGGGAAAACACTTTTTCTTATTAATTTGGGTGCGTAGAATCCAAATCAATTCGTACTTTTTCGATCAGACTTCTCAATCAAAAGTTATAGACTAGAAACCAATTTCTAGAAACCAATTTCGAAAAAAAATTCAAAGGGCTGTAACAGTAGCCCAATCTTGGAACTGTTTGAAATTATGGATTCTACAGGCACCATTCTATAAGAAAATTTTTTTCCGGGTCGATCTGAGACAATTTTTTTTGCGGGCCTCAAAAAAAGGCAGTGTATAACCTTCCTTTTTTACCAAACATCGACTACACCAAAATTTCTCGGGAAAACACTTTTTCTTATTAATTTGGGTGCGTAGAATCCAAATCAATTTGTACTTTTTCGATCAGACTTCTCAATCAAGAGTTATAGGCTAGAAACCAATTTCGAAAAAAAATTCAAAGGGCTGTAACTCTTGAACTAGTAGCCCAATCTTGGAACTGTTTGAAATTATGGATTCTACAGGCACCATTGTATAAGGAAATTTTTTTCCGGGTCGATCTGAGACAATTTTTTTTTCTGACCTCAAAAAAAGTCAGTGTATAACCTTCCTTTTTTACCAAACATCGATTACATCAAAATTTCTCGGGAAACACTTTTTCTTATTAATTTGGGTGCGTAGAATCCAAATCAATTTGTACTTTTTCGATCAGACTTCTCAATCAAGAGTTATAGACTAGAAACCAATTTCGAAAAAAAATTCAAAGGGCTGTAACTTTTGAACTAGTAGCCCAATCTTGGAACTGTTTGAAATTATGGATTCTACAGGCACCATTCTATAAGAAAATTTTTTTTCCGGGTCGATCTGAGACAATTTTCTTTTCGGGGCTCAAAAAAAGGCAGTGTATAACCTTCCTTTTTTACCAAAAATCGACTACACCAAAATTTCTCGGGAAAACACTTTTTCTTATTAATTTGGATGCGTAGAATCCAAATCAATTCGTACTTTTTCGATCAGACTTCTCAATCAAAAGTTATAGACTAGAAACCAATTTCGAAAAAAAATTCAAAGGGCTGTAACTTTTGAACTAGTAGCCCAATCTTGGAACTGTTTGAAAATTATGGATTCTACAGGCCACATTCTATAAGACAAATTTTTTCCGGGTCGATCTGAGACATTTTTTTTTCTGAGCTCAAAAAAGTCAGTGTATTACCTTCCTTTTTTACCAAAAATCGACTACACCAAAATTTCTCGGGAAAACACTTTTTCTTATTAATTTGGATGCGTAGAATCCAAATCAATTCGTACTTTTTCGATCAGACTTCTCAATCAAAAGTTATAGACTAGAAACCAATTTCGAAAGAAAATTCAAAGGGCTGTAACTTTTGAACCAGTAGCCCAATCTTGGAACTGTTTGAAATTATGGATTCTACAGGCCACATTGTATAAGTAAAATTTTTTTTCTGGGTCGATCTGAGACAATTTTTTTTCTGAGCTCAAAAAAGGCAGTGTATTACCTTCCTTTTCGAAAAAAAATTCAAAGGGCTGTAACTTTTGAACCAGTAGCCCAATCTTGGAACTGTTTGAAATTATGGATTCTACAGGCCACATTCTATAAGACAAATTTTTTCCGGGTCGATCTGAGACATTTTTTTTTCTGAGCTCAAAAAAGTCAGTGTATTACCTTCCTTTTTTTACCAAAAATCGACTACACCAAAATTTCTCGGGAAAACACTTTTTCTTATTAATTTTGGTGCGTAGAATCCAAAACAATTCGTACTTTTTCGATCAGACTTCTCAATCAAAAGTTATAGACTAGAAACCAATTTCGAAAGAAAATTCAAAGGGCTGTAACTTTTGAACTAGTAGCCCAATCTTGGAACTGTTTGAAATTATGGATTCTACAGGCCACATTCTATAAGAAAATTTTTTTTCCGGGTCGATCTGAGACAATTTTTTTTTCGGGGCTCAAAAAAGGCAGAGTGTATTACCTTCAATTTTCGAAAGAAAATTCAAAAGGCTGTAACTTTTGAACTAGTAGCCCAATCTTGGAACTGTTTGAAATTATGGATTCTACAGGCCACATTCTATAAGACAAATTTTTTCCGGGTCGATCTGAGACATTTTTTTTTCTGAGCTCAAAAAAGTCAGTGTATTACCTTCCTTTTTTACCAAAAATCGACTACACCAAAATTTCTCGGGAAAACACTTTTTCTTATTAATTTGGATGCGTAGAATCCAAATCAATTCGTACTTTTTCGATCAGACTTCTCAATCAAAAGTTACAGACTAGAAACCAATTTCGAAAAAAAATTCAAAGGGCTGTAACTTTTGAACCAGTAGCCCAATCTTGGAACTGTTTGAAATTATGGATTCTACAGGCCACATTGTATAAGTAAAATTTTTTTTCTGGGTCGATCTGAGACAATTTTTTTTCTGAGCTCAAAAAAGGCAGTGTATTACCTTCCTTTTCGAAAAAAAATTCAAAGGGCTGTAACTTTTGAACCAGTAGCCCAATCTTGGAACTGTTTGAAATTATGGATTCTACAGGCCACATTCTATAAGAAAAATTTTTTTTCCGGGTCGATCTGAGACAATTTTTTTTTCTGAGCACAAAAAAGGCAGTGTATTACCTTCCTTTTTTACCAAAAAATTCAAAGGGCTGTAACTTTTGAACCAGTAGCCCAATCTTGGAACTGTTTGAAATTATGGATTCTACAGGCCACATTGTATAAGTAAAATTTTTTTTCTGGGTCGATCTGAGACAATTTTTTTTTCGGAACTCAAAAAAGGCAGTGTATTACCTTCCTTTTTTACCAAAAATCGACTACACCAGGCAAATGGAATACCCCAGGCATATGGAATAGTCAATCTTCATTTACCTGCAACTGATATCAGACATTGGTACAGTTGGGGTGTATTCCATACCCTCTCCAGACCCCCCGGTTTTAGTAGCCTTAGCACTTACACCAAGATTTTTCTATAGTCTTGAGACTGAAAGTTTTGTGGGAGAACATATGATCCGAGAGGTCTGGAGGGTGTGGAATACCCCACAGGCAATGGAAATAGGCCCCTCCAGACCCCCCAGTTATCATTCTTAACGAAATTGTTTAGTAGCCTTAGCACTTACACCAACTTTTTTCGAAAGAGTTTTGAAACTAAAAGTTTAGGAGAGGAACGTATCACCGAGGGGTCTGGGAAGTATCCCCCCCCCCCTGTTCCGGAAAAAGAAATAGTCTTGCAACTGACTTCAGACATTCGTACACTAATCGAAACATACCGTGGAAAAAGACTTTCGTAATGTTCTCATGGTACCCAGAGAATTTGAAACTGATTCTTTTCATTCATCATATTCTCCTGGTAGCCAGAGCAATTATGCAAGGTTTTCAAATCTAAAACTCCGTGTATCAGGTTATATAAAGACTTCGTGTTTTATATTACCTTGATACAAGATCTTGTAAAAGTTTATACGTCGCGTCGTCTAGTATAAAAACAGTCGTAGGTAGCCGCCCAATGCAAAGAGCAAACAACGAAAATAACGTGCTGAAAATTTTCTCGAAAAAGATTCATCATGTTCACATACAGAGAAACTCCGTGCGTTTTTTTAAGTGACTTCTTAACGCTCCGTACGCACTGCATGTTTTGCACGGGAGTAAATTCATCTCATCAGTCCAGAAGAATCTTGTGCGAACTGAAGGCGAGTTAGGCATTATTAAAGCGCACTTCATCGGCACTATGAAATTAAAATGGGCGATGTGTCTTTGAAATGGACTAATGTACATATTTTAAGTGTATTTAATAGCTTCGGAGTAAATAATATGAATTTTAGATTGGCAAGCTCGCTGTTTCTTAATTTACAACGGCCGATGTCGCGGGTTCGAACCCAAGCGCCCGCGTTTTTTTTTTAATACATCGCGGTAAAAAGAAGGAAGAGACTTAGTGTTAGAGAGTAAGAAGTATGTTGTCACTTCTGTCGGCACTCTTGAAATGCTACTTTTGTGCCCGAAGTGATTCTAAATTCCCGGTATTTTTCTATTTTTCTTGTTTTTTTGATTATTTCGAATGATTTTCTGAATTTTCTAGAATTTTAAGTTTTGTGTACATCGAATCGTCCCTTTTGTTCTACAAAAATATTAAAGTGAGGAATGTTATCTTTCGAGCGAACCCTAAATATGCTATTTGACTAAAAAATTCATAATCTTCCTTCGGCGAACGACTAAAATATGCAAAATGTCGAGTTGTCCGCGAACTTTTTTCTCAACGCAAAATTGCCGTAATTGAATTTAAAAATTGCCTACTTTTCTTTTCAGCCTGAAAAATTAAACGTGCACAAGAACGACTCCGAGAGCTGGGATTACACTATATCAATGGGTAAGTGCTCTCTTACGTTACCTTTTTGTTTATTATTAACACAAGAAACATTACTCTCATTCCTTACAGTTTAAATAATACATAAATATGTCACACCGTACCTTCAACACTAATTAACATTGATTTTGATAAATGCAATGTCGTTAGCACGCATTACACAACTCCACTCTCGAGAGGTTTGTTGCTATTTTAATCACTTGGCCTTTTTGCTCGGGGAGTCCTTGCGATAAGGAATGCGAGGTCTTTGTCTGGAAGTATTTGGACGAACTGATTCGCGTCGAGGATTATAATTAACTAGTAAGAAACGCGTTTTACCGGTCAATTATTAAAATGCTAAGAATGACCCTTGAATCGCGTTATTCAATTTTTGAGGTGTTTTGCATGGGAGTAAAATCACGCGTCAGTTTTGAATCTGCATTTGAATGGAAATATCGCATTAAAATCGTCGATCTGTACAGTCGACCATCTGAACATTAGTCTTAATAATTTGGATTCTAATCCGGTTCTTGATTCAAAGTTAGATTAAGAATACCATTCTGGATCAGAGTATGATTATCATTGTTTTGTTTGGGCAAGCCGAGTGGTGGTCTAGAAAATAATTTTCAAAAAGTGATTGTTAAAATAAAGTAAGTTGTTTTGATCCAATTTTTAAACAGCGCGTAACGCAGATGTAACATCAAAGCTTACGTAATCCGAGAACATTGATATTGAACAGAAAAAGTAATTAAGACAAATGGTTCGCGACGACTTCTTTTGTGGATTTTTAATTACTTTTAAATGAAAAATACCGCAACGCCAGCTGAAAAATGTTGTATTACACCAGAAGCTACAACCGATTGATATTTGTTTAAAGAAAATAAGCAACAGACTCGCACAAATAAACGAATGAACTCTCATTGGAGGCGGCGGCATTTTAATTTTCACGTTAATTTGTGGTTATGTTTACGCTGTCAATATCGCATGTTATTCTAGCACATCAGCTCGCTTTTATATATACATCGGGTGACGTTAAAAGGATACTATTAATTTTTTTTCGATAACTTCCGCGTGATGCCGCAGAAGCGCGCGCGAGTTATTTTTAGAACGAGCCAAATTTCTAATTACGTCCTGTCGAGCGAGAGATTATGGTGCTAATTCGTACCTAGCGTCTTAAGTGCGTAATTTATAAATTTTGACGAGAAACAGACAGATTACGCCTCGCGTGCGCGCACGTTGTTTTATAAATACGCGGTTTCGATGCTTTAATGGAATCGAGTTTTAAACGCGAGCACTTGTGAAGCTAATTTTATACTCGAGTGCGTTTTAATGCGTACGAAAGCTTTGATCTGCACAAAATCGAAATTTCCAACAACCTATAAAGTAAATGTGACGTACCACAGGGACCCATATCAGGACCAATTTTGTTTGACTTAAACTTTGCAACACAATAACAATAATGATGACTAAAAGTTACTAAAAATTTGATAGAACAGTCTCTAGAAGGATTTCAAAAATTGGTCTCAAAAAGCGCGGGAACGGGAGGTATCACCGAAAGATACAAGATTAAGTTTATACATCTGGAAATATTTGCGTATTTGCGATAAGAAGTTCCGTTATCGCCGCTCGGGCTAATTAATTTGAAGATAAGCACGTGTTACCCGATAATTTGATAAGAAGAAATGGTTCGCAAAGTTTAAACGAAAGCGAAATTGTTTTAAATAGTAAACTACTGGTGGAAGTTGAATCGTAGCCGCTTATTGTTTTGGTGGATTTGAACATATTTGTTGCAATAACGTTTTAGAAGAAAGATAGTTCAGTGCTGCTGTAAGAAATTTTTATTACACCGTTTAAGTCGAATTAAAGTAGTAGTAGTACCTGTTAAACGGAGTTTTTCCACCATCAAAGAGCCAGTATTACATCTGAAATTACACTATCTAAGGCAAAATTTAAGTGCAAGCAATGAAGTTCTCAAAGTTGATTAATTAATTGTTTCAATCGATACCTTGTCGCGTGGGATTTGTACTTTGGCTCTGAGTCCCTTTCAGATTTTTGATTGATTTTGCCGAATAAATTTGTAAATGATCTATTATTTGTTTAATCGAGCCCAAATTAGGACCCAGAGTAGTTCTCATGCTAATTTTTTCTGTTGGTACTGGGTTACTCCAGGTGTTTTAGCACATAGCAATTTGCCTGCCTTGACCCTACAGAAGTAAGCCATTGTAGTGACTTTTGTAGTAATTTTTCTGGTGACAAATGTTAATGATTTTTATGAGTTATTCAAAAATCATTGTAATGACAGTCGGGCTTCAATTAATTTGCGTATTATGATCTACTATACAGGGTGTTAAGTAATGTCATTCGGATATTTCAGGGGACGATAGTACTCGTCAAAGTAAGAAAAAAATGCATGGTCGAAAGGGCGCCGTTTTCGTTATACAGGGTGGCAAACTTTCAATTTTTTTTCCCGTATTTTGCATGTTCTCTAGTAATTGTTTCAAATTTGTTACATCAGTTTTTTTAGGATCTCTGCAATGAAGTATCAAAAGAGTTGGTCGCAGTATACAGGGTGTTACATTTTTTTTTGCAACCCTATATAACGAACACGACGTCCTTTAGACCATGCATATATTTGCATTTTTTTAATTTTAACGAGTACGATTACCCTCTAAAATATCTGCACGGCGTTAATTAACACCCCGTATACAACAATTTCCCGAAAAAGTAGCACATTCGTTACATGGTCTCTGTGTAAAAGTATGGAATGTGTCGGAAGTTACCAAACATTGATTGAATCTTTTCAAAATATGCGCAGAATTTCTACATACTCTGCGGACCCTCTACATGATCCAGCAGTCGCCATCTTGGATTTTGAACAAAGATCGTGTGAAGGGATTCCCCAATGCAAGGTCGTGCTCTGGGATTTCCCAGTTACGTAACTGAGAAGTGCCCTGGAATTTTCTCGGCGAAAAAGTCGAAAGGTTACATAACTAAGAGGTGACCTTGTTTTATGATGCAAGGTCGCGCTCTGGGATTTCTCCGACGAAAAAGTCGTGAACTTAGTCATTTTCCTAACCTTGCGAGTGGTTCTGGTCTTGACTAAAGTAACATGGGTTCTTGTCCTAGCTTCGTGCGGAAATAATTCGCGCGGACTCGCGATTGCTCAAATATATTGGCGCTTTCACGGATTTATTGAATTAATTTTAATTATTTCTTTGGAATGAAAGTTTGTTTTTGATTAATTAATTTTACTACGCGATTTAATTTGAAATTCTGTGGTCGGAGTCAATTTGTTATGCAAAATTAGAATCGAAACTTTGGTTATAACGACCTTTTGAGCTCAGAAGGGCGCTTTTCCGTCTTATATGTAACAGATCACACAAACACAAACGTAAATCGAATACTAAAACCGTAATTAATACTCAATAAGAATCAATAATTCAATTTACTTTAACTAAATATAAATAAAATTTTGACTCGACTACGAATCGTCCGTGCAAATCGGTGTATAAAGCATAAACTTCAAGAAAACTATTTTTCAATGCAGAAATAACTAAATTTCTATACAACAGCAATGTAATTCAAAATGTAAATAAGATAGTATGAACAATTTCTTCGGAGTAACACAAGAAATTTAACTTATAGACGTAGATATCTGTTTCGGACTAGGTCCCGGTAACTTCAAAACCTCATTTACAACGCAACGGTAACTAGTATCTTCGTATAACGATAAAAAAATTGCAAAAAATCGCTCTTACAACTAAATTGGCCTTCGTTTTATAATTAGCTTGGCTTAACTAACTTCAAATTTCATTTTATACCTAAGACGCTAATTAATTTTACACTTAAATGGGAAAATAAGTCAACTAATTCAAAATTAACAGTTAAAATAGAAACCTTGTCCGCTAATTGAAAATCTTACACTTGGCTGTACTATCCTAATGAGTCTAGATTAATGGAAACAAAATGAGGTATTTAATAGCAAATTGAATTTATCATTATACCCTAATTCGATTGGCAATTGGATTTTTACAATACCTGCGTCGATCCCATAGAAATTGTCTTGACTCAGTATTCCCCTAGGTCAAAGTTTGTATTTGTGGTATATGAAGTTGCAGGACAGTGGACAGTGGTAAATTTGTATATAGATTTCTCTGTATTGGTACAGACGAGTAATAACAATAACACCACATACATTATATTTAGGTAAATGGAAATCAATCGTAATAATGTGACAGACGGACACGCTTCGAAAACAATCGTACGCGCATTTTCTATATATGCACCTTGACGTTCCGCCCAGATTGAAAAGACACGACGTCAGCCTTCCTGATGTCAAGATGCGTCTTTGTTGAATAACAGATTAATTACGTTCGAGATAAAAGTTCAGTGCGACTTGAGGCACGCGTAGATTTTTTTTTCGGCCGCATATACCTTTTCTATTTTCAGTTTGCGCGAATCTTTATTGAATCCCTTGGAAATGTTTGCGTAATGTTAGGAATATTTAGCAATCTTTCCTCAGTTTTCCAGTGATCGCAAAGAGTTTGCCACAGGTGAGCATTTTAGAACTGCGTTTTCCCATTTTCGAGATTTAATACAAGCGTTTCTCGAATTATTCCGCAAATTAGGTCGCATGGGCGAAATTACGATGCGAAACTGAATTTCTAACTAGCTACGGGACCCATTAACCTGCGTCTATCTCGTCTCATCAAAGTACGTCGTATAAGCATCATTATACTATATACGTCCTGCTCCGTTGTTCTCGTACACCTCATAACATAAACGTTTAATTCATTTTCATAAACTAATTTTGCCAATTTGTGTTCCTGGCACGCCATCAATTTTAATCGAGTATCGCATTTCTGACGGAAGCTTCTGCCACTGATTGACAAGATTACGATACACAAATTTTCGGCAGCAGTCACTGTTGGTTTAAATATTTACGTTGAAACATCAACAATGAGCGTTTAGTTGAAAATAAATGTCCGAGATAAATAAACTTCAGAAAAAAAAAACAGATGGAGCCAGCAGTTGTTCCTTATTTCGACGGATGAAATAACAAAGAGTGCCAATAATATCAAACACGCGTCATTAAACCCTATAGTTATTAAAGATAAGGCGATTTATGGTGTAACTGTACAATAATAAAAGTTTTGGGTTTTCTTTGTGTGAAAAACCATCTCCGTAGCGCCTTTTATGCGCACTTAAGGAACCCTCTTGACTGTTAGCGCAATTTGTAAAATGAATTCAGCAATGTACGCATTGATCCGTGTGAAGTTAGCAATAGATATTGCATGCGTATGGATTAATTCTCTTTAAGAATTTTTGAACATTAGATACACAATTATCATTACACCCTGTATATTTAAAATTGCAGTCGATCGAAGTAAAACAACAAATTTACCGCAACCAAATGGCCCACCTCGTAAATATCCCGCACAAATTCAAAGTTACCGCCACAAAATGGCGCAGCCAATCACAAGTGATCATTACGCTCCGTATGTTTAATTTCAAATGTATCGACACACACGATTCAACTTGATCTCATCGGAACAAAATGGCCGATCTATTATTGGCACAGGTGCAAAAACCCCATCACAAATACACAATTATATAATTACACCCTGTATATTCAAAATGGCAGTCGATCGCAGTAAAACAACAAATTTACCGTAACCAAATGGCCCACCTCGTAAATCTCCCGCACAAATTCAAAGTTACCGCCACAAAATGGCGCAGCCAATCACAAGTGATCATTACGCTCCGTATGTTTAATTTCAAATATATCGACACACACGATTCAATTTGGTCTCATCGGAACAAAATGGCCGATCTAT
>NW_022170878.1:16619343-16620347 GCF_008802855.1 Photinus pyralis
GGCTCACATGATTTTTGAAATAACTTTCTTATAAGGGCGCAAAATTTGATTCCAACAGCTCAAAAAGGCGCATAATTAGTCCTTAATTTCGGCGCACAAACATTATTTATGCAAAAATTCGTGATTCCCTCAAGTTGTAAGGGCTCACATAATTTTCGAAATAACTTTCTTATAAAGGCGCAAAATTTGATTCCAAAAGTTCCAAAGGCGCACACTGCATCTACAACTACAACCGAACACCTCATTTTCTATTAGGGCGCAAAATTTCATTTATGCAGTGCACAGCGCCTAATTATGAATTCGATTAAGTCGATTTAATCGCAAATGACCTGACTAAGCCCCGCAATGCAGCAAGCTTGATAACCTTTGCAAACTCGCTCCGTAATTCTAGCTGTCCCCCGACTTCCCGGCGTCTTACGCTTTCACGCGCATTTAAACAGTCAGGACCGTATTCGGGAACGACTCGATAAAGTTTACGTACAATTCGAAGCAAATAAAAACCTTTAACGAGCTCCCGTTACAGCTTGAAAACGACATTAGGGATTTTTAGTACAAAACACAGATACCAATACCGAGCGAGCCTAAGGCGAGATCGGCAAAAATCAACCGCTCGCACAAAATTCTAGACCGTGCTATACAGTTCCGGTCACAAAATACAGATTTCATACAAATGCCGAGCAAGCCGAAGGCGAGATCGGCAAAAATCAACCGCTCGTTCGAAATTCTAGAGCGGGCTATACGGTTCCGGTCACAAAATACAGATTTCATACAAATGCCGAGCAAGCCGAAGGCGATATCAGCAAAAATCAACCGCTCGTTCGAAATTCTGGATCGTACTATACAATTCCGGTCACAAAACACAGATTTCATACTAATGCCGAGCGAGCCGAAGGTGAGACCGGAAAAATCAACAGCTCACCCGAAATTCTACACCGTACTATACAATTCCGGTCACAAAACACAGATTTCATACCAATTCCAAGCGAGCCGAAGGCGAGATCGGC
>NW_022170878.1:16620447-16686441 GCF_008802855.1 Photinus pyralis
AAATAAAATAAATAAAATAAATTAAATAAATAAAATAAATAAAATAAATAAAATAAATAAAATAAATAAAATAAATAAAATAAATTAAATAAATTAAATAAATAAAATAAATAAAATAAATAAAATAAATAAAATAAATAAAATAAATAAAATAAATAAAATAAATAAAATAAATAAAATAAATAAAATAAATGAAATAAATGAAATAAGTAACATACACTATCCATATCATAGTTAATATTATTATTCGCTATACATGTATGAAGCTGGGAGAAGACATTTCCGTGATCGCGTCAGTTCCAGAGGCACAAACATCACAATTTAAGATAAAATGTGAGAATAGAGGAGTTATTAAATTTCAATTTGAAACTTCCACGGCCTGTCTTTGAACATTCATATACTCAACCCTTCCAGATATATGAATTTTTAAACCTTGAAACCTCGAATAGAATCTTTAAAATCCTAGATTTCTCTTGTCATATTCTTAACTGATACATGCGTTCCGTTGATCGCCACTATCGGTGCACTCATCCTGATTTAATTTATGGATGAGCACATAATCCGCTCCTCGCACCTAAATGGCAACACCGCTCATATAGTTTCTGTGGTGGGACTACCACACACTTTACAACTCCCTCAATTCTGTCAGGGTTGCAAAAGCTTGAGGGGCCACTAGGACCTCCGGATGGCCGACGGGATGCACCGCGTATTCGTTGACTAAACTGTACGCAGACTCGCATACGAGCAGTTCCTGAATTGTCACTAATCGATAGATGGCCGACAAAGTGAATTTGCTATGGTTTGAGAATCTTAAATCGTTAGCTCAAAGGGCCTGACGATCGTAAAGTCTCTGTCCCTCGAGTTCTATGACTGCTAGAAACTGAGAACCGGAAGATCCCGGAGACTTGGGGAGGTCCGAATGCCAGGAACTCCAGGGCCCTGAAACACCGCGGTTCTTGAAAGCACGGAAGCATTTCTGCTCAGTAAGGATCCGTTTTTTGACTCAGGGGTTTTGAGTATCTGAGGTGATGAGCAGTTTCAAAGAAGCCTGGAGTCCACGCGGCACTGAGTAACCGATTTTCAAGGGTTCTATGTCCCCGCCAAATTGAATATTGATACCTACACTGAGGCACTAAAACCCTCTAGGATGCATAAGTAATCTCTTAAGCTGCCGAAATTTATGGACCCTAAGCCTTTAAGCTCCTCCAAAGCTCTTAAGTGCACCTAGAATCCTAAGGTCCTAACCTTAAGCACTTAAGTTCCTAAACTAGGGTCCTAGTTTTCGGACGTTGGTAATCGCGAGAACTCTGCCAATTTGGAGTTCAAAGACTAAAACCATGAGACCATGACCTTTGTGGCTTTGTTGAAGCTCCGAGAGTACTGGGATTTGAGGCTATCAGTGCAATCATCCAGATTTAATTATGAAGGAGCACATACGCTGCTCGTCGCACATATATGGCAACAAGGGTGATATAGTTTCTGTGGTGGGACGACCGCACACTTCACAAGCCTTTCAATTCTGTCAGGGTTGCAGGAGATGAGCTGTTGAGGCCACTAACAACCCCGGATGGCCGACGGGGTGCTTCGCGTACTTGTTGACATACGGATATAATGATCAGACGTCTCTGCCTCCGCTCTTGGGTTTTGTAATACAGTTTCACGGTGTTTGGTCATCAACCAAGGAAAACACTACGTAGGCCCCCTGTTACGTTCACTTTGGGCAAACGTAACAAAAGTTCTTATACACAAGCAGAGCTAAAGCAAAATGGAAAAATAGTAATCTGGATAGACGTCACTTGGCCTTCAGTAAAAGTCAAAGAAGAGGGGAGAACGAAAGACCAGCACTGCACCCCGACTCGATCATGCAGAATACGGAATACGGAAGGCGTGCACTCAGTTTTGGTAAGAGTTCAGGGCTGAAGACGGAGCCGACCGATTCCGTGAGTGCTGTACAAGGTCAAGGAGTTTCTGAATTGTCACTAGTCGAAAGATGTCGACAGAGTGGATTCGCTCTAAGACGGTTTGAGGATCTTACAAAAACCCGACGATCAGAATCACTGAAAACTGGAGGATACCGAAGGCTTCGAAGATCCAGCTGCCAGCAACTCCAAATTCCTGTAACCTCGATGTTCTTTCAAAGCCCTTCGGCTCCGAGGCACAGAAATTTTCGGACCTGACGTTCTGAGGCTTTAAAGCTCTAAGTTTTTGAGGCTCAGAGGCGTTGGGAGTCTAACTGTTAGAATCTGATGCTTTGACTTTGTACACCTTCAAAGCTCCGAGGCTTGTCAGCTCAGACGCCCCAAAGTACGGAAACATCGAGGCCATGTGACACTGTTACCAAACAAAGCTTCTCCGTTACCTCATCATTCTCAGAACTCAATACTGGTCGACCGAGACCCTGAATTTTAGCTCTAGGTTTCAAATAATGAGCTCGCATGTGCCTCATCTCTTAAGTTGCTGAGATTTTAGGCTCCTGCCCCTTTAAGGTCCTAACTTTTATTGTCAGAATTTAAAGAAAAACTTTCCGGGTGGGCATTACAAAGGGAAAATCAATTGAGAAAGTATGTTGGCTAAAAATAAAAACCGTTTCAAGGAACTTTAGCTCATTAATTAAATTCCTAAGGTTTTCAATTCAACAGTCGTCGAAAGTTAAGGGGTTCGTTAGTGAATGAGATATGTTTATTCGTAACGATTCGCTCCATTTAAAAAGCATTTGACGCAATTTAAGGTGAGAGTGTTTCTGAAGTAATATTAAAGGGCCATCGTCGCAAGATGAAAATTGATGTAATTTCGTTAACAGTTTCCATTCAGCTCGAATATAGCTTAAAGGCCCTTTCATATCGATTTCCGTACGGGGAAAATCGTCGCCCCGTGCTGCTTATTGTGCCATTTTCGTGGGGAGGGCGAAAAAAATTGCCGCCAAAATTTATTGTCTTAGGAGGAATGCGTAATTAACGTGGAGACGGTTGACAGCGAAGATTAAACATACATTTTGATTACGCAGGTTCAACGTCAAGTATGTTAAAGTCCTCGCAGCTATAATAAGATGATATGAACTTGAAAAGGGTCCTTCGGGGGTTCGTCGCACTTTTCGAAGGATATGACAGCGAGACTCCTTTGTTAAATTAACGCGATTTAGAAACGTTACGTCAATGTCAAAACGGTATGGATTTCGGGATGCTCAATTAGGGTTTCCTTTCACGTTCTTTTTTTATATTCCGGCGCTTTTCGGAGGAGAACCTTACATTTTCAATGGCTAAATGTTATTTACTGTGTGCGGTCGTATATATACATCTTTTTATTGCTATTTATATGCTTTAAAAATGCTGAATTTCATCTGATAAGGGTCTGGTGTAAATATTTCCTCCGTTACACCCAATTTAGTTTTCTTTATGTTTTCGCGAGGAAACACTTCAAGATGATAAAAGAAAATTTTACTTTACATACAAATGGTTTTCTTGAACCCCTTTGCGAGAGTTGCCACGTGGCTAGAGCTGGAACGCTGTCTTGATCTTTAATTAGTCATTTACGAGTACCATGAGACGAAATTGATCTTAACAAGTAAGTCGTATCTTATTCCAAATTGCAAGCATATTCGAGAAAAATATGACTTCGAGGTTTCAAGGTATCAAGGTTCCATGTCGAAATTTTTTTCAATTCTAGGTTTTAAGGTTTTTAAACCTCAAGGTTTCAAAAACCTAAAACGAACACTATCGACATTATGAGTGCTAATAAAGCTCAAAGGTTTAGCGTTATTGAGGTTTTGAAAGCTTTAAAACTTTGCAGACTTGAGAGCTTATTTGACATGCACGATACACACATGCAGTTTTCCTATTTTCTAATGCTTTGAAATTATTTGCACGCAGGCTATAGATATTCGAGATCGATAGGTTTCCAACATTCACAGTCATTGGATCAGGGTTTTGAGGTTTTAAATGCATCAGAGCTTTATTCACAAGTTTTAGTGGGATTTCGGGTCTCTTAATGCTTCAAAGGTATGAAGTTTTGAAGGTGATATCTCGCGATTTCGAGGATTAATGGTCAAGTTCGAAGCCTCAGAGCTAATGTATCTCAATTAAGGTTATACTTAGGTTTTGTAAGGTTTCAAAACTGTAAATACTCGTTAAAGTCTGTGTCTCTCGGCTTTTGGTGTTACTAGATTGAGGATTAGGTACAGGGAAACAGTCACAAAACTGAATGCTTCAAGGTTTCAAGACTTTCGTACCACAAGGTTTTAAGGTTTCAAAATTTGTGGTGGGGATGTTCCAAACATTTATTGAGACCTATACGACCTATCTGTTCAAAGTTTGAGGGTTTTGAGGTTTGAACTTTTTCACATCCTCAAGCTACGAAGATACCTTCAAAAACATTGAAGCTTTTACTCTATAAATTATGATTCAAAACAAAACCTTAGGTATTCAAATATTCGACCCATAGTTGAACAGTTTCAATCTTAATGTTTAAGGTTAGGGCTTCAAGTTTTCTAAGAATTTAAATTTTTTGTAGCTTTGTGGTCTCAAAACCTCTCTTAAAAGCCTTCTTAAAATCTCTATAAAATCTCTTCAAAACCACTTCAAAGTCTCTGCAAAATCTTTTCAGAATCTCTACAACATTTCTTCAAACTCTATTCAAAATCTTTTCAAAATTTCTTCAAAATCTAATCAAGGTCTCTTCGAAATCTCTTCAGAAAATCTGCAAAATTTCTTCAAAACTTCTTCAAAATGTTTTCAAACCCGCTTCAAAATTTTCTCAAAAACTCTTCAAAATTTCTTCGAAATCTCCTCAAAATCTTTTCAAAATCTCTTCAAAATCTTTTCAGTCTTCAAAATTCCGAAATTTCTTAAAAATTTCTTCAAAATCTTTTCAGTCTCTTAAAAGCTCCGAAATTTTTTTAAAATCTCCAAAATCTTTTCATAATCTTTTTAAGACCTCTTCAAAATCTCTTGAAAAATGTGTCCAAAATACAACATCTCTTCAAAATATCTTTAAAGTCACAATAAAATCTCTTGAAAATCTCTTCAAAGTCTCTTCAACATCTCTTCAAGATCTCTTCCGAATCCCTACAAACGTTCTTCAAAACCTCTTCAAAATGTATTCAAAGTCGCTTTCAAAGTATTCTTCAAAATCTTTTGAAAATCTCTTCATAATATCTTTAAAACCGCTTCAAAATCTCTTCAAAATATGTTCAATATATCTTTAACATCTCTTCAAAATATCTTCATAGTCGCCTTAAAATCTCTTCAGAACCTCCAAAAAATCTCTTCAGAACCTTAAAAAAATCTCTTTAAGATCTCTTCAAAATTCCTTCAGTGTCTCTTCAAAGTACCTGAAAAATCGCCTCAATACCTCATAAAGCCCTTTTTAAAATCCTTTTCAGGGTTGTTACAAGATTATTTAAAACCCCTTCAAAATGTCTTCAAAGTCCCTTCAAAAATCTTCCTTCGCAATCTCATCAAGATCTCTTTAACATATCTGCAAAATATCTTCAAGGTGACTTTAAAATCTCTTCAAAAGCTTCTAACAATTTCTTTAAAATCTCACCAGAATCTTCAAAATCTCCACATAGTCTCTTCAGAATTTTTTCAAAATATCTACAGTCTCCTCAAAATTTCCTCAAAAATTTTCCAAATATTTTTCAAAATCTCTTCAGCATATCTTCAAAATTTCATCAAATAGTCTGCAAAATTACCTCAACATTTCTTAAAATCCGCTTCAAAATCTCTTTTATATTTGCTACAGAATTTCTTTAAAACTTCCTCAAAATATCTTCAAAATCTCTCCAAAATCTTTTCAAAATCTATTCAAAATCTAATCAAACTCTCTTCAACATCTCTTCAAAGTCGCTTTAGTGTCCCTTTAAAAGCGCCATTAAAAGCTCTTCAAGATCTCTTCAAGGTCTTCGCCTCAGTCTTCAAAATTTCTTCAAAGCCTCTTCGAAATAACTTTAAAATGTCTTCAAAATATGTTCAAAGTTGCTTCAAAATCTCTTCTAAATTTTTCAAAATTTCCTCAAAATCTCTACAAAATCTTTTCAAAATTTCCTCAAAATCTCTTCAAAATCTCTTCGAAATTTCTTCGAAATCTCTTCAAAATATCTTTGAAATCTCCAAAGTCATTTCAAAATTTCTTCAAAAATCTCTTCAAAATCTTCAAAATAAGTAGCATTAAAATCTCTTCAATAGCTGCTTAAAATTTCTCGAAAATCTCTCTAAAGTCTCTTCAAATCAGTGCAAAATCATTGCAGGATTTCTTCAAAATCTCTCAAAAGTCTCCTCAGAATCTTTTCAGGATCTTTACAAACTGTCTTTAATACCCCTTGAAAATATCCTCAAAGGCTCAAGAAAATCTCTTTAGAACCTCCTATCTCTTTAAAATCTCTTCAGCGTCTGTTCAAGATCTCTTCAAGCTGTCTGCAAAATCGCCTCATCTCTTAAAAGCAGCGTCAAAACCTCTTTAAAGTCTCTTCTTTGGTTGCTACAAAATTTCTTTAAAACTTCTTCAAAATATTTCCTTTAACAGTCTCATCAAGATCTCTTCAACATCTCTTTAAGAAGGGTTTAAAATCTCTTCAAAAGCTTCGCAAAATGTCATTAAAATCTCTTGAAAATCTCTTCAGACTTCAAAATGTCCACATAGTCTCTGCAGAATTTCTTCAAAATCTCTACAAAATCTTTTCAAAATTTCCTCAAAATATCTAGAAAATCTTTTCAAAATGTTTTCAAAATCTCTTCAAAATCTTTTCAAAATCTCTTCAAAATTCCGAAATTTCTTTAAAATGTCTGCAAAATCGTCAAAATCTCTTCAAAATCTCTTTAAATTTTCTTCAAAATCTCTCAAAATTCTCTTCAAAATCTTTTCAGGATTTTTACGTTTTTTTAATACCGACCCCTTGAAAATATCCTCAGTCTCATTAAGATCTCTTCAGAACCTCCTATCTCTAAAATATCTTCAACGTCTTTTCAAAATCTCTTCAAATTGTCTGCAAAATCGCCTCAAAACCTCTTTAAAATCTCTTTTATGGTTGAATTTTTTTAAAACTTCTTCAAATCTTCAAAATATCTTCAATCTCTTCAAAATTTCTTCCAAATTTCTTCAAAATCTCTCCAAAATCCTTTCAAAATATCATCAAAGTTTCTTCAACATCTCTTCAAAATCTCTCCAAAATCATTTCAAAATATCATCAAAGTCTCTTCAAAGTCGCTTTAAAGTTCCTTTGAAAGCGCATTTAAAAGATTTTGAAGAGCTATTGAAGGTCTCTTAAAAATCTCCACAAAGTCTTTAAAATCTCTTCAAAGCCTATTTTAAAGGTTTCTTGGAAAACCTTGGTTGATTGGGATACTGGAAACAGTAACCTTTAAATTTAGAGTTTTTGTTACTTTCCTCGTAGACGCCCGGCCCCTGTCACAATAAAACATCTCTAAATTATTAATTGGGGAGGTTCTACTAGTAGCTCCGGTCAACTTCCACATTTTCATTACCACTTGCCATAATTCTTGGACACGAAACAAAAATCTGATATGAAAGCTCCATCGGAGTCTCACTACGGATTCTAATGAACACACAATAAGTGATTAACAAACACATGAAAAAAGTTAAAACAAAATCTCTGAGAGAAAGAAAAACTTACAGAGCTTGTTTGGTCATATTACTCCGCTCGCAGACGGGCGACTAGTAAAATAGAAAATCTTCATATTACTTACAGTTTTTTTTTATCCAAATTATCTGAACTTCACTTGTTGTTGAACTGAACTTGATGACACACAAAACTGACTTGAATATGAGGACAAATTTTCGGTGGCTGTTCAAACGGTAGAAACTTTTTAACAAGATAACCTTAAGAAAACCTAATGTACACTTTTTTAGCTGGACGAAAATTTTTGCGCAATTGGGCAACACCCTTTAAACTTCTTACACCACTTTAATTAACAACTGCCCAAAATTTAGCATAAACAAATTCAAATTTCTAAGAGGAAAAACAAACACGGATACACGAATTCAAGTAAAATAAACACAATGTTTGTTTATTTGTAAACTACCACCCAGACTTACTGAATAAATTGAAATATACTCATATACGGCATGTTCCGAAAGTTTAAATGAAATTATTGCAAGGTTTAGGTTTTCTATTTCTATTTTTGGCCTTTATTTTCAGGGGGGTGGGGTCGGCCAAGGCTGTTATGTTTGACACACACTTCTATGCTTCCAAGATAAGATTTCGAAGATTTGTACTTCGAGAATGAAGTGCAACCTCCTGTTAAAGATTTAATGGCTTTTCAATGTTTCAAGCTGGATTCTAGCAATTCAAATTTAAAGGGGTTTATTATATATATCGAAGTCTCCAAATTGCAGAGGCTCAAAGATTCTTAACTTAAAAATATCGAAAGCCTCTTAGAGTTTAAATTTCAAAATTGCCACGAATCATCGATGAAATGATACCTAAAATTTAAAAAGCAAGTTTTTGAAACTTTCAAAATTAAATCTTAAATTGGATTTCAATGTCAATGTTAGTATTCTATGATCTGCCATGCTTCAAAGTTACGATGCAGATGTTACTGATCAACCTTTGATTTGGAGATTTTGAGCGTAGGGATTTTTAATCGTTTGGGGTGTCAAACTTTTAATTTTTACATTTTCGGGTATCAAACTTTTGAAGATTTTCAAATTACGAGGGTTCAAATTTGTGACGGTTCTATATACACAAAAATCCAGGCACGTGACGAATGCTTTTTAAAATATCTCCCCAACGGATTGTGGGCGATCGCTTTCCCGAAAGGTAAATAGTGTTACACAATGTTTAGTAATCAATAGGTAGCAATGCACCGGTGAACAAACATAAATTGCTAAGAGCATAGCCATTATCGTAATTGGTATTTTTAAACAGATCAATTACCCTAACAGCCTTATCGATCACTTTGCCCGAATTTTTTCTGTTCTTAATGAACAGCAACACTAAACTAAAAAAAGTGCCTCATTAAACTTTACAGCGAGCGCATCATTATTGCACGAAAACAATGTGCACATTACACCGTTCAAAATGCAGATGGATATTTTAAATTGGACTGTGCTACGTTCGTGATTGTGTTTGCTTTTTCAATTTGTAAAATGAGTGCTTTTTTAATGGCATATAAACAGAAGCGGGTATTTATTGCGAATTTACAGAGGGAATAAGTGCAATGAGAGCGAACAATGGGAATCGTTCGCATTAGAATGTACTTGTTACGATTTTAATTCGCGAACATATACAGGGTGTTCTTAAATGTGCACTAAGTTGCTTCCACTTCTTCAGGAACTTGTCCATCTGCTCATCGCAAGTAGAAACACAAAGTAGAGTGCATCTTCCTTAAGAGGGGTGGTTTGTAGATCTAGTGATATTTCAAGAAACAAGACACGTCGTTTGACCTCGTTGGAATTAGTGCGTCGTAGAAATGGCTGCGCTGTAGAAAGCCGCATCGTTGCAGAAATTGCGTCGTATTAAAGTCTGAGTGTGCTTCACTTTGACCTAGTTTGATTTTGAGGCTTCCTCCTTCACGTCTACTCGTTTTCCTCTGTGTTAATCCTTGGATTTTAATTCTTTGTTCTTTGCTCTTCTCTTTTGGTGTTCGCTTGTCGCACTTCAATTTTTGCTCTTATCTTACCCTCTCGCCTTAATTCCACATCGTTTGTAATCATTCGATCCTTCTTTTATCACCTTTCTTTCTTTTCCCTATTCCTCACACCATTTCCTTGTCATTATTTCTTCATTCCCAATTCCTTATCGCAATTCATTCTCCCTTCTTCTGATCATTTCGAATTTTTGTCCTTTGTCCCCTCGATCTCCTCGGTCTTCTCGGTGCATCCTCTTTCATTTCGTCTCTCTTCTTTTGCGTACTTAGTTCTCCTCTCTTGGCTCTCCCTATTATCCTTTCTTTGACTCTCCCTTTGTCCTTTTGTTCTTGTTCCCAGTCGCTCTTTTCGCCATTTTCCTCACTCATTCTCAATTCTTCAATATTTCTTATCCTATTATCCTTCCTCTTTCCTGATTCTTCGATTCTTCCTTCATCATCATTCCTTTTTTCCTTCATCCTTCTCCTATTTACTTTTTTTTATTATTTTTCCTTTCTCTTTTCATGTGGCCTTTCCACCTTCCTCTAACGTTACCTATATATTCTTTATTATCCCTTTTTTTATTCTTTGATATAGTACTTCGTCCTTTGGTCTTGTTCTTCTTTCATTTCCCTTCGTCTCATTATTTCGACTTTATTTTAATTTTCCTCATTTGTCCTACTTTATACTTTTTCGTCTTCATCCTCTTCCTTCCTTGCTTCCTTGTTCTCCGATTTGGCACATCGTTCCTCATTTCGCTCTACTTGTTCTCATTCCCTCCTTCCTGTGTCTTCGGCCCTCTCACCTAGCACCTAGGTCATCTTTCTTCTTCACTTTTTTCCCAATTCTCTTTCTTTTCCTTCTTTATTTCTTTATGCGCTTTTCTATACCTTCTTCCGAACGCCCATTTTCCGTTTTCCATTTTTTTTTGTTCTTCTGGTCATCACATGTTCTGTTTTAAACTTACCCCTAAATTTCACCCCCTTTGCATCATTTCGACTTTGTTCCCATTTTCCTCTTCCATTCTCTGTCTTTTCTACTTCTCTTGTCCTACTTCATATCTTTTCGTCTTCCCCCTTTTTCATCCTTGGCCGTTCTTTCGTTGCTATTCTCCCTTACTTCTTATTTTCTGCATCTGTTCTCTTCCTTCATTGTGTCTTCATACGCTTTTCTATACGAATTTGCATCACTTCTGTGTTTCCCGTGATTCTTCATTTATCTTCTCTTATTTTCAATTCCCCTTTGCCGCCTTTCTGTTTGCTTGATTCTTTCTATAATTCTTGCCCCATACTTCATTTTGTTTCATCCTCCTTGAACATATCTTCTTCCTTATACGTTTTCATTATTTACTACTCCTGTTTTCAATATCGCCCTTCGCTCTTTCATCTTCCATTTTTCTGTTCATTTCCATGATTTTGATTAGTTCGTCTTTTTTCTTCTCCTCTGTCATGCTTCCCCATTCGCTCTCACTCATGCCCTGATCTTGTCTCTTTTAGTTGCTCGTTTTTTCTCTCCATGTTCAGACATCGTTTTTCATTCTTCTCTTTCCTTTTCCCTCTTTTTTGTCTTTGGTTCTCTTTTGCACATCACCCACCTTTTTCACTTTATTCCCTTTCTTCCATATATATTTTTTTCCTTTTTCATTGTTATTTATTCCGCTCTGCCATATGTTCCTCCTTCTCATCCTCTTCTTTTTTCTTTTTTATTCTTCTGAATCCAAACATTACGGTATCCTTAAGCTCATTACAACGTCCATGAAGCAATGAAATTACAAAATATCGACTCCTTAAGCTTTGTGGTCCGAAACCTCTGACTAGAAATTGCTTGTGTACACTCATTACGTATCCTTTATTTCATTCCTTGTCCTTTTCCTTTCGGTACTCTTTTCTTTTTTACCGCTCCTTTCACTTAGCACTTCGATATCTATTCTGCGCCTCTCCTTCTTCCCTGTTTCCCCTTTCATTTCCTTTTTTCTACTCATCTTCTTACTTTTATCTTCTTTCCCTTTTTATTGATCCTTCTCCCCTCCCCTTTTCCCCCTTTAATTGCAGCCTTTCCTTTTCTCCCCCTTATTTCTTCATTTTCTTCTTTCCAGCCTTCTTGTTCTTCCTCCGTAGATCTCTTCCCGTTGATGGATTTAATTTTCAGTCCTTCTCCTTCATACGTACTCATTTTCCTCTTTATTAATCCCTGACTTTTCTATCTTTGTTCTTTGCTCTTCCTTCATAATCATTCGGCCCTCCTTCTATCATCATTCTTTCTTTTCCCTACTCCTCACGCCATTTCTTTGTCATTGTTTCTTCAGTCTCCTTTGCTTATCGTCATTCGTCCTCCCATTTTCCTTTTTTCTTCTCGTCATGTTTTGATCTTCATCTCACTCGATTTCCCTGTATTTCCGGTATATTCATATCCTCTTCTTTCGCCTCCCTTCTTTGGCATTCTCACATCTTCTTTCTTCGTTCGTTGCTCGTCTCTCTTGATTCGCTATTCCGTTTTCGATTTACTATTGCCGTACTTTTCTTCTTGTTCCCAGTCGCTCATTTCTCCTTCTTCCTACCTCATTCTGTTTAGATATTTTTTTCTCCTTCCTCTTTCCTGTTTTTTTTCGATTCACGTTCCTTACTTTATTTCTTCATCCTTCTTCTGCATATATTTATACCTGTTCTCTTTTCATATCGTCTTTACACCTTCCTATTTCTTCGTTCGTTTTTCATCTTCCTGTTATTTTATCTTCCTCCTGCTTACAGCTCTTTATTCATTCTTCGAACTCATTTTATTCTGGCATATCTTCTCCCTCCTTGCTTCTCACGCGACCTTTATATTCGCCCTTATCCCTTTTTCCATTTTTATCATTATTTTAACTTTGTTTTCATTTTCCTCTTCAATATCCTATGATTTCTTCTTCCTCGTTTGCCTTTCGTCACATCTCTTCGTCTTCCCCTTTTTCATACTTGGCTCTTCGTTCCTTGCTATTCTATTTTAGTTCCTCATTCTTTGTCGTTCTCCCATTGCTTTTTGCACATCCTTTCTCATTTTCTTTGCTTGTCCTCATTTCCTGTGAGTTTGACTCTCTCCCCTACATCATCGGTCTTTCTCATCTTTTCCTTTTTTTCTTTGCTCTCTGTTCATTGTATTTCTTCCTACGCCTTTCCGTAACTTGCTCCGTTCTTCCGTGTTCCCCATCAATGCCCCTCTACTTCCCGATTTATTCCTCTTTTCTCTTCACATTTATCTTTTACATTTGGTATTGTTCGTCGTTTTCCTTCTCTTGTTTTCTTTATGCATCTTCACCTTACCTCCCTTCCGTTTCCTTTATTCTCTCTATCATTCTTCCTTCATCTTCACTCTACTCTCGCAATTCCTTTGTTGATTCTTTAGTGCTTTTTTCTGATTCCCAGTCGCTCATTTTCCTCTCTTCCCACCTGATTTCCGATTCTTAGACATTTTTGCTTCCTCTTTCCTGTTTCATCCGATACTTCCGTCTACATAATATTATATTCATCTTTGTCCTTTCTTCATTATTTTTTCCTTCCTATTTTCATATTGTCTTTCCACCTTCCCCTTTCTTCCACTTACTTTACCTTCCTGGTCTTATCTTTCATTTTCATTATTTCGATCTTTATTCTTTTTTTTTCTTCAATTTCCTGTACTTCCTCCTTTCTCATGTGCCCTACTTCACATTTTTTTGTTTTCCTCGTTTTTCACCTTTTCCTCTTCGCTCCATGCCATTGTACCCGACTTCCTTGCTTTTTGCCCTCCCCGTTCGCTTTTTGCACATCCTTCCTCATTGTTTTCTGTTTTTTGTCGATCTTCATTTCGTCCTACCTGGACCTGCGACTTCCTCTTCTCTCCTTCTTTGCTCTTCCTTCGTTATTTCTTCTTACGCTTTTCCCCCTTTCCCCATGTCTTTATTTTTCATTGTATTTTATTACCGTCTTCTATATATTCTATCTTCCTTCCTCTTTTTTCGTCTTCTGGTTGTTTCGTTGTTATCTTGACTTTCACCTTCCGTCTGCCTCTACCGTCCGGTTTGCTCTTGCTTGTTCCTCCGCATTCATCCTCTTCTTTGTGTTGGTTAGCGGCTCTTCCTTATTTGCCCTCCTTTGTCTTTTCTCCCCTTTAATCTCCAACTTGGCGATTTATCCTCTTTTTTCCCTACATTGTTTCTTTCTTGTGTATCGTTCGTCCTTTTCTTTTACCTCAGTTCCTCTTTTCTGCTTCTCCCAATTCTTACCTGATACTTCTTCTCGTTCACCCTTCCTCGTTCTTCTTTTTTCGTTATTTATAATCTACCATTCGTCGTTTGCTATTCGTTTTTCGCCTGTCCCTCGTCGTTTGTAGACGCCGATAGGTAGCTAATATATTTGTGGGAATAACAGACATCGAGGGGAGAAGAAAGACTACTCATCGGTGATAAAGAACGAAGGCGGATGTGGCGCAATTTTTCCGGGAAATATGAAGTGGTTGGTTCTAGAACATTCGAGATCACCCGCAACCACACGGAAACACTCTATTTTACTATATAATCAAATCGAATTGCGTTGCAGGACAGTTCCAATTTCAACGCCTAAGTAATAAATAGTCCGCGATGTTATAAATCAATTCATTTTAAGTCTGTTATAAATGTATTGTTAGCTAATTGTAAATAAATAACCAATAAACCAATCAAATTTACAATAGCATAAAACTAACGGTATTCCTATTGTTTCAGCTTGTCGCCAGATGGAATATGGCGTCCAGGCGATCTTCGGACCATCCGATCCCGTGCTGGGCGCCCACATCCAAAGCATCTGCGAGGCCCTCGACGTACCGCACCTCGAAGCCCGTATAGACTTCGAGCCCTTCTCAAAGGAGCTATCGATCAATCTGCATCCCAGCCAGGAGCTAATGAACAAGGCCTTTCGAGATCTAATGACCTACCTAAATTGGACCAAAGTGGCAATTATTTACGAGGAGGATTACGGTACGTAATTAACTTTTCTTGCTGAACGCATTTTCACTGTCAATTTATAAGAGTACATTAAAATTTAATTAGCGAGAATTAGTGCTTACCAGTTCATTACGTTGGAATTGTAGCTTTAAGGGGTGGCTAATTAATTAGTGCTTAGCATTTTCGTCGAATACAACGCGACTTTTTGGCGAATAAAAGTGGAATCAAGGTATCCTCTCGAACGATGCAGGTGGAATTCACGGTTGACTTTGTTGACGTTTTGTTCGTATTACCTTTTTCGGTGCTCGGAGCCTAACAGATGCCTGACATATTTTCAATTGTAAGTCGAGAATATTATTAACATTAATATTATTCGTTATTTTATCAAATGGAAGATTCAGAATTCCATAGGCGTCTCTTTTAAATTTTTGACCTATTTCCAGACATAACTAAATCATATTTGACGTACTTTAGATAAACTTCAGCAAAACATGCTCCAAGAAGCCGCTCCGAAATTACGTGACCTGGTCGGGCAAATCAAACTAACGACATAATATGGTGGAAATCCGTGAATCGCAACTCATATATCGCACATATTTTCTAAACTGAAGAGTTTTTGTTAGCATGATCTCGCCCCCGAAATAGATAACTTGCCCCTCGTTCAGGGGATTCAAGCCTACAGTTGAGAGTTGAGGTCCATGCCGGCATTAGGTGTCGTAACTAATGTGGTTACAGTTATTTGTCATCCCCGTGGCCGCCTCATTCACGGAGAACATTTTAGTTTACACACAATTCGTACACACACCAAAAAATCCGATAACTTCCACATATTTAAACGAATTATATCAATTTCAAAGACATTAAAGTTTTTAGTTTCAGTAATAAGAGCTTCAATTAATTGTATTCGACTGTCACATGTAAAGCAAAAAAACCAGTTAACGCTACAATTAGCACACGTAGACCGAGGCAAATTTCAAAAACTTACTGATCTTTTCCATTTCACATTTAGTTCACCTACTAGGGAGTAAAGGTAGCTTAATTAATTATACGTAGGTTTCTACTCAGGCTTAAATAGTGTTATTCAGTGCATGCAAATAATACTTTTTGCGATTATTTTAATTGATATGCAACACTCTTTACGTACGTAATCGATGTGGCATTGTGTGGTAGATGAAATTTGGAGAAGTTTCTTTTAGGCCTTTTCAAGCTGCAAGAGCTGGTTAAGGCGCCGGACTCGGCGAAAACGGAAATGTACATACGTCAGGCCGGGCCCGGTTCGTATCGACAGGTCCTGAGGGAAGTGCGACAGAAGGAGATTTTCAAGTTGATTGTCGACACGAATCCGAAACACATTCATCATTTCTTTCGAGCGGTAAGTTTTTCTCATCTTTTATTAGCTTTAGCTAATGCCATTTCTTAATATCAATGTTACTGAAATACATTTAGTCCAAATTACCGTCGACGTATGAATAGCTCCAGAGTTTAAGAAGTTATAAATGAGTTTTCAAAGACTCATACTCTTTAATCTAAGTTTTCGTTCGTCCTGTATTGCCAGTCCAATCCAGGACAATGTAGTTCGAGATATACCCAGCTAAGGCCCATAAAGTATTCTCATAATCAAATAGCCAAATAGTACTTTGATATTAAATATATTCAACGATCATGGTCATTATCAGGGGGTTATAGAGGTACATATTATCAACGTTGTAACATTTTCTATAAATGGTTAATACAAACCAAAGGTGATTAGTAAAAGGGCTAGCGGGGTGTTATGCCCCCAATGGTTCCAAAATTTGCGTTTCTCTGTTCTTTTTTTTAAGAAAGATCAGTCGTATTTGATTAGCTTTTTTGGGTATGTCCTACCCAATTTTGATTTGTTTAAGATTCGGTTCGCTTGCCATAATTATTTTAGTGCAGCTTTAATCATCATTTAAGGTTGGTTTAATGGATTCTTCGGGTTCAAATTTACGAGAAAATCACGTTTCCCCGCTTATATAGTAAAAGTCGTCTCTGATTAATTTCCAAAGACTTTCATAACCTAAAAAATGCGTTCAAGTTGGAAATGCCTTAATTTACTTTGAGTATCTCTTCAAAATCTCTTCAAATTTCTTCAAAATCTCTTCAAAATCTCTTCAGAATCTCTTCAAAATCTCTTCAAAGTTTCTTCAAAAGCTCTTCAAAATCTCTTCAAAATCTCTTCAAAATCTCTGCAAAATCTCTTCAAACTTTCTTCAAAATCTCTTCAACATTTTTTTCAAACTCTCTTCAGAATCTCCTCAGAATCTCTCCAAAATCTCTTGCGAATCTGTTCGAAATCTCTCTAATATCTACAAAATCTATTTGAATATCTTCAAAATCTCTAAAATTTCTTCAAAGCTTCCAATCTCTTCATGATCTCTTCAAAATCTCTTCCAATTTCTTTAAAATTTCCTCAAAATTTCTTCGAAACCTCTTCAAAATCTCTTCAAAATCACTTCCAAATCGCTTCTAAATCTCTTCAACATCTCTTCAAAATCTCTTCAAAATTTTTTCAAAATCTCTTCAAAGTCTCTTCAACATCTCTTCAAAATCTCTACAACATATCTTCAAAATCTCAGCAAAATCTTCAAATTTTCTTCAAAATCTCTTCAAAATTTTTGTCAGATTCTCTTCAGAATCTCCTGAGAATCCCCTCAGAATCTCTCCAGAATCCATTCAGAATCTCTTCAAAATCTCTTCAAATTTCTTTAAAATTTCTTCAAAATTTCTTCAAAACCTTTTCAGAATCTCTTCTATATCTCTTCAAAATCTCTTTAAAATCTTTTCAAAAGCTCTTCAGAATCTCTTCAAAATCTCTGTAAAATCTCTTCAAAGTTTCTTCAAAATCTCTTCAAAATTTTTTTCACATTCTCTTCGGAATCTCTCGTGAATCTGTTCGAAATCTCTCTAAAATCTACAAAATCTATTTAAATATCTTTTCTTCAGAATTTTCAAATCTCTTCATGATCTCTTCAAAATCGCTCTTCAAAATTTTTTCAAAATCTCTTCAAAATCTCTTCAAAATCACTTCCAAATTTCTTCAAAATCTCTTCAAAATCTCTTCAAAATCTTTTTAAAATCTCTTCAAAATCTCTACAACATATCTTCGAAATCTCTTCAACATTTTTTTCAGATTCTCTTCAGAATCTCCTCACAATCTGTCCAGAATCCCTTCAGAATCTCCTCAGAATCTCTCCAGAATCTCTTGCGAATCTGTTCGAAATTTCTCTAAAATCTACAAAATCTATTTAAATATCTTCAGTCTCTAAAATTTCTTAAAAATCTTCAAATCTCTTCATGCTGTCTTCAAAATATCTTCAAATTTCTTCAAAATCTTTTCAAAGTTTGTTCAATGTCTCTTCAAAATCTCTTCAGCACCTCTTCAAACTGTCTACAGAATCTTCTCAGAATCATTTCCAAAAATTCGGTTTCAGTTTCGACTCCAAACTTTTGTTTGAGTTCTCGTTGGTAACTTTTTCAGTTATTCGGAGCCGTTGAAACCTCCACATCCTCCTCGTTTTCCTGCGTTCTCTTGTTTTACTTGTTCTCCCATTCTTCGGTTTTTTCATTATTCACTGGATTTCTTAAATTCTTCTTCATCTGCTATCCCTTAAAATTTCTTGATTTCTTGCGCATCCTCTTCCATCCGCTACTTCTTTTATTTCCTTTTCCAGTTTTTCGAAGCCCTCGAAATTTCAAAATATTTCACTAGATTCCTCTACTCCCTTTCTTTTGTTGTGTCTTCTGTTCTTCGCCTCTTTGTCAGTTACAAGGTTCTTTGATTTTTGCGCTCCTTGCCCTTTTTTGTGGATTCTTCGACTTTTTCGCCGCGTGTCAGCTAGCGTCCCTTCCTCGATCCACTTCTTTGTTCTTTGAAGATTTCAAGCCTACTCGTCTTCCTCGCTTTCCTATACCTCCTGATTTTCCTGCGTTCCTGATGTTTGGCTTCTTTATTATCGAAGGGTTCATTGAATTTTTTTCCTTCGCCTTTTTTCTTTCATTTCTTGTGCCTCTTCGTACTCTTCTACTTCTCTTGAGTGTGGCGCTCACGATTCTTGCCTTCTGTAATTTCTTTCGACTACGTTTTCTTTTCAGCTACTTTTCTGTTCTTTGAGAATCTTGAGATTTTAATTTTTCTCGACATCTTCGCTTTCTTATACTCCCCTGATTTTCTAACTTTCCTGTTCTTGGACATCTTTATCATTCCCTGCCCAAGTTCTTCGGATTTCTTCATTTCTACTTTGCTTACTTTCGTTCTTGGCTCCGTTTTCTCCTTCTCCTCTCGTTTTTGTAGATTTTTCGACTCTGCTTTCTGGCTGACTTTTTTTTCAAATTTCTTATTATTCACTTTCTCCGTCTTTCGGGGCTTTTGAGATCGGACTGCCACGCCTCAGCTTTTCCACCTTCTGCAGCCTATTTTTCGCTTGTTTAGTTTCTCTCTTCCCTATACTCTCTTGATATTCTTGCGTTCTTCCGCTTCTCTATAATTGTTCGGATTTCATAATTTCCTCATCGTCTACTTTGATCGCTTCAACTTCTTTGATTTCATAGGCTTCTTTGTTCTCTTGGATTTTTTCTTCTTCAGTTTTTTTGGTTTCTTCGATTGTTTCTCTCTCCTCCGCTGCATTGGAAACAACTTCCTTAATTGGGAAGTCTATGAGCTACTTCATATCTTCAGTCTCCTTGATTTCACCTTAAAAAATTTCTTTTTCTATGCTTCCTCTACTTGTGCTTCCCAGAATTTTTCGATCTCATAGGCTTCCTTCAACATTTTTTTCTTAACTTCTTTCATTTCAAATAAATCGCCAATCAAAACACGTGCGCTAATTAGATTTCGGCTGACAGAAACTTATTGAAAACGAAAACTACGCAAATACAAACAATTCTAAAGGAAAAAACAAACACCGAAATACAAATTCAAATGAAACGAACCACCTATGTGCTTACTTTGTAAATAATCCCCCTCATTTAGTTACCTGAAATATACTCAAATGCACGATGTCCTGTCAGTATTTTTGGTTTTTACACCGAACTGACTTTTAAATGACAATATTTTAAGTAGGTAGTCCATATTTATTAATGTCTCATGGCCGTTTGCACCGACAAATTTAAGCGGAGCTTAGCTTAAGCGTAGCTTAAAATCCATGGCAACGATTATTGAGACAATGGTTGTCATGGATTTTAAGCTACGCTTAAGCTAAGCACCGCTTAACTTTGTCGGTGCAAACGGCCATCAAAGCCTTAACCCACTATCTTTCCCTAAACGAATTCGCTACTTTTCGAGTAACTTCGCAGTTCTTTAGTGCAGGTTGAACTGCGGCATGTTTAAACCCGGTTCGGATGCAGCAAATGAGCGCTTTTTTTTCATTCAATAATTCAACCACTGAAATATTCCGTTTTGTACCGCTACATTTTCCATACACAGCCGAATCATTTTTTTTAATCCACTCTCAGCGTTTCGCCTATCTGAAAATTAAATCCCCTAAAATGATTGGAAATGAACGGGGAGGAAAATAGCTTTTAATCGCTCTTCCGGGAAACTTTTGTTTGTTTGTATTGATAAAGCAGCGCTAAAATCTCCATTGTGCATTTTCACAAAGAAAAATGTTGCTTTTGTTGCAGATTTTACAACTTCAAATGAACGACTACCGATACCACTACATGTTCACCACCTTTGTAAGTATCAGCTACCGTTTAAATTTGCTTCATTTTATTAATAGGACCGATATCAATTAAGCCCTAGCAAAAGTGATCTCTTATGGGAGTAAAACGTTTAGAGCATTATATAAAAAACTACTCAATCGACATACAGAACTTCAGGGCCAACAATAAATGAGACTGTCGCCCCCTATTCGTAACTGAAAATAACTTCAAAAGGCCAAGGCCACTCGATTTACAAAAAAAAAATTAGTTGCATTTGCATCACACGCTCGGCTTGCCTACATTACAAGAGACTCTAAATATACTGGGTCTGTAGACACAAGAAAATGCTATGAATCTAAGCAAACCCTAAAACGGGAAAATATTGACATGTAAAATTTCGTGATTTGTCGTTATTTTGTGTAAAATGAAGGCGTTTTCACAAACACTGTTTATTTAATTAGCTTCTGCTTACGCATAAGCAAGTTCAAGCAGTAATTTAAATAGAAAGATTAAAAGATTACCCAACTTACCACAGCAAATAATAGATCTGTTTAATTAAATTTCCTTAAATAATGAACAACAAACATCCCGCTAAGCTAACTAAGAAGAAAAGTAAAAGTACAGCAGGTTTCCTTTCACAAGTTGACAAGGCATGTTTAAATATATACTTGTTCTTTGATATTTTTCAACTAAAGTAAATACCCTTGTCTGAAACTGTTTTTGTTTATTACAAAAGGTTTAATTAATTTTCCTTCTCTTTTATCTTCGTAAACTTGCCAGAATGGAATATTTCGCAAAAGTAAACTAAAAATTTTTTTAGTGTACACGATGGAAACCGCGTATATAGCCTCAAAACAAACAGCATTTTTTTACAGAAACTGCGTACTGAAGTGAAGTGAAAAAATCTTTATTACCTTTAGTTTTACAGTAAAACTACACCTACCGAAGTATTTGCACACAAGATCTAAGTTAATAGAGAAACTAAAATTAAACCCGAGGCTACTAGCCTGTTTGGGTTTTACACATATACCTTTTCATGCCCACTATAGCAGGGTAAGGGGACGGACTGGTCAATATTTTCTCTTTAACTAGTACTTGAAATGTGTAGTCAGTGGCGTTCGTCTGTCTAGTCAAGGGAAGCATATTATTTTTAATGGAAACTACTGGTTTTTATTACATTGTTGAAGAGTGTTCTTTTTTGGATATAGCACAAAATGAATACGCAATAGAAAATATTGGTTGCTATTCAAATATTTTGAAGGTATACTCAGTGTTCCCCAAATTACAACCTGCATAATATTCCGCATTGCCTATGTTACCTAGTGATGATGCTTTTTGTAAATCGCCAATGTTAGTAGACGTTAAGGGCATTCGCTCTTTATAAGGTCTTCGAATGTTTGCACGAGGTCCATTTTTGTGTTTCCAAATATATAGAAATATTTAGGGTTTTAGTGGTTCTTGAATATGGACCTGATTTTTCAATTGCGTGTGAAAGTTTAAGGCGCTAGGTAGTCGCGAGAGTCTGTAAGTATCACATCCGTCGTTACCATAGGTGTGAATTGCTGATTGAGCGGGTTTCCACTCCAAGCAAAGTTGAGTTATTAGTGTCTAGGGTTCTCATTGGACGCAAACAATAGCTTTGATTGGTAGACAAAGTTATACGTCCTAGAATTGATGCGAATCAGAACAGTAAAGTAGTGGGAAATTAGAGTATATCTTCGAATTCCCCCACAAAGGAATATCCCTGAAAGAAAAAGAAGCTTCCAAAGCTTGTTTGGACATAATACTCCGCACGCAGAAAGTCAACTAAAAATCAAAAAATTTTAAAATTACTCGCTGACAGCTTCAAAAAACTTTCCTTCTTTAATAGACTGAACTCAATGACTGGATTGATAAATAAGAAGAGAACATTTTCGGTGCTTGCTCGGGCGGTAGAAATTTTCCGGAACACATGAAGCAATTAATATAAGATCCGTGAAAGAAAAAGAAGCTTACAAAGCTTGTTTGGTTGGACATAATACCCCGCACGCGAACGGTCGATAATTAAAAATTAAACAATTTTGAAATTACAGTTTTGTTGGGGGGGGGGGGGGGGGAGGAAGGAAATCTTTTTACGCACTTTATTTCGAAACTGACGAACTGCGTCTTCAACAAAACCACTAGGACGTGAGATTTAGCGTAAACAAATTTACAGGTTCTTGTTACTGTTGCGGAAAACCGAGCCGAAAACTAACAGCTCCTCAGAATTCTTCAAATCAACCACCAATCGGTCAGATTTGATAGCGCCACCTATAAAGGAATCCGTCCCCACCGAACTAATCACATCGTAAAGCAGGTATACCTTCTAACAGCGCTAAGAAAACGTGCGTTAATTAAATTTCGTCCGATAAAAACTCCTTATCGCAGGCGACCAGATGTCACTACATTTTAACACGCAATTTCGAGTTTTACAATTAAATACACAAAACGATTTTAGGTTTTCATACATGAACTTGCTCTTTTGAAATATCTTCAGTAGTCGGCTTACCCAAATTATAAGAAACTCAAACTTTACTGGGTTCATAAATATTCTTTTAAAGACTTTTAAACGCTATATTTCCTCATTGCTGCCTACATTAAATTTTCATGTTCATTGAAAACAGACGGCAATAGAAGAACAATTTCATTAACTTTTTTAATTTGTACGATTTTAACGGTATTACGTTTTATTATTGTTAAAGTTAGACGCGTTGGTCATGAACCTTCTGTGCACTTATTTAAAAAAAAAACTATACACTGTGATCGAGATAGAGGGTTACATCAATATCTCTTCTATTTGGTGAGATATGACAAATTTGCTAACTTCCTACATCACTTCCAGTTTAACCGAAAAACGATGCAAATTTTGTTTTTCAAATGCAATGCCTAATATAACATAATATAAGTTTTTTTAAATACTCGAAGAGGGCAATCAATCTTCTATACAACATAAAATATGCATATTGTTGATATACAAACAAGTTCGTTATTCAATATTTAGAAAACTTATGAAAACTAGCATACCGTGTGCAGTCATGATGCGTGGTGTCTGTTGAGTTACACAGAAAAGTTGCTTGAAGAGGCTCTTTTCAACGATACCAAATTTGTTAAAATCGGTCAAACGGTTAAGAAGTTAAATCAGGTTATTGCAAAAACAATTGAACGCCCTACGCCATCTTTGTTTTTGAAATAACCGAGTTTTTGTTTTGACGAAAATGATAGATAAACTGATTCTCTTTAAAACTGTGAAAAAAGAATGTTTAATTTATTATGCGAAATTTAAATAAAATGCAATTTTAAAGATTAAGGTGGCAGGTACGCCCTGTGGTGGTCATTTTTAGAACTTGAAAATATTTTCCAGCGATTCTTCATAACCGATTTACCCCATAATTTTTTCTACCCCTAGGTCATACGACGAACGGTCGAGGAACAGTCTTATTGGGTCATCCGGTACTAATGATTATTTATATATAAATGCGATTTCATAAACCGTTTCACATTCTTTTTAAAAACATTATAAACTCTTGTCTTATCACGTATACAAAATGTTATAAATTATTGCCTATTTACTTTTAACAAAAATAATTTCTAAAGATAAGTAAACTGCACACAAAGAAAACACCTGCACCTTATCAACTTAAAATGTGATAAAATTAAATAAAAACAATAATTTCCTATTGTTATCTAGTAATGGTCTGCATTCAGTACAAATAATTTCGAAAGATAAGCCACTTGCACACAAAGAAAACACCTGCACCTTATCAACTTAAAATGTGATAAAATTAAATGAAAACAATAATTTCGCATTGTTATCTACTAATGGTCTACATTCAGTACAAATAATTTCTAAAGATAAGTAAATTGCACACAAAGAAAACACCTGCACCTTATCAACTAAAAATGTGATAAAATTAAATAAAAATAATATTGTTATCTAATAATGGTCTACATTCAATACAAATGAACAGATGTGATGCATAGTAACGCACCAGTATACATACATGTTTGACAGTTGGGGGTCAATATATGGCTTTCTCAGCGCAATGAAACATTTCACTTGCTATTTTAGATTACTTATTGGAGCAGTTTCTAGAACCAATGCTCAATAATTCCATTGTGGATGTTGTTCTTTAATCTTTTGTCTCATAAAAAAAATATCTTCTCCCCTTTGACTTCGAATTCTTACCGAGACTTTAATTTTTACTTCCATTCCGAAGTAAATCCCTTTCAAATTGTCTGTAAAGGAAATTGCATTTCCGCTTGTATTGTACAAAGCAATTTTTCCTAATTCAATTTGATTGCTCCATAAGCGGATCAATTGGGCGTAGAGAATAATAAATAAACGGCGAATAATTGACATGTATGGACCTGTCAGCCAGCAGAACACTCGATGCACTTGACGCGTCAAGCTGTCACATCGCCCGTGATTAGCAGCACCAATCACTCAAAACAGCGGACGCGCAAATTACACTTCCGCCTCCAAGACATTTAAACCGTTCCATTTTTAATCAAACAGAAAGATTTTTCGTAATTTTAACTGTAAGCTCGGACGTCTCGAGATTAATTCTTGCGTTCCTCCACTTCTTTAATTTAACCTGCTCTTTCGTATATCAATCTGACAACAAATGGCGAGCGACATTTTTTTGCGAAAGAAAAAATTAACTGCACTGAACTGAAATATTAGTTTTAATATAAATTGTTTTTTGGTAACGAGAAGTTTATCGATTCGCTAGCTAGAGGCATGGTCCCCGGTCTTTTTTTTAATAAATGGACTCTAATGGTGGAACGTAAGGAATGGAAAACATTTTTGCCCTTAAGTTCGAGAACTTCATTAATCTTTTATTCCGCATCGAATTGGAGAGCATAGGGGCGGAAATGTGTTCCTAAGTTTCGAATTGTTTTTCGATACATCTATAGTTTAATTACTGTAGCAATCAAGGAGCGAGGGGGTAATGTACAAAAACGTTCGGCATACGATTCTCAGTAAGGGAATTTATCCACTCAGCTCGTATTCGGAAACCAGACTTTTGATCCGGCTCATAATCAATAGCGCTGAACGTTGAACTCGTAGAAATCGATTGGCGAAGGTTTGACATCGCTATCTCTTTTCGTTCTCGAGTTAGAAAAGGTATAGACAGACGGACAGACAGACGGACAAAACCATCACGTAAGGTAAATTTGTTTTCCCCTAAAAACGTCGTTTATTACATTTTTGAACGTCATTTACATAAATGTAGGCTTGACACCATTTATTTATATTGCACTCCTGTTCATTTATAATAGAAACTGGTTTGGAAGAGTGGTGGCTTAAGGATCAACACCCAACACTTAAAAGTCTTCCGGTCTCAAGTTTTAAAAGCTAAAGATCTAGTATTTTAAGCTCAAGGCTCAAGATTCAAAGTTTAAGAGTCAAGGTCTACGGTTTATATTTCGGGGAATGGTCGATTCTCAAGATACAGAACTCAAGATTCGAGGGTCAAGGCTGGTCTGCAGATCGTTGTTCAAGGTTCATGGAATAAACCTCGTGTTTGAAGGCTTAATACTCCAATGTGCCAAGTTTATAATTCAGGACTGCAGGTTAGAGGGTTCAAAGTCAACATTCAATGGATAGAGGTTATTATATATTATATATTAAATGTTTTGGCGGATATAGGCGAAAGGCTTAAGGACTAAGATGACTCAAAGTTCAAGGTTCAGGGTTTAATTCTGGGTATTTAAAGCCCAAGGCTCAATGTATAAGGTTTAAGAACGAGTTAGAAAGCTAAAGATTCAAGGCTTACAGCTTATTGTTTATATAAGATCCAAGACTCAATCTTTTTCACGACGATCAAGGTTTTCAAGGTGAAACCTTAAGTTTTCAGGGGTCACAGTTTAAGGCTCAAGGTTCAAAATTCATGTTTAAGGCTCTAAATTTGAAATACAAGGCTCATGAATTAATGCTGACATTTATGTGTAAAAAATAAAATTCTATGATTCAGACTCAGTGTTAAGGTTTTAAAATCTCAGTGAGCAATGGCCAAGGTTTAAGCTCAAGTTTCAAGATTCATGTCACACGTCTGAAAGCTCAAAGATTACTTCATGATTAAGGTTTTGTGATTTTTGTGAAAAATGAAATTACAAGGTTCAAGGTTCAAGGCCAACGGGGCATTGCTCAAGCTTAAGAGTTAGTGATTTAACGATTAAATCTGAAACTCAAGTTTTAAAATCAGTAAATGTTAGAAACACAATGCAGAACAGCTTATGGCCACGCCCCAACGGTAAATGTTCAAGGCTACGAACTCATGGCACAAGGTTTAAGCCTTACGGTTCGCAAATCAAGGTTTAGTTTTGGGTATTTAAAGTTCAAAGTTCAATGACTAAAGTTTATTTTTGTATTTATTTATTTATTTATTTATTTAATTAATTTATTTAATTATTTATTTATTTATTTATTTATTTATTTATTTATTTATATATGTATTTATTTATTTATTTATTTATTTAAAGACTCCCAATTTAATATGCCAATGCCTGAGACTCAGACTTTAAGGGCCAAAGTTCAACGTTCAGGTCCAATATTTGTAATTTTCTAATCTACTATGAGGCTTACGGTTAATACTAAACGATTAAGGACCAATTGCTTAGGGATCAAGCATCAAAGTTCGTTTACCCTAAGGTTTCAGAGTTCAAGGTTTATGGGTCAGGGTTCAAAGTTCAGGTTCAAGGTTTTAAATTTGAAATATACGGCTTACGATCCAGGTTTAAGCTAAGGTTTAAGTTTCATGTTACATGGTGCAAACCTCAACACTGAAGGCTCAAAGATGACTCAAGGTTTAAAGTTTAAGGTTTTGCGACCAATATTGAAATCCGAAAATTAAAACCTCAAGGGTTAGGGTTCCAGAACAAAGGATTATTGTCCACGGTACAAGGCTCAACGTCAACAGCTTAAGGTTAAAGGCCAGGATCTAAAACGCTGCACTCAAGGTTTAAATGTTTCAGGAGCAACGTTCGTGACTCAAGTTCCAATGTTTGGGGCCCAAGATTCTAGATTAAAAGGTTTAAAACTCAAGGCTCATTGATGTAGATCGGTGGCCTAAGTTTAACGTGTACCGTGGCTCAAGACTCAAAGGCCCATGTTAAATGCGCAATTGCTCATGGGTCAGGATTCAATGCTCTAAGACGTTTAAGATTTCTAGAATAAGAGATCAATACCCAAGGTTTGAGATTTACGATCAAGATTCGAGCCCCGAAACTCAAGTCTCTACGATCAAGGGTAAAGAACCAAGGGTTATGGTTTAATGCCCAAAAATCCACGGTCAAAGGTCAAGGTCTGAAACCCTACACACAAGATTTAGGGCTCAAGACTTTACAAAGACCCGTACACCTGCGGTTCAAAAGTTAAGTTTAGAGAACCAAGGCTAGGGCTCAAAGTTTGAGGTTTAATGTCCATGAATAGAGACTGAAGGCTCATGATTGAGTGCCCAAAGTTTATAAAAGTTCAAAGTTCAAGGCCTAGCGTTAAAGTCCAGAGTTCAAGTTTCAAGGCTCAGGGCTCAATTCTCGTAGTTCAATGCTAAGGGTCAAAACAGACCTTGCATAATTCAAGGTGCAACGTTAAATGGCCGATGCTCAATGCATATATCGTCACAAGGTACGTTTTTTGTATCCATATTTCATATGCCTGAGATTCAAAATTTAAAGGACAATGTTCAGCGTGTAAAGCACAAAACTTAAGTTCAAGGGTAAGGACACCATGGTTAAAGTTCAAGGTTAATGAATCAAAGTTTCTCAAGATGCTAAGGGTTCAAAGTATGACTTACTGAATAGGCTGAAATTACAACTTTACACACAAGGTTCCAGATCAAATTTCAAGGATCAGAAGTTTTGAGTTTATGGTTCAAGATCTGTGGCACAATTTTCAAGGTTTAGGCAAAATCCGAAAGTTTGCTGGCTAAGGTTTAAAATGCTAATTTCAAGGTGTATGTCTAAATGCTTAATGCCTTGGACTCAAGATCCAAAGTTAAAAGATATATTTCAAAGTTCAAGGCCCAAACCTCATAGTTCACGGCTCGGCATCTCAATATTGAAGAGATGAAGGTTAAAGAAGTAAAAGTGAAATTTTAAAACTCCTGTCACAAGTTATGTTAAAAGATACAATTCAAGGTTCAAAGCCCAAACGTGATGGTTAGTTCAAAGCTAAACGGCTCAATGTGGAAGGGTTAGAGAATTAAAATTAAGGGGCTAACATTTAATACTCAGGTCAGGAGGTGTGAGGCTCAATTTTAAAGTTTATGCTTGAAGTTTAAAATTGTTAGATTTCATCTTAAAGGTTTTTGGCGAAAAGATTTGTAATAAAGGCTGTCAAAAGTTCAAGATTTAGAGTTGAAAATTTAAAGTCCAAGAGGTTTTCTATTTACAGGTTCAAGGCTTAAGCTTCAATCAAATATCCGTAACGTTTTACGGCGAAAGAAGGTTCAATGCTCAATGTTCAATTCTAGTAAATTATGAGCAAGTGTTTCAAAGCTCTGGTCACAAAGTTAAAGACTAAAGACTCAAAACAGAACCCACAAGGTTAAATTCTATCGCTACAGATTCAAAGTTCAAGGTTCAAAGTTCAAAGTTCAAGGTTCAAAGATCAAGGTTCAAGATCCAAAGTTCAAGGGTAGAAGTCACGTTTAAGGCAAGATTAAACGTTCAGGTCTCACAGTATAAGGCTTTAAGGCCAATGTTAAATGGCAAGAAGTCCAGTTTGAGTGTCATAAAGTTTTAGACAGCGAATGTTTAAATTTGAGGAGTCAAGGTTCAACATCCACATCTAGAAACTTTTGTCAAATCATTTGTTTATTGTTTTGTGTACTGATCCCCTATTTATTTCCAATTAGCTATCGCTGAATTGTCCGCAAAGTGACATTGCCCTTAATAGGGTCTTGTCTCAATGGGAAAAAAATCTGCACGGGCGCCATATCATCGGTAGCCTTCTGCAAACGCAAAACTTCGATTAGAAAAAGTCTGAATTTTTTCATCCTTTGCATGTTTTAATGTTTTCATTTTCGATTAGGATTTGGAAACGTTGGACCTAGAGGACTTCAAGTACAATTCCGTAAACATCACTTCATTTCGAATTGTGGACATCGACAATAAAAAAGTACAAGAAACCCTCGGCGTAATGGAAAACTTCCAGCCAATAGGACACGCGATACTAAATCGAAGCGGTGTGATACAGGTAAGTGCCGGATAGAGAAATGGTATCGATGACAATATTCGCCCACCTCGTTTTCAGGCCGAGCCCGCGCTAATCTTCGATTCGGTGTACGTATTCGCGAAGGGATTATCGGCGATGGAATCCGGCCACACTATAAAACCGACGAATTTGTCTTGCGACCTCGAGAAACCATGGGACGACGGCCTATCGCTCTACAACTACATCGACGCCGTTGTAAGTATTGTAATGTAAATGCGATCCTTTTTAGTCGGTAACAAGTGGCCGTTAGGAGCGCGCTTAAAAGCTTCACCCCCGTAATGGACGGTGAGAGGGAGAGCTCGCAAAAAAAATGTAAATAATCCCGAGCGGTAAGCGACATCGATCTGGGGTAATTAAAACCAATCCCATTTCGATTGAGCTTTCAATTCGGTTACTCGGCTCTCAAAATGCCATCGCGTTCCCTGAAATTAAATCGAGAAAGCGACGGACTTTAGATTTGGGAAAATCGATGGAGCTATATAAAAAGAGTGCTTCACATGCGGGAGTAGACATTTTAATAATCTAGCGCAATTGTTATAGTGAGCGCCCTGGGGGACTTTTATTTAAAAAAAAAAGATTTACACGTTACGCGACCGTATAGATTTCGTAGCTCTGGGGGTTCTACGCGTGTAAAGGAAACATTTAATTAAGAAGTGACTGAGGCGGTGACAGTTCAACTGTATGTACGAGCACGCTTTTGTCCCTAAATCTTCAGGCAGCTTTCGGATTGCATGACAGGATTTAGGCTTTTCCATTTAACAGGATGGAACTAGATCGGATTGTGCGATTGATTTATCCTGAGAATTTTTCAAATAATAGCTGACACTGTAATGATTTCTTTTAGTGCCCCAGCATTACTGTCATTCGATGCGAGTGCCATTAAATATTGAGCCACGTATGAGTTAGTAACGTCTATATATGAACCGAGTTATTGTTGATGCCATTGCTATCATTAGTCACGTATGAGTTAGTAACGTCTAAATATGGAACCTAAAGTTGAGCCTGACCTTTATCACAGGTGAACCTGAGCCAAGGCGGCCTTTTCGAATAACTCTTCTACCATTATTGGAAGCATCGCATCGCCGTTTGATGGAATTTCAAAATCTATGGAACCAAATCTGGAAACTCAAAAGGATTTTTGGAAATTGTAAATGTACAAAAGGAGAAAAGTCTTTCGCAGCCTTCTAGAGTCCTTTAGTATTTAAAACCCTTCAAAAGTCTTCAACAGACCTCAAGTGGGAAAATTTTCAAGGAACTGTAAGAACATTCAAGCCGCTTTATTGGTCCTTAATTAAACATGAGTCATCATATCATTTTTTTTCAAAGATTTTCAGTGGTCTTTAGAGCATGCCCTAAAGCGATTTAGAGAATTCATGGGAATCACTAAGCTAAATCCTTGCAACCATTTATAGGAAATTCTCATGCCACTTGATTGCGATTAAGCCTTGTAATTTTTCTTTAGAGAGTACCCTCTTCCGACACTTCGATTTGGAGATTTCCGGATCTCAACGACGAATGAATTTTCTCTCTGGGAACACCCTCTTCCGGCACTACGTTTGAGAGATTTCGAATTTAAAGTATTGTCCAGGCCATCTACTTTCTCTTCTAGAATACCCTCTTCTGGTACTCCATTTTCAAGATATTTGAATTTGAACGTTTGGCCTAATCGACAGACGTATGTCTCGTCCAGCCCATCTATTTTCCCCGTTAGAGTGCAATTTCCCGAAATTCCGTTTTCAAAATATTCGGATTTAAAGTTTTAACACCCACCGCCAGAGTATCTTCTTCTAGCGCTTTTGCTTTGGTTCCGAGATAGTAGAATTTGAAGTTTTGACTCCATCAACGTGTTATAGACATTAACTGTGCTATGGTGCATAACTTTCCTACGTTCGTGTATTGAGAATTGCAGTTCGGTACCCTCTGAAAGTCCGAACCGCTAAAAGTTTCAATTCTCTTCAAGACCCCTTGCAAGTTCTAGAGGATTTAACAACCTCGAATTCACTTTCAGCGCTTTTATAATCGCTTAATAGGATTAAGAACCTTTAAGAGACTTGTATTGCCAGAGCTTTTATAGGAGTTTAAGGGTCTTTAAGGGCGCTTAAACAGTCTCGAAGGGCCTAAAAGTGCCAGTCCGAATGCTTTTAGATTCGTTGAGGTTTCCTTCTTTCTAAAGGCGCCGAGCCTTTAAGATCTTTGCGTTTTTCGGTACTTTCAAATGTTAAAAAAATCTAGCCGTTAAAGATGAACGGAACAAAAATCACACCGACATGGAAGGTGCAAGGAGGGGCTTGGTGAACTCAACCAAAATTGTAACGCGTTCAAAATCGGTCACATATTGATTTGGGAGAAAACAATTATGAACACATAAAATTTTACAAGAGTTGCCGTTGTATTGTTCCTTAAAGAGGAATAATCTCATTAATTACTATCTTCGGTATTTTAATTCCAGCTATCCCAATGACCCCAAATCTTTATATACGTACTGAGATACTGGTTATCCTGTGCACGTGTTGGCTTTCCCATTGCGTAATTTCGACAACAAAATGGCCGCCGACTGGTATGGTGATAAAAATTTGGTCTTGATAATCGTAATTAAAGGTGGACGTAAGGTCAAATAGAAATATTCCACGACTCGAGATAAAACGTGTCGAGTCTAAAATAATGCATTAACCCGGTGGATAAGACAACATGGTCGTACTCACGTAATTCGTAAAAGAACAATGTATAGCCTCCAACTCGGAGTACTTGCGACGCCTTAAATGTTTAAGAACCCTAAAGCCTCTTTAACAACTGTTTCTTTGGAAGGTTTCGTGGGCTATTAAGAACATTTAGGAGTCTTGAGGGGCGTTTAAGAAGATTCTATACTGTTGTACGAACCGATAAATCCTCTTATTTAGAGGAAGGCAGTTTGGCTTTTTCTGAAGTTTCAAATGCACCACTTACGCAATCCGTCGGCAGAAGGATTTACCATTGGCAATGCACTGGTCGCGCACAGGTAACAAAATACGTTATCCAGTCCACCTCAATAAAAAGGTATTAAAGGTATTATGCTTCTCATCTGCCCGACTTAAAACGGCCTGCTCGGACACTTTTACTTTGTCGGTAAAACAAAAACGACCCTTAACTTTCTCGAAGGTCAGAATTTTCTTTAGACGCTCCCGCGGTTGTTCTCCTCCTCCTAACTCTGCGCTTTTCGTAACTTTTCCCTTTTCTACGCGGGCCTCCCAGACAATCCGAAATGGAACAGTAATTCCGTCAGCGCCCACACTCCAACCGCAATCTACTATTCTTATCTGTAACTTGCGCCGGCCAGAGAAACAGAAACGGAACCAACGCAAACTTGACGACTCGCGTCTATTCTTTACTATCTAACCCACGTTATCCAAACCGGTCTCGTTGCCGCTATTAAACCCTCACGAGATTACCATGTGAAAATTTATGCGTCCGTAATTGAACCCGGAATGTAAAAATCAAAAAGAATTAAGTAAAATCGCACCAAAGCTCCCGGTACAAGCTCCTGTAATATTTTGTAGCTTCTGTAATCTGTAGTTTTATTTTCCCTACAACGTATTCAATTTTTATGCCGTGAAAATGAGCGCGGGGGGGGGGGGGTAACCTCTGTAGCCTGTATTGCCTGTAGCTTCTGTAGCGCTTGTTGGTTTTGTATCTTTTGTACATTTTGTAGCTTATCTGACTCTGACTGAGCTTTTGTAGTTTGAGTGCCGTAGCTTTTGTAGTTTGAGTGCCGTACATGGTTACTAAATTTTCTGTAGTTTCCATTTCTTCAGTCGCTTGTTCCAATTATCTGTCTCTTGTAGCCTCTGTTGCTTCTGGCTCTCCTATCTGCTGGATCCGTCGTCTTTCCTGTGGCTTTGGTGACCTCTATGCATTACGTAGCTACAGGGGCTTCACAAACTTCTGTCACGCTTTTAACTTCCGTGTAGCTTCTATAGCTACTGGCATTCCTGTAGCTAAATGCAACACTGAAGCTTTGTAAGCAAATCACAAAAAGATCTTTCAAACACAGCCAAAATTAAATCCCTTAAAGGGTTAGACAAAAATGTCGAGTAAAATACTGACGTGTACTATCGACAAAAACGAACAACAAAACAGCAAGCAATCCTCTACCGTAATTTTGTGCATGTGTTCTGTCAATGGTGGGGAAAAAAAGTGGTACTGTGCGTGACCTCTAGCGGTAAAATAAAATACTGGATAACATTGATCTAACTTACACGAGCTTACAAAGAAAATATACAGGTGGCGTTACCGGCATTAAATCAATCTTTAATATCGTAAATGTTAAATGGAAAGAAAAAACTTTTTCATATTGCTGTAGTTCTTGTTGTGTTTCTCCAGTTCTTGTTGTTTCTCATTTTTGAGACTGTACGTGTCTCTATTTAGAAACTACAAAAGTCACAGAAACTGCAGTAGTTACAAAAGCTACGGAAGGCGCGGAAGCTACAGAAGCTATGGTAGCTTTTGACGCTATAGGAGCTACATGCGCTTCATGAGTTACAAAATTTGCATAAGTTACAGACAGATAGTACGGAAGTTAGATAAGCTACAGAATGTACAAAAGATACAGAAGCTACATAACAGTAGCTACTGAAGCTACAAAAGCGACAAGAGCTATTAGTACCCACATGGAAGATGGAAGATACGAAAGCTACTGAAGCCACAAATGCCACAGAGCAGTAGAAGCGGAAAAAGCTACAGGAGCTATAGAAGCACTTGAACCCTAAGTGAGGGAAAGAAGCTACAAAAGCTGCAAAGGCTACTACAGAGCCACAGGAGGTACACGATCTACATATACACGTGCTAGTGGTACTATGCGTGACCTCTAGCGGTAAAATAAAATACTGGATAACATTGATCTAACTTACACGAGCTTACAAAAGAAATATATAGGTGGCGTAACCGGTATTAAATGAATCTTTAATCTGTTAAATGGAAAAAAACCACTTCTTCATATTGCTTTAGTTCTTGTTGTATTTCTCCAGTTCTTCCTGTGTCTCATTTTTGAAACTGTAATTGCCTCTATTTTGATTTTTTTTTTAAATACTTATTGTTATCTCGTAGCACTATGAAGTGTGTATATTTCCTGGAGATTTTCATTTTCTTAGTTTTCCGGATGTCTATACTATTTTCGAAGTCCTCTTTTACTTCTTTTGTTGTTATATTAAGCTTTTCATTTCCCGACTCATGATATCCCAACTACAAAAGTCACAAAATGATTTGTAGGCGGTTGGTACGGGAAAATACATGCAAATCCAGAATATTCTGAATATTGTACGCTAATTCCACGAAAAATAATATTGACACAAAGAGAAGTTGGACATTAATTATATCTCAAAAGGAAATCGACCATTTTTCCCTAACGGCCTCCCCAAAAACCGCGTTGTCAGTTGAACTCCGCTTTGATTATTAAAATCCGCCTCGTTTGTTTTGTGCACGTTTCAGGCGGGCCTTCAAGGACTGACCGGCAACATCGAGTTCAACGAGGGAAAGCGTTCCAACTTCAAGTTGGACCTGCTGAAGCTGAAAAAGGAGGAGATCACGAAGGTCGGACACTGGACCTCGTCGGACGGCATCAACATCACCGATCCGAACGCGTTCTACGAGAAGAACACGCCGAACATAACGCTCGTCGTTATGACGCGCGAGGTAAGTGCGACACGTCCGTCACCCCCGAAAGTGCCATTTATCAAAGAACGCCACTCCTGTCGGCAATAATTAGCTACTTCGCCAATCTGATTTATTATTTTTTCCCCTAGGCGGACTTGATACGAGGAGGTAATAAATTACTTCCTTGTGTAGGGCATTTCTTAACAATCGCTCAATTTAAACGATGTTGACGTTGTGATTTATAAATTTTACATTTGGTGCTCACGCGAGCGTTACGAAGAGAACGGACGAACGACTGTTTCGTAGACATCTCATTAACTTGTCCCTCGTTTTACCTACGGAATTTGGATGCAATTTATCTCACTTTCAGCTGCTGTTTCATGGCTGTGGATGTCCAACTTGGCGTTGCATTATTTGTATAAATGTGTCGGCACGAAAGAAGTAATTAACTAACGCTCAGATAAATATACCCCAGAACATCTCTTCAAAAGGAGCTATACAAGGCCGATACTAGCTCAGTTCAAGATCGCTCGCCCCCTGGCGGTGGCCTTGGAAATTAGGACAACAATCGCTGTGGTGTTAAATTGCATTTTCACGGACATACCTACAAGGCCCCATTTTTCAGGTGTCAAATCACATGTTCGAGGTCATCCAAGATGACTGCATCTCTTTATTGACCACATCAATTTTTAATCCAGGTCATTCACCTCATTTTTGGGGTGTCAAATTACATTTTTAGTGTCATCCTTTATTGGGGTGTCAAATTACATGTTCAATGTTATCCGAGGTCATTGACCCCATAAATTTTGGAGGTCATCCGACAACGTCGACTCCACTTTTTTGTGTTGTCAAATTAAATGTTCAAAGTCATCCGTGGTCATTCCCCCCCCCCCCCCCATACATTTTCACGCGAGGTCGTTAGCCCCGTTTTGTTGCGGTGACACCTGAACATGGTGTAACGAACAATCTGCAATCAGTACAAGTGACGGAGTGCCTCTCACGGTCCCAAAACCTTCTGAATCTCTACTTTGAGATTGATCAGGTCTTAATTGCATTTTCACGGACATGCAAGGTCAATGTACCCATTTTTGAGGTGTCAAATTACATGTTCGAGGTCATTCAAGGTATTTTCAACAGCATTGAAAGTCAATGACTGCATCTCTATTGACCACATAAATTTTCAAGGTCACCCAAGGTCATTGACTCCTTTTATAATCCGAGGTCGGTTGAGTTGTCAAATTACATTGTCATCTTAGGTCATTGAAACCGGAAACCCGGAACTGGAAACTCAAAAGCTTCGAACTTAGAAACGTGAAATTCCTCGAGGCCCAAAGTTAGAAAGATTGGCGCTCTAAACTCAAAACCCTAACCCAGAGTTTGAAGTTTTGGATCCACATCGTGGGTGGAGTTTCGATCCTCGAGTTTACATCTGCTAGGTTTGGGGTTTGGGAGTTTTGAGCCTCAATTTTCGACCGATGAGTTTTGGGTTTCAAGTTTCGCATGTAAAGTTTAGGGTTTTTGTTTTTGAATTTCAGATTTCTGGTGAAATTCGAAACCCAAAATACCCGAAATTTAAATAATGGAACCAAGCTTTGTTGTTCCATTGTGGTACGTTGAATTCTGAAGAAGACCGATTAGCCTTCCGGGTCCATTTTCCGGTGCTCTCATAAACTGAACCATGAACCTTTCGAACTTTCCAAAGTTCGATTTCCAAAAAGGAGGAAGATGTAAGATAAATACATTTGAGTACATTGAATCCTATTGAAGGATGAAGTTTCTTCGATATCGCTAGGGGTACAATGGAACGAGATTTGGCAGACGGGAAGGGTGTTGAGCCTTTAATTTCGAGCTTCGGGTTTCCAGTGTTGAGTTCCAGGTTCGCGTGTCAAATTTCGGGTTTTGGGTTTCGAATTTCAAGTTTCTGTTGAAATTCAATGTGGGGTTTCTTTTTTGTTTCAACTTCAAGGTCTTTATCTTCGTCTTCTTTTCCATTACGGGTTCCATTTTTGGCCTTTGAGGTTTAAAATGCAACCTTTGCGACTTGAGTTTTGAGTCTCTCTTATTTAAAGTGAGTTTCGGTTTTGAGTTTTGTTTTCTCTCTAGACCTTCGCAATGCCAATTCTTCAGAATTGCGGATTTCGAATACCAAGCAAGAGCTGCCCCCCCCCCCCCCAGTTACTCGCGTTTCTAATTATGAGTTTTCAATTACTCTCCAGTCCCCCGTTACCATTAACTCTTGTGTCTCGTGCATTTCGAGCTTTGGGTTTCAATTGTATTTTCGGGTGTCAAATTTCAGGTGTTGGGTTTCGTCTTTTAAATTTTTGGAGGAATTCATTTTTTTTGTTTCGATCCTCGTCTTCTGAGTTGCGGTCTCTATTTTTGGCCTTCAACGTTTAAAATACGACCTTAAGTCTTGAATTTTGAGCGTCGAGTGTCGAGTTTGCAGCTTTAAGTTAAGAATTTTGAATTACGGGTTTCATGTCTGACTTCCAAGCGTCCATGTTCGTTTCTAAACTGTTTTGACGTTCTAGCTTCGGGTTTAAAACCCGTGGGTTTCAAGTCTCTCTTTTTTGAAGTGAGTTTCGGTTTTGAGTTTTGTTTTCTGTCTAGACCTTCGCTGTCTCGTGTTTAGGATTATTGATCTCTATTAAAGTCTTAATTTGGGACTCTTGAGCCTTGAATTTCGAGCCTCTGGTTTGACTTGTGCGGTTTTCATTTTCGGGTGTCAAATTTCGAAGACTACACCTCTGGTTTTGAGTTTCGTTCTTCTAAATGAAAATTCGTTTCGGTCCTCGAGTTTACGACTGCAATATTTGAAGTCTCAATTTGCGAATCGTGGTCCGAGTTGTTTGAGCTCTACGTTTCGAAGTTTTGAGGTTTCATACTCCAAATTTTGAGCTTCAATTTTCGGATTTTCGGCTTGAACTTTAACGTTTCAAATTTCGAGTTTCCAATTTAGTGTTTCTTTTTAGTATAAATTATGCACAAGTCTTGTGCAGATAAAGAGTATTTTTTTAACCGCAATAGCCTTTGTTTTGACGTCACCAATGGATATATTTCTTGCAGACGTTTCAATCGCCCTTTGTGAGTACCCTCTTCCGACAACCCGTTCTTGAGGTATAAGGAAATATACCCGTACACGATAAGAGGTCGAGAAGGAGGGCTATGGTTAGTAGAAATTAATTCCTTTCGTTGAGACCTTTCATTAGAGTACCATGAAGGATAAAACTAGGTCCACACCCCCCCCCTCCCTTGCCCCTCTAGCCCTTACTTTGATAAGAGGACAGAAAGAAGGGCAGTAGTTTGTAGAAAAGGATTCCTTTCGTTAAAACCTTTCATTAGAGTACCATGAAGGATAAAACTAGTTCCACTCCCCCCTCCCCTTCCCCACCACCCCGTATTTTGATAAGAGGACAGAAGGAAGGGCAGTAGAAAACGGTTCCTTTCGTTGAGACCTTTAATTAGATACAATGAGAGATAGCATTAATTTTTAGACCCCCCCCCCCTCACGCCGGCCCCGTCGCTCACTGATCTCGAAAAAGAGTCGCACGAGAAAGTTATAGTTTGTACAAACCAATTTATTTCGATGAGACCTTCCATTAGAATACCATGAAGGGTAGATTATGTGTTTACCTCCCTCCTCCCCCACCCACACCTAAAGTTTAACTTGGAATCACTAAAGGCATGCGTAAGCGTGTCAGACGGCCATCAAATTTCGCTGTCTAAAAGACCCCCCCCCCCCCACGAATAATTTCCTGAGATGTTGTTTTTGAAAGTAAAACGAGTATAACTTTTACATACAACAAGCAATTCCCAGATTTTGCATACGCATGCCTTTAGTGGTGCCAAGTTAAACTTTGAAAAATAGCGGGCGGGGGGGGGGGGGTTAAACACATGTTCTACCCTTCATGGTATTCTAATGAAAGGTCTCAACGAAAGGAATTAATTTCTACCAACCATAGCCCTCCTCCTCGACCGCTTATCGTGATCGGGTATATTCCCTCATACCTCAAGAACGTATTGTCGGAAGAGGGTACTCACAAAGGACGATTGAGACGTCTGCACGAAATATATCCATTGGTGATGTCAAAACAAAAGCTAATTCGGTTAAAAAAAATGCGCTTTATCTGCACAATAGTTTATACTTGTTTATTTTAAGTAGATCTATGTTCGTTCTGGGTCACGAAGTGACCTTACACCAAACAGAGATGGAGCTAGTGGCGTCACAGCCAATCAGAGACGAGCACGTCCCTTCACTACAGGTGTGTGAAGTGGTCCAGTGCTTTTTCAACTAGTCCAACGTACTTGGGAACCGGTACCAGTCCAAATAGCTGCTGAACCGGGTGGAAAAGCTGTGGGACTTGTTGAAAAACGCGTTAGACCCCTTCAGGCACCTCTTGAAAAAGTTGTTGGACTGCTTATCGAAGATTTTGGACCAGTTGAAAAAGCTGTTAGACTGCTTCACGAATGTGATAGGATAGAGAGAAAGAGGACGTGCTCGTCTCTGATTGGATGTGACGTCATGAGCTCGCCTCCGATTTGTGTGACGTCACTTCCTGACCCAAAACGAACATAGTTTCGAATTGCGAGCTTTCATTACGAATTTCGAGTATCAGGTTACGATTTTCTGGTCTCGATGGTCCTCACGCCTTTTGTTTCTGGTTTCAAACTTGGGACTTACACGAGTTTTGAGTTTCGGGGGTGGAGTTTCGATTTTCTAAATCAAACCTTAAGAAAATTACAACTCGACTGGACCCCCAAAGCACTAAACTCAACACTAGAAACGAAAGGGTCAACGTTAGACGTTCACAGATTTGAAAGTCTTTAAGGTTTGGCACCGGAAACCTGGAAATAGAAACTTAAAACCTTCGAGCCTAGAAACTTAAAACTCGAAACGCAAAATTCGAAAACTTGACGTCCTAGACTCAGACCCCCAAATTTTCCAGGTTCCTTGATTGAATTTCATGTTTTGCGTTTCTAGTTTCGGGTTTGGAACCCTTGAGTCTCGGTTTCGTTTCGTTTCGAATTATGAGTTACTCTCCAGTCTCGATTTACCTTTTAAATCTCTGTCTTAGTTTTTAGGTTTTTGATCTCAATTTTGGAACCCCGAGTACTGAGCCTCGAAGTTTGAATTTAAGGTTGGGAGTTTCGTTTTTTTTTTAAATCAAAATGAGTGAAATTTCAAATTCGCCTCCTAAAACCCACAGTCTTTTGAACCTGAAACCTGAAGGTTTGAAGCCGGAAACCTGGAACTGGAAACTCAAAATTTTGAACCTAGAAACAACGAAGGAATTTCGGTTGCCCAGTTTACGGCTGGGAGATTTGAAGTTTTAATTCAGAACTTTCAGGCCTGGGTTTTGATTTGGGTTTCAAGTGGTTTTGTCTGCTGAGTTCCAATGTTCGAGTTTCAAGCATCCTTTTTGGCACTTCGAGCCTTGATTTTTCAACCTCAACTGTTGCATGTCGATTTTCGGGCGACCCAGAATTTCGAGGGGCATTCAGTTTTGGGGTTTGAGTTTCCAATTTCGAATTTCTAAACACGAGTACGCAATAACACCATAGTACGCATCGTAAACATTGTAAATAAATCAGTCTTTGAATGAGAGTTTTTTCATTTATTCTAAGAGGGTGTAACGAACAGTCTGCAATAGGTACGAGTGACGGAGTGCCTCTAACAGTCCTAAAACCTTCCCAATCTTTAGTCTGAGATTGATCAGGTTTCAAAAGCATTCGTGAAGTTGCTTCATCTTTCCATTGAAGAGTTTAAAACTAGCCTCAGTCAAAGATACCACAAATCAAACAAACATTCCAACCTTTGTGCTTAGAATCTACCGCCCCAGTTACTACAGTACTTTTCCGGATTCTTGCATATAATCTGATCTCATCTAAATTTTCTACAGGGACGGAATGATTAAGTAACTGTTACCTAGAAAATGAGCGTTCCGATCATGTTTTAATTTACTTGAATTGCACACTCCAGCCGCCGCAATCGTCGCAAGAAAGCGCGCCCTTCCCGTCAACTGTAAAAGTAAAAGTCTGTTATCCTCCCCTTACAAGAAGTTATTACCTCCTCGAAAAGCCGCGAGGCTTCAAATTCAAGCGTAGGACCGGCGTTCGGCTTTATTTAACCGCGCCTTCCATTTTCGAAATCTCAAAGCGCTATTTTCCAGGAAAAGCCCTACGTAATGGTGAAGAAGGACGCAAATCTCACTGGAAACGCGAGATTCGAGGGCTTCTGTATCGACTTACTGAAATCGATAGCGGGACAAGTCCAATTCGATTACGTGATCCGTCTCGTTCCTGACCACATGTACGGAGTCTACGATCCGGAAACGAAAGAATGGAACGGAATCGTAAAGGAGCTCAAGGAGAAGGTGGGTTCGGGCGAGGGTGACGTAATCGCAACAATCTCGGATAGACTTCAGATGTCACGTAATTACCTAATCTGGATTAGCTTTAACTAATCGACAAAATTTATGTTAATTGGGCTGCTTAGTGTGTGTGGGGGGGGGGGGGAAAGCGCACCCTCGTTACTTTTTCATTAAAAAGAACTAATAATTTATAGTGCATGGAAAATGGAGATATTTCATTACCCCTAGAGGTACGACTCTTTTTTTTGGTGTGAAGAAAAATCTCCATAAATTAAAGATGTAACGAGTACAAATATCCCCATTATGCTTTCAGCGGGCGGACTTGGCAGTGGCTTCGATGACAATAAATTACGCAAGGGAGAGCGTAATAGATTTTACGAAACCGTTTATGAACCTGGGCATCGGGATTTTATTCAAGGTAAGCGCATTTCAACCGTTCCAATTTTTCCCTGGGCCCACTATCTCGCAATTTTATTGCCGATGTAAATTCTGGTCGCAATTATAGATGCCTACAAGTCAGCCGACGCGCCTATTCAGTTTCATGAACCCGCTGGCGATCGAGATTTGGCTGTACGTACTCGCGGCCTACATGCTCGTATCGTTCACGCTCTTCGTGATGGCGAGGTTTTCGCCGTACGAGTGGAACAACCCGCATCCGTGCCATCAGGATTCGGACGTTGTCGAAAATCAATTCTCAGTATCGAACAGCTTCTGGTTTATTACCGGGACATTTTTAAGACAAGGATCCGGTCTCAATCCGAAGGTCAGTGGGGGGAGGGGGTGGGGGAAGCTTGCTGCATTAAGCGCGGTACGTTTATTAAAGTTGTCGCAAACTATTCGTGCGAGAGACCGGAATACCAAATCGAATCAGCCCAAAATCTGTATAGAAACTACTTTTGTCACGCTGTTCGTGAGAGAAATACTAATTAAGCAGCGAGCGACCAATTACCTTCGTAATGTTTACACTATCTACCAACGTTTATTTTGCATGTTCTGGGATGAGTACTTTTAGAGTAATTAAACAGAGTAATGCGTTGTAAGATATCTAGATGTAACTAACCCATACGGGTCAACAATTTTCATTATTGTGACAACATAAACTTGTACGGGAAAGAATATCTACCGTGGCCTAGAAAACAAAATGTACGTTGAATGAATGAGTAAAGGTTTAGCATGTGAAAAAATAGATCGATGTTTCCTCCCCCACAAAGCAAGCGACAATTTTCGAAAGATTATAAGAATTAGTCAATTGAATTCTTGAACCTACTCGTGAGCTTTCCCTGAATTTACCTCTGGAAAATCGTCATCACTGATTTGTAGAACCACGAACCCATTTACTACCGCATCCTGACATTATTTATTATTATAATTATACTAGGGGTAGTCCCAGTCGGTTTCTGCACTGCGACCTTTTGGTCTATTGTGCTCCCCAGTATTGTCCACCCCTATAAGACAACTTCGCTCTCCATGCTTGTCACCTCCTCTGCCTCCTTCTCTTGGAGAGGAGTTTGAAGGTCACCCTGATGTAGTTCGCTTAGGTTCGATAGTTTCAACAGGGACTTTGGCACAATCAAATGTTGCTGTCCACCAAACGCCAATTGCTGGTTGTTACTACATCATTTTGGATTTCGATCCTTTTCACAATCTCCGGTTCTACTTGAGCCCCTGGGATCCAGGCGTATGCCCTCACTGGTTTTGTGACGTTCTTCCCTTCGACAAATCCTCGGTGGCGCCATTCGGTGAATTTTGAAAAAACCCAAAAGACAAAGCGTCTTCAAGAATCCAGGCTTTGATTCGCCCTGTCCCATCTTACGACAGAGTTCCCTCCATTTCTACATGGACAAAGGCCATTCTGTGGCCTGCTTCGCTAAAGCTTATGGTACCAGTTTTTGCCTTCGCTTGGGAGTGCTGCCATCGGACCGGTGTCGCTGTTGCGACCCAGTCTTTAGTGCAATCCCGGTAGGTGCGTTACCTGCTTACTTAGAGCTCCCAGGTTGACCAACTTGAGCAGACAGGAGGTCATGTTGCCTACATCCTCCTGGAGCTCGTCTGTACCAGGTACTCCAAGAGTAATTTGTTAATTAACTTCTCCATTTTTGCACTCCTGAACTGTAGAATTACGTTCTGCGTTATCCTTGAGTTAAGATGTGTGGTTATACTCGTAAAGTCCTGTATAGCAGAACGCCTAAACCTCAGATCTAGTGAACCTCCTGAAATTTCCACATCCAAAACCACGCTATCCTTAAAGGCTTGATGTCATGATTCCCATTTACCTTCCTGAAGATTTAATGTCTTAGAGATTTGCCATCTTGGAATCTTGATACTTTGGATGTCTCGAGAAACCTTGAAAACCTTAAAATCACAAAAACCTCTTTTTTTTAGTTTTTGCATTTTAGACCTTGGAAATTCGCAAATTCAAAACTTTGACAAAACTTTGGAAGTTCTTTTGAAATTTTGATCAATTTTTGAAATATTTATAAACCATTGGAGGCCCGGGGAGATCTTGAAAATATTGGAACATGTGGCCATTTTGTAAGTATTTGCAAATGAGAAACCCGCAACCCCGAAATCTTCCTTTGTGAACTTGTAGGCCATTGGCGCTCTTTGGAGACGAACTTAAAAGACATTGTAAGACTTTAAGAGATTTTTAGATCTTTTGCCAGATGTTCTTAGGCCCTCTGAGGTCTTTGCAGAAATCTTCGCAAATCATAAAAAATGGTTAAGAATCCTTGCATTCCTTTGGAAAATCCCGAAACTCAAACTCCGATATCCTGATATGTCAGAAATATCACCCACCCCTCCCCCCCCAGACCCCTCTGTAACACTTTTTTCCCAAACCGTTAAGGATTCAGGAGTCCCTTGATAGTTGCTGGAGAGGAATTTTCAGATCCTTTTCTGCACATTGCATCGAACGTAGAAACGGGGGGGGGGGGGGGGTCCGGGCATACTCCCCATCAATTGTAAAAGTCGCTAACCATTTCCGGAAAAGTTTTTTTAGAAGCGCCATGGTTCAAAACCTCGCAGCGAAGAAGTATTTGATCACGTTTTCCCTCAGTACTCTCTAATAGTGACGCTCTGGAAATTGTCGTGTGTACAAGGGGATATCCCCCCCCCCCCCAAGACCCCCTGGTAACACATTTTTTCCAAAACCATAAACTTTTCAAGAGTCCCTTGATAGTTTTTGCGAAAGAATTATCAGATCCTATTCTCCATCATTGCAAAGAACCTAGAACCGGGAGGCCTGGGTAGTATGGAACCCCCCGCCAACACAAATGTAAAAGTCGCTAACCATTTCCGGAAAAGTATTTCAGAAGCGCCATGGTTTAAAACCTCGCAGCGAAAATGTATTTGGTAACGTTTTCCCTCAGTACTCTCTAATGGCGACACTCTGGAAATGGAAATGAAATTGTTGTGTGTACAAGAGGATATCCCCCCCCTCCCTCCCAAGACCCCTGGTAACACATTTTTTCCAAAACCATAAAGTTGTCAAGAGTACCTTGATAGTTTTTGCGGATGGATTATCAAATCATATTTTGCACAATGCAAAGAACCTACAACCGAGGGGTCTGGGGAGTATGGAATAACCCCCCCCCCCTCCACAAATGTAAAAGTCGCTAACCATTTCCGGAAAAGTATTTTAGAAGCGCCATGGTTCAAAACCACGCAGCGAAGCAGTATTTGATAACGTGTTCCCTCAGTACTGACACTCCGGAAACTGTTGTGTGTACTTTGGGATATTCCATACCCCCCCCCCCCCAGGCTCCTGGTAACACATTTTTCCCAAAACCATAAAGTTTCAGGAGTCTCTTGACAGTTATTGCGGATGGATTATCAGATCCCTTTCCGCACATTGCAAAGAACGTTCAACCGGGGGGTCGGGGTGTATGGAATACCACCCAGCAAATGCAAAATTCGCTAACCCTTTCAGGAAAAGTATTTTGGAAGCGCCATGGTTCAAAAACTCGTAGCGAAGAAGTATAAAATTTTCCCTCAGTACTCTCTAATGGTGATGCTCTGGAAATGAAAATGAAATTGTTGTGTGTACAGGAGAATATTCCACCCACCCCCACCCCCTTCAAAAACTTTCAAACCTTAGTCTGGTTTTTATAAACCCTTGGACGTCGAATATTCCAACTGTTTCTTTTTTGTTTCCGGGTTTCCAAGGAAGCATTTTGACACTACAAGCTTAATATTTTCAGGATTCGAGGACTGGACTCTAAACCTCTCCTCTTTAGATCTTATGTTTTCCGATGCTTTTGAATCCCTAAATTATCTTAATGCTCTAGAAATCCTTCAATAACCCACTTAAGTTTAGAACCTTGAATAATCTGGAAGACTAAAAAAATTGGTAAATTCTAGGATCTTTGAGCTTTTTGGCACTATTCAAACGTTTGGGACCCTTGAGCCCCTTAAATTCCTCGATAAGTCTCAAATCTTGACGCAAGACTTTAAAACCCTTCTGTTGTGTTTGACCTTTATGAACATACTACAACTACCCTGTAGCCACTTTATGGTAGTTCAACCGAAGTTCAACGACTGACTGGCCGAATAAAAAAATCTAATTGATCAAACGTCAAGAATTATTCCATCAATCCAATTCATAAATAAATAGCAAACGATTTTAACCCACTCAGTAAAGAATAAACCAAATTACTGAATTGTATAAACATGGAAGGTTTTTATTTACTCTCCCGGTATTTATTTTAAGTTAGAATAATTATTTGCGTATACACTTGCTGTGTAAACAACCTTATTACACACATGGTTGCATTTTCCTCTCTGCTCGACAACGGAAATTCCTGTAGCGATTTGCTTTGAATACATTTCTAATTATTTAAAGTCGCTTTTAACCTCAACTTTCGCGACACTAGTATGATGTAACTAATCCGTACGGTACGACAATGATTACCTCACTATTAAGACGCCACAAATCTGTACGAAGTCATTGAACTACAAGAGAAAGGTTTGTAAACCTTAAGAGACAACATAAAACAAAGCAATTTGTGTACCGCCCGCTAGATTTCTACTTGTTTACAATTTCAACTTGGAGATCCGTATTTGACGTAGAACGAAGAAGTCCAATTATCGGAATTTATCGCTCGTGCAACTTCTAGTTTTCATAACCTCTGAGCATTTTCCCTTTGTAATTAGAGTCTGCCTTTTAAGGCAACACAAAGCTTGAAATTTGTAGATATTTTTGTCAAGAAATTCCTCAAACATCAGTTTTATAATGCCATGCTAGACATAAGAACGTGCTCTTGAAAGGATTAGATGCGTGCAAAATGTACGATTTTAAAAAGGTCTTTCCGGGTCTCGTATCGTATTGAAATGAACGTCAAAGTTGAAAATACGAAAGATCCCCCTTAAATCACGCTCGTACCTTTTGTAAAGTTCCCGAAATGTGAAAAGGGAACGCTGTAAAATCCATCTCGTCTAACTTACTATGTAGTATCAACGCCCTCGACAATTAAAATTTCTCTAATTAATTGTTCGGTTGCCGGTCATCCCAAAAATTTGACAATTTAGCGCGTTTCAAATGATACTAAACGCCACCTAATCAAACAACAGACATCTAATTAGCTACTGCTAATTATCCTTACTCAATTCACCGGATTGAAATTGTAAAATCCGTCCACTTGGAATTTTCGGGTCAGGTCTGTCGTACTACGGCAACCTTGCTAGCTTTAATACCCGTTTTCACTTTACATTGGTCAACTAAACTGGGCTGGGAACGGATATCACAAAATTTTCTTTCGCCTTCCAAATGAGGAAAAGCTTTCGATGGATGTATTTAAAATATTTCTACGGGAACAAATACAAAACTGAAGCACTTGACTTTACCTTCTATTCCCATCTCCTAGAAGATAAATAAATAGGTCCTGAACCTACAGTTTCTCGTAAAGAAACGCCCTTATACCCGGTGTTCATCAAAGAGGTCTATTCCATGGTGTAAAATCGGGCGTTGGACGATTAATCGTCGTTTTTTACTATGCCGTTCAGCATGATTTTTGCGAAATCTTCTGCCTCCATTGGTATACAGTGTGTTCGAGAAAATAAGGTCACCTCAATATCTCTTTTATTTAGAGAGATTAGAAAAATTTGTCAAATACAATCTTGTATGTGACATTACGATTAATCCGGTCGCATATTGAAACTTTCGGTTCAACCGAAGTAACATAAAATATTCATATGGTTGATGTACAGGGTGAGTCAACGATTGCGCGGAGTATCTTAATGCCTTGAAGATAAGATTTTTCGATAGAGTGCTTTTGTATTATAATATGGTTGAATATTCTCACATTTTAAAAATATTTGGGATTATACAGGGTGCGCCCACAAAGTAGGGCGCCCAAATGGTATATTTTTTTAAATAGAATCCCCTATATTTGAATTCATTTTTGGATTCTACGTGCAATTGTACGTCTTTTTTATTATATGGTTAATAATCCAAAAAGTTAGTAGTTTTAAAGATAATTCGATTTTTAAGAAAAATTGGGCATTTGCAAGCGTCAGAATAAATTGTCAAAATTATTACTTAAATTTTGATTCCAGGTTTTATATCTTTTATCCTGGGTTAAGTAAAAGTCAAATAAATACATCTACTATGAAACATTAAAAACAGGGTGTTTTTTTTTGGTAGGTCCAAAGTTGCAAAACTTCATATTAAAAAATCTCACTTTTTTAAATGGAACATCCTGTAAATTCTTCTGTCATCTTTTAGCTCCCCCAAAAACCTTCAACTTTTGATAATAATGTCCTATACCTATCTCTGATAGTTTTCGAAATATCTTGGTTTTCCTGGTTTTTATATTCTAATCTTAAATAAGTTATATATGTATTTTACATAATAACGAGGTGGCCATGCAGAAAAGGCCATTTTGGAGGGGCTAAAAGATGACAGAAACATATACAGGGTGTTCTATTTAAAAAACGTGAGATTTTTTAATATGAAGTTTTGCAACTTTGGACCTACCAAAAAAACACTCTGTAAGCTATTTTTTAATGTTTCATAGTAGATCACTTTTACTTAACCCAGGATGAAAGATATAAAACCTGGAATCAAAATTCAAGTAATAATTTTGACAATACACTGACGCTTGCAAATATCCAATTTTTCTTAAAAATCGAATTATCTGTAAAACCACTAGTTTTCCGGATGTTAAGCATAAAAAAACGTACGTAGAAATGAAAAATGCATTCAAATACAGGGGATTCTATTTTAAAAAATGTACCATTCGGGCGCCCTACTTTGTGGGGTGGGTATAAATCCAAATATTTTTAAAACGTGGAGAATATTCAACCATATCATAATACAAAAACACTCTATCGAAAAATCTTATCATCAAAGCATTAAGTTACTCCACGCAATCCTTGACTCACCGTGTACAACAAAATGGAGAAATTTGTGATTGAATATTTAGAAAACTTATGAAATCTAGCAAACCGTGTGGTGTCAGGATGCGCGGTGTCTATTATGCTACACGAGAGATCGTATCGCGCAAAAGTACCTACACGAATCACAACTACGTACGTGACAACAAATAAACCAATCTTAAACCCATTGGTACGCCACTGGAGTGGGACGCTAATTTGCCTGTAAACTGACATTTGCCGCTACTTGAGCTACAGCCATAATAGCTTCAATTCCATACAATTACCTGCGAATGATGAAAGATATGGATGGAAATGATGTACCACTCATTAAAATCGAACCAAAACATGAAGAAGAAGTGGATTCCCACCTTCAAGAAGATATTTTAGTAAGCAACGAAGCATTGGTGACAATAAAGGACGAAATTACCATTACTGCACAATGCTCCAAATCGCTCGATAATGAAACTGATCCTGGATGGAATATTAAAAGTGAAATTTCCACGAATTTTAAATGTGACTTCGACCAACACACCACACATAGCAAGCTGCAAGTTAAACAAGATCTTTTAATGCATGAGGTTTCAGGAGGCTGTGCAACACGTAATGTGCTACAATGTGCTAGTTGTGATTACAAGACAAGTTTCAAATCTAACTTTAAACGACACCTGTTAAAACATACCAAATCTAAAGATCATAAATGTGCCAAGTGTAATTATGAGACAAGTAACAAATACCTCTTTAAACAACACCTTTTAAATCATGCAGATTCTAAAGAATTTAAATGTGCTAATTGTGATTATGAGACAAATTGCAAAAAGAACTTTAAACGGCACCTTTTAAAACACACCGATTCCAAAGATTTTAAATGTGGCAATTGTAATTACGAGACCAGTGACAAATACCACTTTAAACAACACCTTTTAACACACAAAGATTCTAAAGATTTTAAATGTGCCAATTGTGATTATAAGACAAACAACAAATACTATTTTAAACAACACCTTTTGAATCATACCGATTCTAAAGATTTTAAATGTGCTAATTGTGATTTCGAGACAAATCATAAACCCAGCTTTAAACGACACCTTTTAAAACATACCGAGTCTAAAGATTTTAAATGTGGTAATTGTGATTATGGAACAAATTATAAAAACTATCTTAAACGGCACCTTTTAAAACATACCGATTCTAAAGATTTGAAATGTGCCAAGTGTAATTACGAGACAAATTACAAAAAGAACTTTAAACGACACGTTTTGAAGCATACCGATTCTAAAGAATTTAAATGTGTTAATTGCGATTACGAGACAAGTAACAAATACCACTTTAAACATCACCTTTTAACCCATAAACTGTCTAAAGATTTTAAATGTGCACATTGCGATTATGGGACACATTTCAAATTCTGTCTTAAAAAACACCTTTTAACGCACACAAACTACCAAAATAATGTCTCAAGTTAAACACTAATTCTGTGGTGTGTGGTCTCTCCAAGATTTTAGGTCGTAAAACGTTAGACGATAAGTAATAGAATTAAAAATAGAAATATTCTTGCGTGAAAACTATAATAAAATCAATACATATTATGTTCCGGTATTAGGTATGTCACAAAGATCAATTTAAATCGTCAATTATTAAAGCAGAATACATAGAAAAATTATTGTTAAAGTGTGTTTAATTTGTAGTCAGTGTAATTATGTCACGAATAGTAAAGCTGTTTTAAAGCATAATTGAAGCATGGGAATGTCGGCCAGTTGAAATTAAATGATAAATTGTGATCTTTATTTTTTAATTAGAAAATTAAGTTAATTAAGCTAAGACAGCATCAAGAAAAAGCCGTTGTTTCTAAAAACATAAACCTAAAACTCTCGAACAATGTTACAGACCTTTTTCTCAAAGATTTATAAAAGTGACTGTGAAAATCACCCTCAAGGATCCATAAAAGTTGCTAGAACACCTTTAAGGACTCATTAAATATATTAAACTCTCGCGATTTGACTCGAATTCTCTCGCGGCTCGACGCCAATTGTCTTCCGGTTGGACGCGAATTTCGCCCAAAATAAAACTACCCTACGGTAATTTACAGGTGATAGACTTAACTGCGCTGGCGACTCCACGTCAATTGCTTGACATTTCTCTTCGAACAACCAATTTTGTTTAGCCACGTCCATCCTAGACGCAAACTTGTTCCAACAAACTAGCTTTACGCAACCAATCGAATTGCTTGGAATAGACTCAACATGGAGTAATTTCCGACTGATTTGCGGAACCAACGCTACGTGACAATCCCGATAACCGCGGGTCAAACAAAATCGCCATATCTCACGATTCCCTGGCGACGCAATCGGGAACGCAGTCAGGGACGTATTTAGGGACCGCTCGCCCACGGAACGCAAACATTTTTAAGAAATCATGCCAAAGAATGAGATTACTCTTTACGTTTTGCCTCACCCAACTGCAACCCAGCTAAAATCAAGTTCAAACTCTAAACTGGAAGTAACTGCGATGTAACCGACTCGAAAAAAGCGAACTTGGAACACCACCCGTGTAGTAATACAAACATCGCACTCAACAATGGTCGGATTCCCTACATTGTAAAAAACCAAGTCGTACTCACGCACCTTACGACTAATCAACTTGAACCCATTTACACGGAAATTATTTTTTGAACTTTAAATGAAAAACCTATTTTGAACAAATCCAATTTCACGTATTCACATTTTTTAAAATTTCCACCAGTGACGTTCGTACGGATTTTCATATGCCCATTTTGGCAGACATTGATGGTACGCCACTGATTTTTCTGAAAATAAAAATTATTCTTGAAATCCCCAATCATTTCTTAGCAAATTTGATCCCTATGTTTTTTTCAATCCGATGCACGGTTTTCACTTAAAAAAATAAAAACCGTTTCTCTGCATGATCATGACAATATCGTTAATATGACAATATCACCGTGCAGAGAAAAAAATATTTTCGTTTATGAGCAGATTTGATCATTTGATTTTTTCAATCCGACACGCGGTAAAAAAAGAAAATATTTTTTTGTGGTATTACAGATATTAATAATAATTGATTTATTTTTGAAAACTTCACCACCCTGTATCTCAAAAGTTAAGATCATAATGAAGTTTTCTTTTTAAAATGGACCCAAAAATCCCCTCCTTAAATATTTAAATTCGATTATGAAACACCCTGTATATAAAACATTCTTGGGAGATGATGGTTTTCATACCAGAATTTTGGTACGGTATTTTAACGGGCATTGAACATTGATTAATCGCAAATAAACGATATTTCCGCTTGTGGTGCAGTTTGCCAGCATCCCACTTTTTGTTAATGACTTTTTGGCACCGTTAAATGAGTCTCTTAACTTTTTTACGACTTAACGCTATGGTGGATACAAAGTTTTTCACCCTCCGACCACCAGAACGAATTTTCGCTGCGGTCACTTTCGTACGCAAAACCCGAATCTCCCAAAATTCTCCCCGGATGAATCCCTACCTATTTTTTCGAATTAATTACCACCCATTCCAAATGGCGCTTGGTAATTAAGTGAACCATTACTTTTTCAAGGGTCATCTGAATCGTTGTGCCCCAGATTTACACACGAGTTTTGGAATCCTTAGCCAGAATCACATCAGGAATTTTTTTAATTAAAAAATCAGAGTGCTTAAGTTACAGGGAAAAAACCAAATAATTTTACTATGTGAGGCTCAAAGCAAAAAAACGATACCTACCTTCTCCTCATTCACAACTATGGTAAATGAGAATGTCTGACACGCGATTTTACTCTTTCATCTTAAGAACAAAGAAAAGCGTCCCGCGCAGCTCTTCTCGTTCCTAAATCCGCTAGCGATCGAGATCTGGACGTACATACTTCTGGCCTACGTGACCGTGTCCATGTGCATCTGGATCGTGGCGAGATTCTCGCCGCGCGAGTGGAACGCGCCGGAACTGTGCGACGATTGCTATTACGATCACCTCCACGAGGCGTGCAGGCGCGAATCCGCCTCGGGCTCGTCGGGCATCGAGTGCGACGTCGCCTCGATCGACGAAGAAGACGACGACGTCTGTACGCACTACTACGACGGCGAGTACCCGGGCTGGTTCGAAAACGATTTCAATATTTTAAACAGCTTTTGGTTTACAATCGGAAGCTTAATGCAGCAAGAGTCCAACCTGAATTTAAAGGTACCACTCCCCAGTAGTTTACGCTAGCGGTAAACAATCAGCTCGTATGTAAATTTCGTCGATCTCCATTAGCGAATATTGAACCTTTTCCCTCTCCTTTTTGTTACTTTGAAGTTACAAATTGAAAAATGAACATGAAACCATTTTGACTGCCTTTGAAGCGCGAATGTTCAATTTTCAGGCCACATCGACGAGGATTGTAGGTGGTATATGGTGGTTTTTTACCTTAATCATTATTTCGTCGTACACCGCCAATTTGGCGGCGTTTCTAACGGTCGAACGCATGATTACCCCCATTGAAACCGCACAGGATCTCGCGGAGCAGACAGAAATTTCTTACGGAACGCTCGAGGGTGGAAGTACGATGACGTTTTTTAGGGTGAGTTCGCGCACGAGTGCCCTTTGTTGTACTAAAACGGTCGGATTTTAGGATTCGAAAATTGAGATCTATCAAAAGATGTGGAGGATTATGGAGAGCCGTTTGCCGTCAGTATTCGTATCGACCTACGAGGAGGGAATACAAAAGGTTCTCGAGGGGAACTACGCGTTTCTAATGGAGTCGACTATGATCGATTACGCGGTTCAAAGAGATTGCAACTTAACGCAAATCGGCGGTCTTTTAGATTCGAAAGGTTACGGTATCGCTACGCCTAAGGGAAGCCCGTGGAGAGATAAGATTTCGCTCGCGATCCTCGAGCTGCAAGAGAAGGGGGTTATACAAATTTTATACGATCGCTGGTGGAAGAACACGGGGGACGTCTGCACGCGCGACGATAAAAGTAAGGAATCGAAGGCGAACGCGCTCGGCGTCGAAAACATCGGTAAGTCACTTTTCATGTAATCTTTATCTAGTAGCACAGATATACCTAAAGAACAGATTGCTAACTAAATGGAAATTAAGTAAACGCAGCTGCAGCAAATAAGTATAACGGGTTGCCTACAAGTAGGAAAAATTTGAGGAAACTAAATTTGCTTTATTAAAGACGCAATCCCTAGTGAAATTTCGAAAGTATTCATTTTCTCTGTTAGAGGACAGGGTACAACGAATGAACGAACCCACCGTAGTTATCTTCATTCTTCAATAATCTACAGATTTCTCCTCTTTATGTTGGTGGATTATGAGTACATCAACACGTTGGATATGCGCAGATAACTGACCCCTATTTTTATTTAGGTGAGTGGTGCAGATACGCAGTATTTCTCTGAACTAAGTACTTCTTAACTATTTATTTGGTGTTGAGTACGCGAATCAAGTACAAATACTTACAGATTTATTCCTTTGCTATTTAATAGGTAGATAAGCAGTTGACGTAGTTGTATGTACGAGGATTGTGTAAAAAATAAGGTTCCTAAATTTTTTCAGGTATAATAAGGCATTTTTTATTTGAACTGCACCTTCGATATTCAAACTACAGTACTGATAACTGTTTGTCTTTGTAATATTATTACCCTAATAATAAAAACTCAACTTTCCTATTAAAAGGTTTAGTTTATTTACACATGAAGATTATTTGTGGTGTATAATTTGTTACGTTCACTTTGGGCCAACGTGACAAAATTACCTTAGATAAGCACACGGTAAACTCAGGCAAAGTAGAGGTGGGTCGGGGTGAAAATGGGGTTCTTCTATACACACACAAATAAGCCAAAAAGGGAAGGAAACAGTAAAAGTAATCCGGATAGGCGCCACTTAGTCTTTGATGAATTTAGAGAGAGAGGAATACTAAAGGGATGAACAAGGCAGACCAAGAGATCCTTGTTCTCGTCTTACTAAACTCAAAGGAATACACAATTATGGGGAAAACAAACAGTATTTGATGTATAAATGCGGGTAGTTTAAAAACAAAGATCTCAAAATATCACAAATCTGACACTGTAATATACCGATCTAGTATATCAAACTGGGAATTTAAAATAATCTCTAATAAAACAAATTAGAAGCCAACACGTAGCCTGGGAAAATATTTATCCAAAAGCCCTCCGCAGAAACAACGGAGCTATAATCATTAAGTGACTTTCAAACAAAGTAATAGTCACAACTCGTTAGTATCAACAACCAAAATGTAATCAAACGTTAAAAGGGAAAAACGACGAAAATAACTAAATTTACCTTGAACTCCGGTCGCAACCTTCCGAGCTCAGAGGACGCGAAACTGCAAATCTGAAACAGTCAGACACAAAAACAAAAAAAAATATAAGAAGGGTAGTGATTCGCGTTGCACAATATATCGCATAAGCAATGGTTAACGTAAGACACGAATGGTTATTCTTGTACGTAGAATTGCAGTCAATACTAAAAAGAATCAAAAATTCAAATGACTTTACAACAAAACAAAATTTGGTTCGACTAAGGGTTGGTTTTCACAATCGGTGTGAGATATCAAAAAGTGACATGAAGTTTTAAGAGAAAAATACTATAAAATGTACAAATAAAATAATTGAATCTATCTTCAATGACAAAGCAATCTTATCAATTCAAAAGAAAGCAAACTTACACAGCAAGTTCTTCAAACCAAAATACATAACGTTAATTAAAAATTTACACAGTATCAACTCCACACGTCTCGTTAATTAAGTACTTGCGTTTCGGAAGAATGAATCGTAGGTCAACGAACTTCGTAAAATTGGGTCATCAGTTCAAATATCGGTTTCACATGAAATGGCGGTAATTCTTCAGTCAATTCTTCAGTCGGTAAGGTAGAAATATGTAGAGCGTTTTTGATTGTAATGGCGTCGAAACTTCAATGGAATTCTATTGTACCATATGGAAAATCGGGTATTTGCGTTTCCACGTCAAAATTTCAATGTTCAGTCAGGAAGCAATTGGTAAAACCAAAATAAGAAGTAAGAAAACTTAGGGAGTACGAAAGTAGCCGCAAAACGGCCTTAAACTTGTAAAATAAATCCGCAGCAATGTGGAAGTAAGATGATAAGAGAAAACTTCACTAATTTTAGTACAACACCACTAATTAAATCCCAATAAAGGTAGACGAATATGTCAAGTAAGTGTAATGGCGTGTAGTTCAAATACAAGTCAAGATCGAATCGAGTTCTTCAACAAGGATTGCGCGCATCGACAGTGAGTGGGAGAAGAATAACCGCGCCAATCAACAGAAAACTAGACAAAAGGTTTTTTAAAAGAAAACTATATCGCAAATAAAGGATCGGGTTATAATGTGAACACCTAGATGGCGTAAGGATTGCTATATAAAGGTAAAAGTTCGCATAATGTTATTCGAGAGGGATTCCACATAGTAATTCAAATATAAGCCAAAGCAAAGATTACACGGTAAAGAAAATAACGTCAAAAATTCTTAACTTTGATTTGGTATTGAAGAATATGGTCCATTAGCTGCTGAAATAGCAAACCCAGAGATATCAATCTCAAAAAGCCCTATTCGTCCAAAAGTTAGAAAAGATAAATGCGGAAATAAAAAATGTTATCAGGATGTTATCATCAAGGGCCATTTTAAGGTTTCCACAGATAGCTGCGGGCACATCATAAAAAAGTTTACATTAAGAAAATTTTGATTTTTTATTATTAACATAAAAAGTATACAAAATAATAATACAATAAAACGAAAAAATAGAAATAATCATAAAATCATTAGTACCAGCTCAAGAAAATGTACACGTACAGTGTCCTACAGAATCTATCCAACTACGTTTGTTTCTAAGTTACAGGGTGAAAACGAAAAGTTTGACATTTTGGGATGAATCATATCTTACTACCGCTGTAAGATAGAAAAAAGATAAAAACTGCGTATTTTAGATATTTTTACGTAGAATCCAGTGGCGTAGGTAAAAAACAATTTCTGTGATTCGACCTAAACTTGGAATTTTTCAATGCAACACCCTGTATATTTTAACGTCCATTTTTTGCATTCTTTTAGTGATTACATCTTGATTGGTATCGAGTCCCTTAGTTACGTGGATACAATAAACAAACAAAATCTCCATGATTCCATGGGACACGGTCAACTCGGCCCAACAGGGCGACTCGCCACCTGGCCACTACCCACTCGCCACGACTGACTCGCCAACGGGACAGAACCTCGCCAACGCGACAACTCGCCAAACGGGACAACTCACCAACGCGACAAACTCGCCAACGTGGACAAATCGCCACGCGCGACACTCGCCAAATGCGACAACTCGCCAACTGGACGACCTCGCCACTGCGATCAAACCGCGCAACGAAAATATTTTTCCCTGTTTAATGTGTCATACAAAATGCATCCCACAAAATGCATTCCCCTAATTTTGTAAACAAAGTTTATCGAAAAATTGTAGTCAATATTTGAATGAAGACCCAACCGCCTATACCTGTTTCCTATTCTGCAATTTTGATATAACGATGTAATTCTGCAAATTATTATTTGAACAGGAAATTTGACAATCACATCGTTATTTGAACGAACAACATTAAACAGGGAAAAATATTTCGTTGGCGAGTTGTCGCGTTGGCGAATTGTCGCGGTGGCGAGTTGTCCCGTTGGCGAGTTGTCGCGTTTGGCGAATTGTCGCGTTGGCGAGTTGTCCCCGTTGGCGAAGTCGGCCCTTGGGCGAGTTGACGCGTACGGAATGCAATGGCATACTATTTAAAAAACAGTAAAAATCAGTGGGTTTTAAATTGAATTTTCATTGATAAAAAAAATATCACGGTTTGTGAGTGTGATGCATAAATGTAATCAAGGAAAAGGACTGCAAACAATTGACGTTAAGATATACAGGGATGTCCAATATATAAAAATGCCAACTTTGGGCTCAGACCCTCAGAAACGGTGGTCCAAAGTTTTTTTGCCTACGCCACTGGAATTCCTAACGTAACAGTATCTAAAATAAACAGTTTTTTCCTATTTCTATCTTACATGGATAGTCAGATACGATATCAATTCAAAAGTGAAACTTTTCGTTTTCAACTTTTTCACCTTTGTATCTCAGAAACAAAGCTAGATTGGATTTTGTTGTGGTTTCACAAAAAAAGGGTCGAGAAAAAGTCGCAAACTTAACTATCTTTAAAAACACGCTGACATTCTCAACGCACAATAGAACCAGGCGGTCAGGGCGGAACTGGGAAACTGCGGGCCAGGTGGAATTCATAGTTACGGGCCAATTATAAGTATTAGTCGTAGTAATGAAGGTGGCTGGGTAGCTCTGAGGTGCACCCAAAACAATTTTAAGTACTCCTTTCTCGAAAATAAATTACATACAGTTTTTTTTTAAATTGCAGCTGATAATTAAAAGTACAGCCAATAATACAATCTACACGAGGTGCGGTCGCCTCTCATTGTATTTCAGCAGCTTTCATGCTACGACAAAAAATGATAAATTCATTGTAAAACACTTCAATTAAAACCAGAAATTTTTTTAACAACCTAACATCAACCCCAATTAGAGAAACGTGTTAATAATTTATTAATAGTGCAAGAAACAAATACAGCACATACTTATAATTTCCAACGGGTCATTATGATCTACAGATAGGTTGGCAATCGCCCCCCCCCCCTGTGCCAGCCCGCCCCTGCATGCGGTACAATTCAATTCATATTTCAATTTTATAATCTGCAAAACATCGTGACGGGTCGCAGATTGTAAACGGCGGGCCACAAGCGACATATGGGGGCCGCGTTTTTTGACATGCCTGACTTACATCTTCAAAATCTAACCGATTATCGAATACCCATCGAACCTGTGGTTAAAATATCTTTTTGCGGAACCAATTAGGTTGTAAGCTTTTTTAGATCTGCTTTAGGGCCTTAGGGGTTTATTTCAATTGCCTCTTGCCAGAAATTGTGGATCCTCAAAACACCCTCCAGGAATTAATAGGTTTGCTTTATTATTGAAACGGTTCAGACAATCCGAGATTAATAAGGCCGTAAAAAAACTACTTTTCGGGGTGTTACATCTGTAGGACTGAATAACTTATTGCTAATTTTTACAGTTTCAACGAACATTATAGTATATTTTTGAATAATCAAAACTTAGCTCCTGTGGGACTTCTAAGATAAACTTTGTTATCAAAACACCATTCACAAATGTCTAATGTGTTTTATTACTAAAATTTTTGTAAAAACCCTCGTACATTCAACCAACATGGTTTTTATACTTGCCCGAGATATTATACTCACGCTAAATGAATAACGTTTTGAAATACAATAACTTCCTTTATTTGAAATTTGTCGTCGTATGATACTTTTATTACTTGCAAGGTTTCTATACAGCGTGTCCTGCCCCACTATGCAGTACCGATGTTGTCAAATCAAAGGTTTTTCAAAATAAGATGCCATTAGCCAATGAACGCAAAATTATCAAAGAAATTGTCCAGGTTCTTGAATTGTACAGGGTGGCCAACTAAGAATGCGAGGTACTGCATCTGAGAATCTATCCATCGTAGAGGCTTGTGGTAAAAAAATTTATTACTAAAACGGCCACGAGCAAAACCTAGAAAATATAAGTTTCTGAAATGGCCGCTAGGAGGCGTAATTGCAATCTGGAATCTAAAAAAGTGATGTTTCTGTGAATTCCGCTATATTAACCTAACAAAAAAATGTCCAGTCTTTGAAGTTGACGGTAATCTGAACAATTTTTGTTTGACAATTTTTCCTGTATCTCTAAAAATGAAGTGGTGGGGTGTATTCAAAGGTTTCCGTAAAAAACACCCTGTATCTTCGAAACGACTGAGCCGATTTTAACAAACTTGGGTTAGTTCAAAAGAGCTATTCTTCAGCTACAAATATTATACTTTTTGAAGTTTTGTTAGTTTCACATATCACCGCTTGAGGGCTTTTTCTCGACATTCGGACAGAAATGGTTAATTTTCTCAAAATTAAATGCATTGGTTCTATTTTTTTTTCATGAAAAAGTAGCTAAATGATACCTAAACAAGCATATATTATAACATTTAATTAAATAATACCTAGTGTAATACTCTATTTTACATCGATGATAAATATTAACGATTAGCTATTTATTAAAGGAAAGAGTTCCCGTTGGAAATGATTATTTTATTTTCCTAACAGCTGATAGCGGTGTATAAGTCTACATCTTTGAATTGAAGGACCCAATTCAAACTCACTTTCAAGGTACAATTGCCATTATAATTAATGTAATAATTTTTTGACATTATCTGAAATGCTTCAAAATTGCTCATGCATAGGTATTCATCCTACAATCATGTATAAACACCAAACCCAAAGAAATCATTATCAAATTGCTTTTTTATCTCTTCCAGTATCGTATGGTGCGGTTGGTAAAAAGCAATCACAAGAACTCTAAAGTTATTTGCTTATGATTACATGTAAACCATTAGGTTGTTCAGTATTTCGTAATGAAATCTGTAAAAAGTTCATTTTTGAAGAAATATGCCTTGGTTAGTCAAATTGGTTCAAACCATGAGGTGGCCATTTTGGTTCAAAAACATCTAATTCATCCTCCAATCATGTATAAACACCAAACCCAAAGAAATCATTATCAAATTGCTTTCTTATCTCTTTTCCAGTACCGTATGGCGCATGGTTGGTTAAGCAATCATAAGAACTCTAAAGTTATTTGCTTATGATTACATGTAAACCATTAGGTTGTTCAGTATTTCGTAAAGAAATCTGTGAAAAGTTCATTTTTGAAGAAAGATGCCTTGGTTAGTCAAACTGGTTCAAACCATGGAGGTGACCATTTTGGTTCAAAAACATCTAATTCATCCTCCAATCATGTATAAACACCAAACCCAAAGAAATCATTATCAAATTGCTTTCTTATCTCTTTTCCAGTACCGTATGGCGCATGGTTGGTAAAAAGCAATCACAAGAACTCTAAAGTTATTTGCTTATGATTACATGTAAACCATTAGGTTGTTCAGTATTTCGTAACGAACTCTGCAAAAAGTTCATTTTTTAAGAAAGATGCCTTGGTTAGTCAAATTGGTTCAAACCATGGAGGTGGCCATTTTGGTTCAAAAACATCTAATTCATCCTACAATCATGTATAAATACCAAATCCAAAGAACTCTTTATCAAATTGCTTTCTTATCTCGTATGGTGCATGGTTGGTAAAAAGCAATCACAAGAACTCTAAAGTTATTTGCTTATGATTACATGTAAACTATTAGGTTGTTCAGTATTTCGTAACGAAATCTGCAAAAAAAATCATTTTTGAAGAAAGATGCCTTGGTTAGTCAAATTGGTTGAAATTATGGAGGTGACAATTTCGGTTCAAAAATAACGAACTTATCCAGCAATCATGTGTAAACACCAAACCCAAAGAAATCAGGATAAAACCAAAGCGGTGACAAACCGTACCGCGTTAGGACCCAACTTGGACAAAACGTACCGCGTTTCGCCGTGGTCCAATCAGAACGGCCAATTTTTGCCGTATGGTTAATACGTGGTACGTTCTGCCTAAATGCGTACGGTACCTAATTGGTAAAATCAATCATAAACAATTTACCAAATTCTCTTTTTAGACAGCGCTGTAATATCATTGGTTCTTTTCCCGATGAGCTTGGTATAGAAATAACGATTTTGACATCTTTTGATTAAAATACAAGTGGTCATCGAAAGTGTACCAAATTCCCTTATTGGGCACCGTGGTAGGTGTGTTCCAGCTTATAGTTACGATACCCTTAGAATCCATTATGACCCTCTTATTAATTTAATGCGCTTACTAAAATATACTAAACGTTATTTTACATTTCTCCTCAATCCACCAGTTTAATCTCTTTAATACAAATCCGCCCTTGTAACGTAACGTGGATTAGGAATAATACATACGAGGTAGCAGATAACAAATTATTTACGTTATAGCGCACATAGTACAGCTACCTCTTTCATTATTTGCTATCGCACTTTAAAGCGAGAGTACCGCTTTACAATGTTGCCGTTTATTTGGATCTCACTTTATTTAAAATATAACGTATTATATATAACGTAAGCAGCGCCCCATAAGATGGTCACTCAAGAACTTCGCGTGTATAAATTTTGACAAAAACCTAAAAGTTGAGATCCGGGCGAAAATTGAAATTTAGCTTCCTGTATGATCGACCGAGCTAATAGACTCGATATACACAATAAAAAAGGCGAGATCCGAAAACGGATCTCGGGTTTACCAAATGGATCTCACCTTATCTGCAATATATGTGAAAATGATCTCACCTTAGCGCTTTTTAAATCTATATATATATATATATATATATATATATAATATATATATATATATAATATATATATATATATATATATATGTTATCGGTTAAGTTTGGCTACACTTTCTCGTATAAAAAGGTAAGTTCGGCTACATAATGCCAAGTTTGGCTACGTAGTCAAAGTTGATACACTAGTCGTGGTAAACTGAGGCATATTTGACTACAAAAGTTTGGCTACAGGAACATATAAATTCTACCATGTTAGTGTAGTCGAATTTCAAGTACACGAGCGGCGAAAGTTTTTTTCAATGGGGGTTTTAAACAAATAATTCTTTATAGGTTATTTATAGGTTATGTTTGTTACTGTAACTACATGTATGCTACTTTAATGACATCAGTAATTACATACGCCTCCAGTTTTATACAAACTCGCCTTTTTCAAGACTCATATAGCTTGGATCTACGATCTTATAAGGTATGTAGTTCCCTGAAAGTGTTTTTAGATGTAAAACTGTACCTAACCTTACCAATGTATCTAATTGATGTAAACATTGTTATAGAAGCCCTAAATCATGAATTTGGAGAGAAAACTTGTTCACAATGAACCTCGTAATATAATTCGTAAATTAGTCGAATTATTTGATCGATAAAAAGAAGCAGATCGTTGGGAGTTTTAAACCTCGACTATACGGATGGAAGGGAAACTCCTCACAAGCAATTGTTGGTTTTCGATACAAAAAGTGTTATGAAAAACGCAGGTTGTTAATGGAAAGAAGTGGCATCGTAACATGGTGTTCTCGTTATTTAACACTAAAAGAAAACGAACACCTGAATGTGACAAAAGACCCGTTATATACTTGGACGAAACCTATATTCACCCATCGTACGGAGTGAGTAAATGCCTACAATCAGATGAAGTATCGGAAGTTTATAAATCCAATAGGGCTGGTCAGAGGTACATCGTAGTATGCTAGTAGTCGTTCTGGTTTTGTACAGGATGTCGCACAGTAAATCGGGGGATTATCACGACGATATGAATCCTACCAACTTTATGCAGTGGTTAGAGAAGCAGCTTATACAAAATTTACCAGCAAACTCAGTTGTGGTTATGGATAACGCACCTTACCGTAGTGTTCAAATAAATAAGCCGCCAACGATGAATAATCGTAAGGAAGTGATACGTTCTTGGTTAAGAAGCAAATAACATTCCTACGACAGATCAATTTATTGACAATGTACATTGTACAATTCGTTGTGTGTTAATTTAGTCAATGTGAGCGTTATTAATTTCAATGTGATTGTAATAATTTGAAATAAAATTAATAATTTTACTGTTTCCTCTTCCTCTTGATGTTATGCAACTCATATAGCACGGGCGTTATGGCGTACTTGTTTATATCAATTTTGCATGAGAATGTACAGTCTAAATTTCTAGCCCCCTCGGGCTCGCCCTGTAAGGGACTTTCTGAACGTGGTGCCACTGTAGATACTCAATAAAATTTGCAAAAAAATTTTAGTCATTTGGTGTAAAATCTCCCAATGGATAGTCATATTTGAGTCCATAACTTTTATGCCCAAGGAAATCGATAGCAAACCGCCAAGTCATTCCAGTATATTTGGTACCTACTTGACGAATCATGAACCGAGGCTCATTAGTGATATTTATGAAGGGTTATACAGAATGTAGTAGGTTGTACATCAATAATTTATTCTAAATAACCTTTTTCGTTCCCCATTCCCATTTGAAGCGCTTTAGGTGAACAAAGGCAACTTGCTTCAAAAAAACACTTTTTGGAAATGTTTTTTGTGCATGATTATACTAAACCCAGTAGGTTGTACGCAATTATTTTATAAATTTCTCAAAAAAATATTTTTTGAAGCAAGTGCCCATTGTTAGCCCATTTGGGTCAAATGGTTGGGATGACCTTTTTAGTGCAAAATCTTGCAATCGATAGTCAAATCAAATTTGATATACTTTGTGCCCAAGGAAATCCATGCCAGACCGATCCAGTACTTTCAATACACTTGGTACCCATATATGACGAAGCACAGACCTAGTCAAAGTAATGTTATTTGTGCATGATTATACTAAACCCAGTAGGTTGTATGCAATTATTTTATAAATTTTGCAAAAAAAATATTTTTTGAAGCCCATTGTTAGCCCATTTGAGTCAAATGGTTGGGATGGCCTTTTTAGTGCAAAATCTTGCAATCGATAGTCAAATCAAATTTGATATACTTTGTGCCCAAGGAAATCCATGCCAGACCGCTCCAGTACTTTCAATACACTTGGTACCCATATATGACGAAGCACAGACCTAGTCAAAGTAATGTTATTTGTGCATGATTATACTAAACCCAGTAGGTTGTATGCAATTATTTTATAAATTTTGCAAAAAAATATTTTTTGAAGCAAGTGCCCATTGTTAGCCCATTTGGGTCAAATGGTTGGGATGACCTTTTTAGTGCAAAATCTTGCAATCGATAGTCAAATCAAATTTGATATACTTTGTGCCCAAGGAAATCCATGCCAGACCGCTCCAGTACTTTCAATACACTTGTGACCCATATATGACGAAGCACGAAGACCTAGTCAAAGTAATGTTATGTGTGCATGATTATACTAAACCCAGTAGGTTGTATGCAATTATTTTATAAATTTTGCAAAAAAATATTTTTTGAAGCAAGTGCCCATTGTTAGCCCATTTGGGTCAAATGGTTGGGATGGCCTTTTTAGTGCAAAATCTTGCAATCGATAGTCAAATCAAATTTGATATACTTTTGCCCAAGGAAATCCATGCCAGACCGCTCCAGTACTTTCAGTACACTTGTGACCCATATATGACGAAGCACAGACCTAGTCAAAGTCATGTTATTTGTGCATAATTATACTAAACCCAGTAGGTTGTATGCAATTATTTTATAAATTTTGCAAAAAAAATATTTTTTGAAGCAAGTGCCCATTGTTAGCCCATTTGAGTCAAATGGTTGGGATGGCCTTTTTAGTGCAAAATCTTGCAATCGATAGTCAAATCAAATTTGATATACTTTGTGCCCAAGGAAATCCATGTCAGACCGCTCCAGTACTTTCAATACACTTGGTACCCATATGACGAAGCACAGACCTAGTCAAAGTAATGTTATGTGTGCATGATTATACTAAACCCAGTAGGTTGTACGCAATTATTTTATAAATTTTGCAAAAAAATATTTTTTGAAGCAAGTGCCCATGGTTAGCCCATTTGGGTCAAATGGTTGGGATGGCTTTTTTAGTGCAAAATCTTGCAATCGATAGACAAATCAAATTTGATATACTTTGTGCCCAAGGAAATCCATGCCAGACCGCTCCAGTACTTTCAGTACACTTGTGACCCATATATGACGAAGCACAGACCTAGTCAAAGTAATGTTATGTGTGCATGATTATACTAAACCCAGTAGGTTGTATGCAATTATTTTATAAATTTTGCAAAAAAATAATTTTTGAAGCAAGTGCCCATTTGGGTCAAATGGTTGGGATGACCTTTTTAGTGCAAAATCTTGCAATCGATAGTCAAATCAAATGTGATATACTTTGTGCCCAAGGAAATCCATGCCAGACCGATCCAGTACTTTCAGTACACTTGTGACCCATATATGACGAAGCACAGACCTAGTCAAAGTGATGTTATGTGTGCATGATTATACTAAACCCAGTAGGTTGTATGCAATTATTTTATAAATTTTGCAAATAAATATTTTTTGAAGCAAGTGCCCATTGTTAGCCCATTTTGGTCAAATGGTTGGAATGACCTTTTTAGTGCAAAATCTTGCAATCGATAATCTAATCAAATTTGATATACTTTGTGCCCAAAGGAAATCCATGCCAGACCGCTCCAGT